>NC_041393.1:214089510-214120726 GCF_002162155.2 Triticum dicoccoides | reverse complement strand
TGACACTCCGGTTTTCTCCGAAAACGTCCGGAACACTTCCGGTGTCCAAATATAGTCATCCAATATATCAATCTTTATGTATCGACCATTTCGAGACTCCTCGTCATGTCCGTGATCACATCCGAGACTCCGAACAAACTTCGGTACATCAAAACTTATAAACTCATAATAAAACTGTCATCGTAACGTTAAGCGTGCGGACCCTACGGGTTTGAGAACTATGTAGACATGACCTAGAACTATTCTCGGTCAATAACCAATAGCGGAACCTGGATGCCAATATTGGTTCCTACATATTCTACGAACATCTTTATCTGTCAAACCGCATAACAACATACGTTGTTCCCTTTGTCATCGGTATGTTACTTGCCCGAGATTTGATCGTCGGTATCCAATACCTAGTTCAATCTCATTACCGGCAAGTCTCTTTACTCGTTATGTAATGCATCATCCAGTAACCAACTCATTGGTCACATTGCTTGCAAGGCTTATAGTGATGTGCATTACTGAGAGGGCCCAGAGATACCTCTCCAACAATCGGAGTGACAAAACCTAATATTGAAATACGCCAACTCAACATGTACCTTCCGAGACACCTGTAGTACTCCTTTATAATCACCCAGTTACGTTGTGACGTTTGGTAGTACCCAAAGTGTTCCTCCGGTAAACGGGAGTTGCATAATCTCATAGTTACAGGAAAATGTATAAGTCATGAAGAAAGCAATAGCAATATACTAAACGATCAAGTGCTAGGCTAACGGAATGGGTCATGTCAATCACATCATTCTCCTAATGATGTGATCCCGTTAATCAAATGACAACACATGTCTATGGTTAGGAAACATAACCATCTTTGATTAATGAGCTAGTCAAGTAGAGGCATACTAGTGACTATATGTTTGTCTATGTATTCACACATGTATCATGTTTCCGGTTAATACAATTATAGCATGAATAATAAACATTTATCATGATATGAGGAAATAAATAATAACTTTATTATTGCCTCTAGGGCATATTTCCTTCAGTCTCCCACTTGCACTAGAGTCAATAAGCTAGATTACATAGTAATGATTCTAACACCCATGGAGTCTTGGTGCTGATCATATTTTGCTCGTGAGAGAGGCTTAGTCAATGGGTCTGCAACATTCAGATCCGTATGTATCTTGCAAATTTCTATGTCTCCCACTTGGACTTGGTCCCAGATGGAATTGAAGCGTCTCTTGATGTGCTTGGTCCTCTTGTGAAATCTAGATTCCTTTGCCAAAGCAATTGCACCAGTATTGTCACAGAAGATCTTCATTGGTCCCGATGCACTAGGTATGACACCTAGATCGGAAATGAACTCCTTCATCCAGACTCCTTCATTTGCTTCTTCCGAAGCAGCTATGTACTCCGCTTCACATGTAGATCCCGCCACGACGCTTTGTTTAGAACTGCACCAAATTACAGCTCCACCGTTTAATAAAAATACGTATCCGGTTTGCGATTTAGAATCGTCCGGATCAGTGTGAAAGCTTGCATCGACGTAACCATTTACGACTAGATCTTTGTCACCTCCATATACGAGAAACATATCCTTAGTCCTTTTCTGGTATTTCAGGATGTTCTTGACCGCTGTCCAGTGATCCACTCCTGGATTACTTTGGTACCTCCCTGCCAAACTTATTGCTAAGCATACGTCAGGTCTGGTACACAACATTGCATACATGATAGAGCCTATGGCTGAAGCATAGGGAACATCTTTCATTTTCTCTGTATCTTCTGCTGTGGTCGGGCATTGAGTTTGACTCAACTTCACACCTTGAAGCACGGGCAAGAACCCTTTCTTTGCCTGATCCATTTTGAACTTTTTCAAAATTTTATCAAGGTATGTGCTTTGTGAAAGTCCTATTAAGCGTCTTGATCTATCTCTATAAATCTTGATGCCCAATATGTAAGCAGCTTCACCTAGATCTTTCATTGAAAAACTTTTATTCAAGTATCCCTTTATGCTATCCAGAAATTCTATATCATTTCCAATTAATAATATGTCATCTACATATAATATCAGAAATGCTACAGAGCTCCCACTCACTTTCTTGTAAATACAGGATTCTCCAAAAGTCTGTATAAAACCATATGCTTTGATCACACTAGCAAAGTGTTTATTCCAACTCCAAGATGCTTGCACCAGTCTATAAATGGATCGCTGGAGCTTGCACACTTTGTTAGCACCTTTTGGATCAACAAAACCTTCTGGCTGCATCATATACAACTCTTCTTCTAGAAATCCATTCAAGAATGCAGTTTTGACATCCATTTGCCAGATTTCATAATCATGAAACGCAACAATAACTAACATGATTCGGATAGACTTAAGCATCGCTACGGGTGAGAAAGTCTCATCGTAGTCAACCCCTTGAACTTGTCAAAAACCTTTCGCAACAAGTCGAGCTTTATAGACAGTTACATTACCTTCAGCGTCAGTCTTCTTCTTAAAGATCCATTTATTCTCAATGGCTTGCCGATCATCGGGCAAGTCAACCAAAGTCCATACTTTGTTCTCATACATGGATCCCATCTCAGATTTCATGGCCTCTAGCCATTTTGCGGAACCTGGGCTCATCATCGCTTCCTCATAGTTCGTAGGTTCATCATGGTCAAGTAACATGACTTCCAGAATAGGATTACCATACCACTCTGGTGCGGATCTTACTCTGGTAGACCTACGAGGTTCAGTAGAAACTTGATCTGAAGTTTCATGATCAATATCATTAGCTTCCTCACTAATTGGCGTAGTTGTCACAGGAACCGGTTCTTGTGATGAACTACTTTCCAACAAGGGAGTAGATACAGTTATCTCATCAAGTTCTACTTTCCCCCCACTCACTTCTTTCGAGAGAAACTCCTTCTCTAGAAAGGATCCGATTTTAGCAAGAAAAATCTTGCCCTCAGATCTGTGATAGAAGGTGTACCCAATGGTCTCTTTTGGGTATCCTATGAAGACACATTTCTCCGATTTAGGTTCGAGCTTATCTGGTTGAAGTTTCTTCACATAAGCATCGCAGCCCCAAACTTTAAGAAATGACAACTTTGGTTTCTTGCCAAACCACAGTTCATAAGGCGTCGTCTCAACAGATTTTGATGGTTCCATATTTAACGTGAATGCGGCCGTCTCTAAAGCATAACCCCAAAACGATAGCGGTAAATCAGTAAGAGACATCATAGATCGCACCATAACTAGTAAAGTACGATTATGATGTTCGGACACACCATTTCGTTGTGGTGTTCCGGGTGGCGTGAGTTGCGAAACTATTCCGCATTGTTTCAAATGTAAACCAAACTCGTAACTCAAATATTCTCCTCCACGATCAGATCGTAGAAACTTTATTTTCTTGTTATGATGATTTTCCACTTCACTCTGAAATTCTTTGAACTTTTCAAATGTTTCAGACTTGTGTTTCATCAAGTAGATATACCCATATGTGCTCAAGTCATCTGTGAAGGTGAGAAAATAACGATACCCGCCGCGAGCCTCAACATTCATTGGACCACAAACATCAGTATGTATGATTTCCAACAAATTAGTTGCTCGCTCCATAGTTCCGGAGAACGGCGTTTTAGTCATCTTGCCCATAAGGCACGGTTTGCAAGTACCAAGTGATTCATAATCAAGTGATTCCAAAATCCCATCAGTATGGAGTTTCTTCATGCACTTTACATCGATATGACCTAAACGGCAGTGCCACAAATAAGTTGCACTATCATTATCAACTCTGCATCTTTTGGTTTCAACACTATGAATATGTGTATCACTACTATCGAGATTCAATAAAAATAGACCACTCTTCAAGGGTGCATGACCATAAAAGATATTACTCATATAAATAGAACAACCATTATTCTCTGATTTAAATGAATAACCGTCTCGCATCAAACAAGATCCAGATATAATGTTCATGCTTAACGCTGGCACCAAATAACAATTATTTAGGTCTAAAACTAATCCCGATGGTAGATGTAGAGGTAGCGTGCCGACCACGATCACATCGACTTTGGAACCATTTCCCACGCACATCGTCACCTCGTCCTTAGCCAATCTTCACTTAATCCGTAGTCCCTGTTTCGAGTTGCAAATATTAGCAACAGAACCAGTATCAAATACCCAGGTACTACTGCAAGCATTAGTAAGGTACACATCAATAACATGTATATCACATATACCTTTGTTCACTTTGCCATCCTTCTTATCCGCCAAATACTTGGGGCAGTTCCGCTTATAGTGTCCAGTCTTCTTGCAGTAGAAGCACTCAGTTTCAGGCTTTGGTCCAGACTTGGGTTTCTTCTCTTCAGCAGCAACTTGTTTGCTGTTCTTCTTGAAGTTCCCCTTCTTCTTCCATTTGCCCTTTTTCTTGAAACTGGTTGTCTTGTTAACCATCAACACTTGATGCTCCTTCTTGATTTCTACCTCCGCAGCTTTTAGCATTGCGAAGAGCTCGGGAATAGTCTTGTCCATCCCTTGCATATTATAGTTCATCACGAAGCTCTTGTAGCTTGGTGGAAGTGATTGGAGAATTCTGTCAATGACACTATCATCAGGAAGATTAACTCCCAGTTGAATCAAGTGATTATTATACCCAGACATTTTGAGTATGTGTTCACTGACAGAACTATTCTCCTCCATCTTGCAGCTATAGAACTTATTGGAGACTTTCATATCTCTCAATCCGGGCATTTTCTTGAAATATTAACTTCAACTCCTGGAACATCTCATATGCTCCATGACGTTCAAAACGTCGTTGAAGACCCGGTTCTAAGCCGTAAAGCATGGCACACTGAACTATCGAGTAGTCATCAGCTTTGCTTTGCCAGACGTTCTTAACGTCGTCAGTTGCATCAGCAGTAGGCCTGGCACCCAGCGGTGCTTCCAGGATGTAATTCTTCTGTGCAGCAATGAGGATAATCCTCAAGTTACGGACCCAGTCCGTGTAATTGCTACCATCATCTTTCAACTTTGCTTTCTCAAGGAACGCATTAAAATTCAACGGAACAACAGCACGAGCCATCTATCTACAACAAACATAGACAAGCAAAATACTATCAGGTACTAAGTTCATGATAAATTTAAGTTCAATTAATCATATTACTTAAGAACTCCCACTTAGACAGACATCTCTCTAGTCATCTAAGTGATCACGTGATCCAAATCAACTAAACCATGTCCGATCATCACGTGAGATGGAGTAGTTTCAATGGTGAACATCATTATGTTGATCATATCTACTATATGATTCACGCTCGACCTTTCGGTCTCCGTGTTCCGAGGCCATATATGTATATGCTAGGCTCGTCAAGTTTAACCCGAGTATTCCGCGTGAGCAACTGTTTTGCACCCATTGTATTTAAACGTAGAGCCTATGACACCCGATCATCACGTGGTGTCTCAGCACGAAGAACTTTCGCAACGGTGCATACTCAGGGAGAACACTTCTTGATAATTAGTGAGAGATCATCTTAAAATGCTACCGTCAATCAAAGCAAGATAAGATGCATAAAGGATAAACATCACATGCAATCAATGTAAGTGATATGATATGGCCATCATCATCTTGTGCTTGTGATCTCCATCTTCGAAGCACCGTCGTGATCACCATCGTCACCGGCGCGACACCTTGATCTCCATTGTAGCATCGTTGTCGTTACGCCATCTATTGCTTCTACGACTATCGCTACCTCTTAGTGATAAAGTAAAGCAATTACAGGGCGTTTGCATTTCATACAATAAAGCGACAACCATATGGCTCCTGCCAGTTGCCGATAACTTCGGTTACAAAACATGATCATCTCATACAATAAAATATAGCATCACGTCTTGACCATATCACATCACAACATGCCCTGCAAAAACAAGTTAGACGTCCTCTACTTTGTTGTTGCAAATTTTACGTGGCTGCTACGGGCTTAGCAAGAACCGTTCTTACCTACGCATCAAAACCACAAAGATAGTTCGTCAAGTTAGTGCTGTTTTAACCTTCGCAAGGACCGGGCGTAGCCACACTCGATTCAGCTAAAGTGAGAGAGACAGACACCCGCCAGCCACCTTTAAGCACAAGTGCTCGTAACGGTGAAACCAGTCTCGCGTAAGCGTACGCGTAATGTCGGTCCGGGCCGCTTCATCTCACAATACCGCCGAACCAAAGTATGACATGCTGGTAAGCAGTATGACTTGTATCGCCCACAACTCACTTGTGTTCTACTCGTGCATATAACATCAACGCATAAAACCTAGGCTCGGATGCCACTATTGGAGAACGTTGTAATTTCAAAAAAATTCCTACGCACACGCAAGATCATGGTGATGGCATAGCAACGAGAGGGGAGAGTGTTGTCCACGTACCCTCGTAGACAGTAAGCAGAAGCGTTAGCACAACGCGGTTGATGTAGTCGTACGTCTTCACGATCCAACCGATCCAAGCACCGAACATACGACACCTCCGAGTTCAGCACACGTTCAGCTCGATGACGATCCCCGGGCTCCGATCCAGCAAAGCTTCGGGGATGAGTTCCGTCAGCACGACGGCGTGGTGACGATGACGATGTTCTACCGGCGCAGGGCTTCGCCTAAACTCCACGACGATATGACCGAGGTGGAATATGGTGGAAGGGGGCACCACACACGGCTAAGGAATGACCGAGGTGGAATATGGTGGAAGGGGGCACCACACAAAGCAAGGGGGGAGGCCAGCCGGCCCTTCTGGGCGCGCCAAGGAGGAGGAGTCCTCCTCCTAGTAGGAGTAGGACTCCCCCTTTCCTACTCCTACTAGGAGGGGGAAGGAAGGGGGAGAGGGGGAAGGAAAGAGGGGGGCGCCGCCCCCCTCCTAGTACAATTCGGACTAGAGGGAGAGGGGGCGCGCGGCCCACCCAGGCCGCCCCTCTCTCTTTCCACCAAGGCCCATGTGGCCCATTATCTCTCCCGGGGGGGTTCCGGTAACCCTCCGGCACTCCGGTTTTCTCTGAAAACGTCCGGAACACTTCCGGTGTCCGAATATAGTTGTCCAATATATCAATCTTTATGTCTCGACCATTTCGAGACTCCTCGTCATGTCCGTGATCACATCCGGGACTCTGAACAAACTTCTGTACATCAAAACTTATAAACTCATAATAAAAGTATCATCATAACGTCAAGCGTGCGGACCCTACGGGTTCGAGAACTATGTAGACATGACCTAGAACTATTCTCGGTCAATAACCAATGGCGGAACCTGGATGCCCATATTGGTTCCTACATATTCTACGAAGATCTTTATCGGTCAAACCGCATAACAAGATACGTTGTTCCCTTTGTCATCGGTATGTTACTTGCCCGAGATTTGATCGTCGGTATCCAATACCTAGTTCAATCTCGTTATCGGCAAGTCTCTTTACTCGTTACATAATGCATCATCCCGTAACCAACTCATTGGTCACATTGCTTGCAAGGCTTATAGTGATGTGCATTACCGAGAGGGCCCAGATATACCTCTCCGACAATCGGAGTGACAAAACCTAATCTCGAAATACGCCAACTCAACATGTACCTTCAGAGACACCTGTAGTACTCCTTTATAATCACCCAGTTACATTGTGACGTTTGGTAGTACCCAAAGTGTTCCTCCAGTAAACGGGAGTTGCATAATCTCATAGTTACAGGAACATGTATAAGTCATGAAGAAAGCAATAGCAATATACTAAAGGATCAAGTGCTAGGCTAACAGAATGGGTCATGTCAATCACATCATTCTCCTAATGATGTGATCCCATTAATCAAATGACAACACATGTCTATGGTTAGGAAACATAACCATCTTTGATTAATAAGCTAGTCAAGTAGAGGCATACTAGTGACTATATGTTTGTCTATGTATTCACACATGTATCATGTTTCCGGTTAATACAATTCTAGCATGAATAATAAACATTTATCATGATATGAGGAAATAAATAATAACTTTATTATTGCCTCTAGGGCATATTTCCTTCAAGTTTTACCTCTTCTTTGTTGTTTTCTTCTTGTTTTTCTGCTGTGCTGTTAATGGTCGATGCTAGATCAGCTTGTGGCTCGTTTGCGAGAGCGTCGATATGATACTTGTTCGACTGATTGTATATTTTCTTGCAGGTTTGTCAGTTAACTCAAGAGCATTTTTAGTTTAGAGAGAAGAGACTAATTTTTTATACTCACGTCTTTGCTGCCTCCGATCCTGTTCGTCTCTTGTACTGCTCCTGTTGACGCTCTTGAGGGAGCACTATTTGTTGTTGGGTTGCTTGTTCTATTGCTTCCATCATCTTGCCGGTGTTCTTGACGACATGCTGCTATTGGCCTTTATGTTTTGGTGGCGTTCTGTTGTCGTGTACCTGACAGAATTGAAGGTAAATTTTGTAAGTTCAAGTTTGAAAGAATCGCTTTCGGGTCACTTTTTCATTTACCTGTTTCTCAGCTCGATTCTCTGCTTCTGCAGCTACTTCTCTTCCTTGTTCTTGTTGTCCTTTGGCACTTGATGTGTTGGTTGATACGTCCTCCTTGTTTTGCTCCTTTTGCACCTTGTTATGTTCTTCTGTCTCCCTCTGGCTAATTCTTGAGTTCCGTGTTCTTAATTTTGTTATTCTTTTCTTACTTTCATGTTTGTTTTGATGGTCCTGTTCTTCCTTCTTTCTTTTTCTCCTCCCTCTTGGTTCTCGTGCGGCTACGACTTCTTTCGTGTGGTTGCCATCTACAAGTGCAGGTGTGTCTCCTGCGTCTGTTCGATCCTGCATCTTCAGCGTCGTCTCTTCTTGAAAGCTCACTCTGCGAACAATGTCCTGGAATTCTCTAAGTTGTTCGAGAGAATCAATCACGGCCGTTGTTTGTTGCATCACTGTGTTCCTCATTCTTTCATCTAATTCCTTATCTTGTTCGCTGCATTGGTGTCCATCCCTTGTCGTTATTTCGAGTATCTATTTTGTTTCGTCGAGTACTTGTTTCAACATTTCTTCTATCCTTCCGAATATTTCATATGATCCTGTGCTGGTGCCTGTGACTGGTTCCTTGCTTCCACTTGTGCTGACATGTGGTTCATCCTATCGCTTGGTTGGAGGTGGAAGTAGCTTGGTCATTTGCTGGTGCTTCTGTTGTTGTGCTGGTATCATCTATTTTGAATACGAAGGTGTTGTTGTGTTGGCATAGAATATCCTCTCTGTTGTTCCTTTCCATGTCTGCATTGTTTCGGCAGGATGGAACTGGTTAGACTGGAAATCGTTTTTATAGGGTATAATGCATGTATATTCAATAGGGCTATACCTGTATCTTGCCAAATTGATAGTCATCTGGTCGTGCTTTTCCGTCCGTTTTCATGTCTGCTCTAGCTATTTTCCTTAGGTCACTCTCTTTTAGGTGGTTTGCTCGCGGTAACGATGTCTTGTCCATTGTCTTGGCAATCTTGCGCATTTCTATTGTGTCCGTCGGCAGCAGCAGGCAGTCGAGGTACATTATTACTGGTCCCTGTGCCAAACCATTGAGATGCTTTTTGTTCTTTTCTTCCTGAGGCAACAACTTGTGCTTCTGCCATATCTTGGCTCCTTCCCTAATACTTTCGACAATTACCTGGCAGAAATCCATCTTTGCCATTTCTGTATAGTCCAAGTCCTTGACCATAATGGCTTGTTTGCTAAAGGTAGGGGAGGTTGTTCCACAGACAATGTTGTGGAAAAAATAAGGAATTTTTTTAATTGATTTCCTGTTTGATTGTTTGTCTTCGTGTTTCACCAATTTTTCTAGTTCTTAAACAGATCGTCGTGATGGAAATCCATTTTCTTGAGGCCAAGTTCTCTGACCAGTTCGCTCATTGTTTCAGTGGAAATCTTTGGCCTTTGGTGCTGTCCTTTCCGTACCGTTTGGGTATCCAAACACCTTGTGGATGCCTTCCTTTGTTATTATGATTTCTTTCTGCTGATCAACTTCACCAAACGTTATTTTCATGGTTCCGATGTCCAATTTGTCGTAGATGTGTGCTGCAAGCGGTTTGCAGATGGAGCACTTTATTTGGCATCCCTCTATGCTTACAAACCCGACTTTCCTAACATCTTGCTGGTGACGTTCCTCAAGTAATTGCTATGCTCTATTCACATTATCAAATGTTGCTCCTGCCTTGATCTCGCATTTGTGCTTATTTGTTGTTGCCTCCTGTTCATCATTCGTTGGTGCTGCCAATTCTTTTCCGCTTGTCTTTCTTCTCGTTGTGCGCTTCTGTCTTGTTTCTACCTATTGAGAAAAAGAGGGTTTTGTTATAGAGGATGGTTTGGTTTTCATGGGTGAAAAGCGGTCTGTGGAGAAAATGGTTTTTACATCATCATTGCTGTCCCCTGCGGCGTCACCGTTGTCCCCTACGGCGCCATCGCCCTCTGTACGAATGACATCATCATCGTGTTTTGTGCCATCGTCATCGTCGGCAGCATCACGCTTTGACTCTTTGCTGGCATTATCCTTTTCTTCTTCCAACTGTTGTCTTTTGTTCTTCTTCTTGTCTTTATTTACATCATTGTCGGCGCGTGGAACTGCTGGCGGGAGTATCATTAGAGGACTTGGCTGCTGCTGCTTCAAGGTAGCACCGTTGCTGATGAGTTGAGTTTTGTCCTTTCTCTTTTGTCTTTTTGCTGTAGGAGGAATGATAGTCTTGGTTTCTGATTGCTTCTCTTTTCTGCTGCTAGTCACTTGCTTTTTGATGCCCTCCGTGCTGGAAGCTAGTACTGGCACTTTCCCGAGTTCTTCGCTGTCCATGTTCTGCTTCGTTCTTTTTTCTGACGGGTCAGGAGAGGTCATTGGTTTTTCTGGATATGAACTATTAAGTTCAGACAAAATCGTTTCAATATCTCGTTCTTCGTCACCTCCATGATGATTATGTAACAAAAGGATTACGAAGTAACGTTGAAATAAATGGGATATAGTTTTAAAACTATGTCTTCCACGGCTACACAAAAAGTATCTGAAGCTTAATCTACATAGATTCATAAGATAGCCCTTTTCTTTCACTTCCTGACCTAAAAAGGCAATCAATCCATTGTTCTTGTTATATCAAGTATTGCCACTAACCCGCAGGAACCTTTTATAGTACCTTGCTGCACGGCAGGCTGTTCCGCAGGTACTCTATTTTCCTTATTACTAGTCCTTGCTGCATAAAAATGCCCATGCGTTAGCAGCAGTAGAAGCATAATTGAATTTCACAGCAAAAAGGGGAGATACATCTCATGGACAAAAAAACGACATTGTTGGAGAGGCACAGGTTGGTTCACGCTATAAGCACACAACTAGATCTATTATTGGAGCACGGATGTTAATACGAGAGAGGCACGTAATTTGAAACAGATACAATCAACGGATATATAGAATCTCCTGTGAATACCAGGTTTTGAATTTAAGGATGCTCTCATGGTTTGAATCTAGAGCGATGACCTAGATAGTTCTGGCATGCACAGTACGTTTTAGGCAAATTTGTTGCGAGCAGATTTCTATGACGGGTAAGGGTAGAATCCTATTGCACATGTGCTTACCTTATTTCAATTTTGCTACAAAAGTCTAGACAGACTTTTTGGAAACACGGTTTTGTGTGGCGGTTAGGGTTCATGTCCGTCAAAAAGGGGGAAAATCGCTTTGATCGACCTGTGGTAATGGAATGTAATGGATTAATATTTTTTTACCTTCCACTGCTTGTGAGCGATTCGTCACATCCATCGGCTTGTTTTTGTCCTTCCTCTCTGTTGGTACTTCCACCGCGAGCACACGTCGTCGCCGTCAATCGCCGCCGCCGCCGGGAGAGGTTTTTGATGTTTTCGCGGGCACTGACCGACTGCCTGTATCTCGAAGTGGATGGCGGCTGGTGCGTGAGGCGAACGAGATTTGGATTTCTTGTTGGTCTGCTGGATTGGACAATGGGGGCAGAAGGAGAGACGAGGGTGTTCAAGAGAGGGGAACTCTTGAAGTGTTTGAGATTTTCGGTGCGAAAGCGAAAGCAAGAAAGTAGTGGAGGGAGAGAGGGAAATGGTCGAACCATCTCGAATCTTCGACCGTCCGTCTGGAAATCAAGATTGGTGTAACTTTCTGTGAGCTTTGATGTGCTTGCTTTTTTTCCTTGCTTGCTGAACTGCGAGAGCGTTTTTATTTTAGTGTGGTGACATCCCCGGTGGCATGGTTTGGTGTTACGCAGAGTCACGTTCGTGTCTGTGAGTGCTACAGACATTTTCTATGACGTTTCATGGTGAGGAGCGTGGAAATGAGGCCACCAACGCTCACCCCCCTATGGAAAAAAGCGAATCGTCTCAAATCTTAGACCGTCTGTTTGGACATCAAGAGTGGTGCAACTTTCTTTGTACTTCAATGAGCTTGTTTTTTGCTTGCCTTCTTAAGTCTTAGTCTGTGGGATGTTAGCATTTCTTAATTTTAGTTTTGTTGTGTGATGCACAGGGGCATGGTTTCGCGTTACTCAGAGTCACGTTTGATGGTTCTTTCTTTTCCAAGTGATTCCGGTCGCCAGTTCAATCTGAGAGGCATGGACATGAACTCAAGAAGGTGTTTAAAAGTTTACTTTGCGACTTGCTGGTTCGACAGTCCAGGTGTTTAAAAGTGTAAGCTCCTTGTTTTTAAAAGCTATGACTTCGTGCTAAGTTGCGTGGCGCTTCTTTTATTAGATGCACGGGTGTGAAGTGAATACAGCCACGGTTCTGTACCAGGAAGCTACATGACTTTTACACTGGGGATGGCGTGGATATTCATGGCAGTGTTAATGGTCTCAGCCATGGGCGTGAAGCGCTAAAAGGCATGGCTGGCGTATAATATACAGTCACGCTCATGTGTGTTTGTGTTCCGGATAATTCCGTTGAGTCGATCAGACGGAGAGGCACGGGCGTTGAGTCCACAAAGGCACCGTCAGTGTTCATTCCTTGGTTGTTAGGCGCACAGACGCATGGATGTAGAAGGCACGTTCTTCAAGAAAAGAACGCACATCAAGATGCCACATTTTTCAAGCAAAACACGGACCTGAAGTTTGTATTACCACGTTTTTGTAGTATGTATCGTCATGAATGAGTCACCTGGGGTAAGATTTTGATATAAATATCATTTAAAAACAAAAAATGTCAGTGGATAATGGTATGAATTCGACAGTAAGTTCTCTGGAATACAGACAAACGTACACAGTAAGTAAACTATGTTTGAGATGTTTTCTGCTGAATATGTAGGGACCATTAGAAAGAAGTTGAGTGGTTATGGTGTGGACGAACGCATGGGGAGATGAAATGATAGTACTGGTGTTTCCTAGGCGTGCAGAATTCGAGGTATTTAAGAGACATTGGGAGAATTTGAGGCGCCGGTTACTCCATTTGACCATCTGACTTGTGTGCGTATGTTATAAAAAGCTACCTACTCCTCGAATACCCCACGTCCACAATTCTCCGGAGACATGCACCTCTTTCTTGCTGGTAGCTCCTTGCTTTCGCCATGGCCGGTAAGAGGGGTTCTGGGTGTTCAAGCAACCAGGCAGCGAGGACAAAAGTCGCGGAAAGAAGGGAGAGGTGCCGCCACTATGCCGTAGCGGCGGCAGGAATATCTTGCCCCATTGCCCAGGTGTCGAACGATCTCTCACATGGATGTGATTCCTCCCACAAGCGCCTTCGCCATGGAGACGATCTCGGCAAGATGGCAGTACAGAATTCCTTAGCCAGCGACGACTTGCTCGATGAGCTAATTAAGCAGCAGCAGTTCATCGCTCGCTTGGAGAAGTTGCTGCAGCAGAGCAATGCCTCTGTGGAGAAGTCCACTGGTCTTATAGTTCGATCTGTGTGTGAGAATGAGAAGCTTCTTAACGAGCTCGACTAGAAGGAACGGGAGGCCGCCCGCTTGAAGAATCTGTATAAGGAGAGCCTTGCGTTGGTGCAGAAGCTGTCGGGCGAAGTGGGCAGCTTATTGATGAGAAGGCTGAGGTCCTCGTCAAGTACAAGAGCCTGGTGGAGGATTCCTTTGCTGCTGTGGAGGAAAGTTATGAGGCGACGAAGGATATTGAAGATGTGCTTGCCCACCAGCCCATCAAGAACGTTGCTTGAATGTAGGCAGAGAGCTTGTAGTGTGTTTTTCCTTTGCGTTGGGGCTTGTGGCCTTTTGTACTGCCATGAATCTGTAAGGCATTTATGCGTTGCATTGTCGTCGTGTTGTTACGTTTGTTGGTACATGTAGATCAGTAGGCTAAGGTCACAGATGTCGCGTGTTAGCAGTAAGAGCACGGTTGAGCTTCCACCAGAGGCACTTCATTCCCCCGCGGGGAGCATGTTTTGCCGAACCGTGCGTAGTTTTGGTTCTAATGATTCCGCTTACTCGTTCACTTGGATAAGCACGGGCGTCGAGTCTATTGAGTCACGTTTTTCCATTAGGTTGAGTCACATTAGGCACACAGTCGCGTCGATGTAGAAGTCGTGTTTTTCAAGCAAATAACGCTCGTCACGGCGCCAAAACATCAAGGTGAAAGCATGGCCGATTCGAGAGACACGAATATGAAAAACACGGACCTGAAGTCCATGTAGGGTCATGATTTGTACTCTTAAACTCGTGGACTTTCGTGGCTCTCTGTGTTGCAATATTTCGGGTCAGAAAGGCACGAGCGTGAAGTCGACAAAGGCATGGTGTGGCATTACAAAGAAACACGGTTTTGTGAGGCACAGTGAGTCGAGAGGCATAGGCATGGTGTTGTATTATGTAGAGTCACGCTCGTTTGTGTTTGGTTTCAAAATAATTCCGTCGACTCGATCAGATGGAGAGGCACGGGCGTTCATCGCAGAAAGGCACAGTTTGGTTCAAAGTCATGGTCAACACCCACAGATTACTCTGTGATGCATGGAATGGCCTACCCGAGAGACACTAGTGTGGTATATTCTGCGCACGGTCGTGGATCCCAAGAAGGCATGGCATGGTATCCTATATTTGTGTTCGAAATGATTCCGTTGAGAAGTTCAGAAGAAGAGACACGGACATGAATGCCATGAGGGCATGGTTGGGTCTGTCGGAGTGTCGCATTTCGTACGTTTATTATGGAAACAAAGCGGAATGGGTTTAGATGTTAACGCTAAAAGTTTACTCTGTGAGTTGCTGGGTCGACAGTCGAGGTGTTTAAAAGCGTAAGCTCCTTGTTTTTAAAATCTATGGCTTCGTGCTGAGTTGCGTGGCGCTTCTCTTTTTTGAAGCGACATGCCGTGCCTTTTTGCTTCCAAAAGAGGCACTTTGTTCGCTTGCTGGGAGCACGTTTTTGTGAACCGTGCGTAGTTTTGGTTCAAAGATTCCGCTTACTCGTTCACTTGGATACGCACGGTCGTGGAGTCTATGGAGGCACGTTTATCCATTAGGCTGAGTCACGTTAGGCTGCCAGTCGCATCGATGTAGACATCACGGTTTTCAAGCATAGAACGCATGTCACGATGCCAAAACATGAAGGTGAAAGCTTGGCCGATTGTAGAGACACGAATATGAAAAGCACGGACCTGAAGTCCATGTAGTCTCGGTTCTGTAGTAAGTAGGATCATGATTTGTACTCTTAAACTCGTGGACTTTCGTGGTTCTCTGTGTTGCAATATTCTGGGTCAGAGGCACGGGCATGAATCCCAGAAAGGCATGGTGTGGAATTACAAAGAATCACGGTTCTGTGTTAAGTTGCGCCATGACTTGCGTACTCATAACGGGGTGTATGTTTCGGGCGACGGGCACGGTTGTGAAACTCACAAAGGCATGGTCTGGTTTTAAATAGAGTCACACTTGCCTGGTTTCTGTTCTGAATTCTTCCGTCGACTCAAACAGAAGAAAGGCACTGCCGTTGAGCCTGCAAAGGCATATCTTTGCATTACGTACAGTTTACGTTCGTTTCTTTAATTGGGGTAACCCAGCGGGGTGGGTTGAGATGCGAACACTCATTGTTGTCTCTGTGACACACCGAATGGCCTATGTGAGAAACGTTGTTTTTAAAATGTTATTTCCTATCCTCAAAAAAATGTTATTTCCTTGTTTTTAAAAGTACAGCCACGCTTCTTTCTTGATGTTTCGTTTATTTCTTGATACAGGCGTGGACTCGATCAGATGGAGGGGCACGGGCATGGTGTGGTATTATATAGAGTTGTGACACCCACACTTGCTGTTGAATCTGTGAGGCACCGAATGCCTATGTGAGAGACGCTGTTTTTAAAAGCTTGTTTCCTTGTTTCCACAAGCACAGTCACGCTTCTTTATTGATGTTTCTTATAGTACTCGATAGAGGCGTGTACTCGATTAGATGGGAGAAGCACGGGCATGGTGTGGTATTGTATAGAGTCACGCTCGTCTTTGTATGTGTTCAGAATAATTTCGTTTACTCGATCAGATGGAGAGGCACGGGCGTCAACCCCACAAAGGCACAGGTTGGCATTACCCACAGTCACGTTCGTTGCTTTAATTGTGAAAACCCAACGGAAAGGGCGTCAACCCCACAAAGGCACAGGTTGGCATTACTCACAGTCACAGTCCGACGGGCGTCTCCTCTAGTGGCGCCGCTCTGGCTCGTCGTCCGAGGTGATCCTCTGGCTATTTAAGGCGGATAGACGGAGTCTCGAAACCCTAGCCACATCCTACTCCCTTTGTCCGCCGCCAGGTCTTCCATTTCTCTTGCTCCTCTCTATCCTTTGACCGTCTCCGCCATGGCTGGGCAGAAGAAGACTTCTCCGAACCGCCATGCCTTGTCACGGGAGGATATCTCGGCCGGCGAGGGTTCCTCGTCTGTAAGTTCACCATGTTTCTGGTTTTCCTTCATTTGTTTTTTCTTTGTTTCTCCTACTTGATTTAGTTTGTGAAACATGAATTACTGTGGTTAGCTGATTCCTAATTTGATGCCGGTGTGTCTTGCTGATACTGATTTACAGTCAGTTGGAGCTACTCTCATTAACCTGGTCAATGGGATGAATGCCTTGGTTTCAATTGCAAAGGTTGACAGAACGTACAAGGAGTTGCTGGAGGTGACCTACGAATGGCAGCAGTTCTACCAGGAAATAAGAGAAGACTTGGAGAAGGCCAATGCCAGGATCGTAGAAATTACGGCTGTGAGGAGTAATCTCCTGGAAAAGCACACTCGGTCGTTGGAGGGATTGACGTCAGCTGTGAAGCGACTCGAAGAAAATACAAGGGCGCTGAAGGAGGAGATTGATGAACTGCGCTGGGAGAAAACCAACAAGAAGGTAGGTGGGGACTAGATATACATCAGCGTCCCTGTCTGTTGTGTGCGTCTGGTGTTGTTAAGCAGTGGAGTGGAGTTTCTTACCTTGTCTTGTGAAATGCCGCTATCAGCTACTTTGTTAACAAAATGTATTTTGGTTTCGAGTATCATTATAATTAGGCGCCGTTACTTATGATGCAGGGGAGGTGAAGTCTCTGCAACCACTTTTGTGAACCTAGTATTGTAAGGACTTGCGTACTGATGTAGGCGTGTACATTCGTGGCTTTTACGTAGTCACATTCGCCTATATTCATGGTGTGGTTTTACATAGAGTCACGTTCGCTTGTGTTTGTGTTCGAAATGATTCTGTTGACTAGTTCAGAAAATTTGGCGCGCACGCAGGTGAATCCCATGGGGGCATGGTTTCGTCTTTCGCATAGCCACGTTCTTATTTTTACCATGGAAAGAAAGCAGAATGGGTTTAGATGTTAACGCTAGCTGTTTACTTTGTGAGTGGCCGATCCGAGAGTCGAGTTGTTTGAATGCGTAAGGTCCTTGTTTTTCAAAGCCATGGTTCTGTACTGAGTTGCGGCGTGCTTCTTTTATTAGAAGCACAGGGGTGAAATGAATACAGCCGCGGTTCTGTACCAGGCACCAACATGAGTTGTGTAGCGCGAGCGTGAAGCGCTAAGAGGCATGGTGCCGTATAATATAGAGTCATGCTCCCCTGTGTGTCTGTTTCGAGTGCTTCTGTAGACTCGATTAGGAGAGGCACGGCCGGTGAGTTCACATAGGCATAGCTTTGCGTTACGCACAGTCACGTTCATTTTTTTCAACCCAGAGGGATGGGTTGTGACGCCCACACTTGCTGTCGAATCTGTGAGGCACCGAATGCCTATGTCAGACACGCTGTTTTTAAAAGCTTGTTTCCTTGTTTCCACAAGCACAGTCACGCTTCTTTATTGATGTTTTTTCTTATATTACTCGATAGAGGTGTGGACTCGATTAAATGGGAGAAGCACGGGCATGGTGTGGTATTGTATAGAGTCACACTCATCTGTGTTTGTGTTTGGAATAATTTGGTTGACTCCATCAGATGGAAACCCAGCTGAAAGGAACCGTTTGGTCTTACTCACAGTCACGTTCCTTTCTGTAATTGCGGAAACCCAGCGGAAAAGGTTCAGATGTGAACACTCACTGTTTACTCGGTGAGGCACGGTATGGCTTGTTCGAGAGAAGCAGGTGTGGTGTATTCTTTGCATGGTGGTGGGTCCCAGGAAGTAACGGCGTGGTATTGTGAAGAGTCACATTTTGTTGTTTTCGTGTTCCAAATGATTTCGTTGAACTGTTCGTGATGGCAGGCACATCCGTGCAGCGCGGAGAGGCGTGGTTATGATTTACCAAGAG
This sequence comes from Triticum dicoccoides, assembly GCF_002162155.2. NCBI lineage: Eukaryota > Viridiplantae > Streptophyta > Magnoliopsida > Poales > Poaceae > Triticum > Triticum dicoccoides. The sequence goes on along the minus strand of NC_041393.1, from coordinate 214,102,112 downwards.
TCGCATTCGTTCGTTTATCACGGAAACCCAACGGTTCGACGGGCGTCTCTTCGTATTCGGGAGTGAACGCCGCGTGGCGCCGCTCCAGAAACCTAATGGTCCGACGGGCGTCTCCTCCGGTGACGCTGCTCTGGCACATCGCCCGAGGCCAGTCTCCGGCTATTTAAGGCAGACAGACAGAGTCTCGGAACCCTAGCCACATTCTACTCCTCCCTTCGTCCGCCGCCAGGCCTTCCTTTCCTCTTGCTCATCTCTTTTCACTGACCATCTCCACCATGGCTGGGCAGAAGGATACTACTCCGGACCGCCGTGCCCTATCGCGGGAAGAGATCCCGACTCCCAAGGGTTCCTCGTCTGTAAGTTCACCATGTTTCTGCCTCTCCTTCATTCATTTTTTCTTTCTTTCAGCTGCTCTGATTTAGTTTGTGAAACATGATTTATTGTGGTCAGCTGAGTCCTAATTTGATGCGGGTGTGTCTTGCTGATACTGATTTACAGTCAATTGGAGGTAGGGTTAGTATGCGTCATGCTCTTGAACAGAAGCCCCCCTGCTGTAGAATTGGGGAGCAGTTGTGGCACGAGAGAGATCGGAATGGTGAGCGGGGTGGCGACGACAAGTGTTGTGAGGTCCTTGTTAGTTATCCTCAATAATCTGGTCGATGAGATGAATGCTTTGGTTTAAATTCCAAAGGCTGACAAAACATACGAGCAGCTGCTGGAGATCACCTACGCATGGAAGAAGCTTTGCCAGGAAACAATAGAAGATTTGGAGAAGGCGAATGCCAGGATCATAGAAATTACGGCTGAGACGAGAAATTTCCTTGAAGGGCACACCCGGTCGTTCCAGGAATCGGACGCAGCTGTGAAGGGACATGATGAGAATATGAAGGCGCTGAAGGAGGAGATTGATGAACTGCGCCGGGAGAAAACCAACAAGAAGGTCGGTGGGGACTAGATATACAGCAGCGTCCTTGTCTGTTGTGTGCGTCTGGTCTTGTTAAGCAGTGGAGTGGAGTTTCTAACCTTGTCTTGTGAAATTTTGATGTCAGCTACCAAGTTAACAAAATGTATTTTGGTTTCGAGTATCATTGTAATTAGGCGTCGTTACTTTTAATGTACGGGACGTGAAGTCTCTGCATCCACGGTTGTGAACCTAGTATTGTAATGACTTGTGTACTGATGAAGGCGTGTACGTTCGTTGCTTTTCTGTGTTGCAGTATTTCGGGTCACAAACACGGGCTTGCATCCTACAGATTCATGGTGTGATTTTAATAGAGTCACGTTCTCCTGTATTTGCGTTTGAAATGATTCCGTTGACTTGTTGAAAAAAATAGGCACACACGTGAATCACATGGGGGCATGGTTTCGTCTTTCCCATAGTCATGTTCATACGTTTATCAGGGAAAGAAAGCATAATGGGTTTAGATGTTAACCCTAGCTGTTTATTTTGTGAGTGGACGATTCGAGAGTCGAGTTGTTTGAAAGCGTAAGTTCCTTGTTTTTAAAAGCCACGGTACTGTACCGAGTTACATCACGCTTCTTTTATTAGAAGCACGGGCGTGAAGTGAATATAGCCGCGGACTATGACTTGTGGACTGACGATGGCGTGGACGTTCGTGGCAGTATTAAGGGTCATAGGCACGGGCGTGAAGAGCTAAAAGGCATGCTGCCGTATAATATAGTGTCACATTCCCGTGTGTTTGAGTTCCGAACGATTCCGTCGACTCGTTCAGATGGAGAGGCACGGGCGTTCAGCGCACAAATGCAGCGTCAGGTTCTTTCTTTAATTGGGGAGACACAACGGAATTGGTTCAGATTTGAACACCCACTGTTTACTCTGTGAGGCATGGAATGGCCTATTCAAGAGACGCTGGTGTGGTATATTCTTCACACGGTCATGGGTCCCAGGAAGGCACGGCGTGGTATTGTGTAGAGTGACGTTAGTTTGTCTTGGTATTCCAGATGGCGTGGTTTTATATAGAGTTACATTTGGCTGTATTTGTGTTCGAAATGATTCCATTTACTCGTTAAGAAGAAAAGGCACGGACATGAATGTCATGAGGGCATGGTTGTGTCGGCCGGAGAGTCACGTTTCGTAAGTGTATTGTTGAAACAAAGCGGAATGTGTTTAGATGTTAATGCTAAATGTTTACTTTGCGAGTGGATGGTTTGAGAGTCGAGGTGTTTAAAAGCGTAATTTCCTTGATTTTAAAAGCCACGGCTCTGTGTTGAGTTGTGTGGCGCTTCTTTTCTTAGAAGCACGGGCGTGAAGTGACTACAGCCATGCTTCTACACTAGGCAGTGACGTGACTTGTGCACTGACCATGGCATGAATGTTAGTGGCAGCGTTAAGGGCCACAGGCACGTGCGTGAAACGTTAAAAGGCATGCTGCCGTATAATATAGAGTCACTTTCCCGTGTGTTTGACTTTCGAATGATTCCGTCGACTCGATCAGACGGAGAGGCACGGGCGTTCAGTGCACAAAGGCATCGTCAAGTTCTTTCTTTAATTTGGGAGTCCCGGCGGAATTGGTTCAAATGTGAACACCCACTATGTACTTTGTGAGGCACGGAATGGCCTATTTGAGAGACGCTGGTGTGGTATATTCTTCGCACGGTCATGGGTCCCAGGAAGGCACGGCATGGCATTGTGTAGAGTTACATTAGTTTGTCTTGGTGTTCCAAATGATTCTGTTGAATCGTTCGCACTGAAAGGCACGACTATGAATCCAGGACAGGCACGGTTATGCGTTACCCAGTGCCACATTTGTGTGTTGATTGCAGAAACCCCACCATTCGACGGGCGTCGTGTGAACGCCGGGTGGACGCCGCTCCTGAAAGCTAAGGGTCTGACGGGCGTTTCTTTCGGTGACGCCGCTCTGGAGGAGGTGGAGGTATTTAATAGAGTGAACGCCATGTGTCGACGTTGCGGAATCCAAAAGGACCGACGGCCGTCTCATCCGTCGGCGTAGTGAAAGCCGCGTGTCACCGTTCCGGCTCCTCGTCCGTGGTCAAGGAGCAGTTATTTAAGCCGAGCAGCGTCCGCCACCACTAGACATCATCCTGCTTCTCCTTCTTTCGCCGGCAATCCTAGGAAATCATCCATCTTCCTCTTTTCGTTTGTGACGTTCCCCGCCATGGTTCGGCACAAGACAACTACTTACGCGATGCTTACTCCCGAGCGCCGCTTTCAGATGCAGGAGGACATGCATTCGAGGCGCTCTGCTCGGGCCGCAGCGGGCATGTCTCTGGACTCACCAGGGCCGGAGGAGATTTGGGAGGTGGAGGAAGTGGAGGGGGGGTGCGTCGGAGCTCATGCAGGAAGTTGATCCAGTGGGCGGAGATGTCATGGAGGAAGAGGAGGGGGTGATCCAGTGGGCGGATATCTGATGGAGGAAGAGGAGGTGGGTGACGAGGATGACGAGGACGACGAGGAAGGCGTGGATGAGGATGAAGAGGACGACGAGGAAAGCATGGACGAGGATGAGGAGGATGACGATGACGACGAGGAAGGCGTGGATGAGGAAGACGAGGACGACGAAGAAGGCGTGGACGAGGATGAAGAGGACGAGGAGGAAGGCGTGGACGACGATGACGAGGACGAGGAGAAAGGCGTGGACGAGGATGACAAGGACGACGAGGAAGGCATGGACGAGCAAGACGAGGCGGGGTTCTATCTCGGTGAGTCGGCCTTGATGGCGGAGCAGACCTCTATCCTGGAGTCCATCTAAGATGAGGCGTATGTGGAGTCCAACCGGTGCTTCCTCCGGGAAGAACAGGCGAAGACCGATGTTCTCTTCGACGAGCTGGATGCGGAGCAGGAGGCGGAGGCCAACGACGTCGATGTCAGAATGGAGATAGTGGATATCTCCGACGACGGGGAGTAGTGTAGTTTTGTTGGTAGATGTTTGGTTTTCCATGGTTTTTATGCCTTCCATGTCTCGTATGACTGTAAAGGTTTAACAATGTCAAGCAATCGTCGTTGTCAGAATGGAGACAGTTTCGTTTCCATGTCAAGCAATCGTGTTTTGTTCTTAAGTAGTAGTACTACCTCGTCCCAAAATAAATGTGTCAACTTTGCAGTAACTTTGTTGTACTAGTTAGTACATGGTTGAGCCAATTAATTTGTGACAGAAGGTGTATGTTTTATTAGAAATTGCAGTTTCCAGTAGCATATTTGGGTCGGAAGGCATGTGTTTTATTACACTGTATTGTTTTATTATAGATTGCAGTTTCAAGTAGAACAAAATAAACGTCTCTATCGGGGCACATATTTTATTCTAGAGATTTCAGTGTGGTTAGATTTGAATATGGTTTCAACATGGTTATATTCTAGAGAGGCATTCAACAACATGCCCAAAAAAGCCACAGATGTGCTTCTGAGAAGCACCGTCTTGCATGGTTTTGCCGCAAGATGGGATCCGACATTTATGCAGGACATTCCGAGTTTTATAAGAATTGTTTCAAGATGAAATAGGTGCAAGGTGGTCCCTAATGTCTCCTTAATGTATCATCTATACACTCCACTGTTACAAGCACGATTGTCGTTCTTGTCCAGGCACGGAGGTGAAGGATGGATCCTTTGCCTCGGCAATAGTCACGTCCCATGTTAAGAAGGAAGCAAATCTTCAGACCCGATACGTCAGAAGTTGGCCGTAAGGCACACTCCTGCCTCTGCGTTTTCGACAACGTCACGTTTAGTGCCTCTACGTAGGGTGGATGTAACGCTCGGTTTGATGATGTTTTTGTTATCAGCAACTTTCTTAACATGTTACGCACGACAGGGTTATGGTTTTACCCGATGTAGAGGCACGCACGCAACGAACAGGAGGCACGGACGTGATTTTAATGGAGGTATGAACGCAAAAGGATCGTGATGCAAGGATGTGAAGGTATGCATCTGCTTTAAAGAAGCTGTCATTCACACATTTTCATTGCCCGGGTCATGGACTATGAGCTGCTTGTGTTTTCGAAGGCATTAGACCTCGTTAATGAACTTATCAGAGAGAAGGTGAATCTTTTTGTTGACGTCTGGAATGTCGCGTAAAACGACTTGAAGCAAAGATACGCACGGCCCCCTTGGTACTAGAGGCACATAGGCACATAAGTGCCTATGTGGTGCACTAGAAATAAAGTTGTGCAAAAGACATGTAAACTGCAAGCAAACCACAAGGTTAACTACGACACAAGCAAACCTAAATTTATAACAAGAAAACGGCAGTCTTGAGAGAAAGCAAATCTAATGAGAAATCGAGAATGGCATGAGCAATGTTCTAGATAATTTTGTTGGCCGGGACCACCTGCTTCAGTAGTCGTAGTCGCTACAGGACCTAGCGCGCTTCCTGGTCTGCTTCTTGTCGATTTTTGGCTGGCGAATCACTTCCTGGATGATGGTGAGGCGGCTCCATATCTCGTACGCAGCTTAAGCGTACTTTGCGGCGTACCCGATGTGCCTCATGGACAGGGGCATGCACGCCCAGCGATGGTTCTATGTGTTGGTGAGCTCTACGTCATGCACAAGGATGCCTGACACGTCCCCAAAGGAGTCCAGAGGCTTGGTAGCTATAGGCACCATCCATTCTTTCTGGATGTCGATGAAGTGGGCGATCTCTAGTCTGACGCGGCCGAGCATCTCTATGTCGATGTCGATGGAGAAGCCAGCAAACGTGTGCCTGGGGTCGGCGAGGAAGTTGTCGAACATGGTGCAGTTCTTGTCGGTGGCGCTCAGTTTAAAGAGTAGCACCGGATGATCCTTGCCGATGGAGAGCATGACGAGGGCTGGTTTATGATCTTCGCCAACGTCGTTGGTGTACTCCACATCAACTCCGACGATCTTGTGGCGCTCGAATTCGAGGTGTCGCTCGTACTACTCGATGATGGTGGCTGCCTTGTGCAACTCGTTGGTGTGTATCACTTGCAACTTCCTGTTGCCGTGGACCTGCACCTCAAATTCCTTGGTGAATCCCATGGCCTGGAGCAGTTCGTCCTCCTGCAACCTGGTATTTTGTGGGGAACTGATGCGGAGCATCCTTCGGTCATCCCCATGGACCTTCCGTCGCCTCGCCAAGCACCAAGAGGACCCATGACTAGAGCACGAGCTTGAGCTCTCGAGACCGAGGTGACTTCTCTCCTTAGTGATATATCATATGACCCTCTCGAGACATGGCTACTACCTTAATCCGGAATGTTGTGCATGATTAGGTACCAAGAGGACCCTCTCGAGGATGCACATGAAGATGGACAAGACCCCAAGTCCACGGACGAAGAGAACCAATGGAAGAAGGCAAGAGCAGCTTCCAGGCACCAGACATCCGGCCAAGGTCCCGGACATCCGGTCCTTGGAGATGCACACAGCCAGCACCTGCAGAAGAAGGCTACAGCGACCGGACATCCGGCCTCCAGCCCGGACATCCGGCCACCCACCGGAAATCCTGCCTACCGCCCGGACATCTGGCCCAGGCTTTCCGAATGCATCGAAGATGGCCCCAACAGCCCGGACATCCGCCGGAACTACCGGACATCCGGTCCCTCTGGAAGCACCGGACATCCGGCACCTCCAGCCTGGACATCCCGTCCCTCGTGAACCACCGGACATCCGGCCCGACGCCCGGACATCCGGCGCCTCCTGCCTGCGCGTAGCTTCCTTGGGCAGAGACCCGTGTATCCCTTCGCCCCCATGACTATATATACCCCCTCCTCCCGTACGTTTTAGGGTTAGCGTTGATTTAGCTCAAGTTAGAGATAGAGCTTCGCTAATCCATCGGATCTCCTCCTCGTTAGAGACCGCGGCCTCCTCAGAGAAGATCCTATCGGGTTCAAGACCCCCTTCATGGGAAGATCCCCTCGTGGATTCAAGACCTCCTCACGGAGAAGATCGGTTACCTATGTATCCTTACCTTTGTTGACTTTGGATCTCGTGTATCTCTTTGTGTTCGGTGATCTAGCACTCGTGTGATTGATTCTATGTCGGTTGAGTGATTCTCTCTCTCGTTTTCCCCTTGTTTCCCCTTTGTGCTTCCGTGTGTTCTTCATGAATCCCCGTAGGATCCCCTCCAAACGTGAAAGATCGTCACCATAGGGTTCCGCCCTACATCAGGAACAGTGAGTGGGAGCGCAATGGCGATTTCTGTTGTTTGTTGGAGATAAGTCTGCAGCGGAAGTGTAAATTTAAGGGCGGGGAAGCAGCAAAGGAGTGCACGATCTCACTGTCGATGCGGTTGTGCACATCGTGGGTTCTCCATCGTTGTTTTCCTTTATAAAAAAATTAGCAGTTATATTTTTAACAACCGTCGTATCTCCAGCAAGTCGTGGAGATGATAGCTGTGTTGCGTGGTTTGCTGTCAAACGTTAACTTTTACAATTTATCTAGTGAGGCATGCGGGGGCAGTATGTAGAGGCACAAGTCTCTGACCAAGAGAAGCATGCTTGAAGTGGCTGGTTTAACTCTCAGACACACAAGCGTGGTACATTCATTGGGAGTGGCAAATGTTTTCTTCATACATTCGCTGGGAGGAGCAATGTTGTGTTTCTTCAGAGGCACTGTTGTGTGTCCGTGTTGCAACAGACGCTACCATATGGACAGAAAGAACAAGAAGCAACGAGAGGCGTGGACATGCAGCTTCAAGAAGCACTCATACAACGAGAGGCGCAACAAGAGGCACAGATACGATGCTACGTGATTGCACAGATTTCAATTCGTGCTATGGTGCGACGTGAGGCACGAGCACGAACAAATAGCCGTGCACTCAACTACATACGCAAAAAACCACATATGTGTTTTTGAGAAGCACCGGCCTCCGTGGTTTTACCGCAAGGTGGGATTCGACGTTTATCCAGGGCATTCCGGGTTTTACAAGTGTAGGAAGAATTGTTTTTCACTTATATGTTCTGTGGCAGAGGCACGGCTATTACTTGTGTGACGAAGGAATGTACGTCGAATGTACGTGACGTGAGGATTGACAATAGGCGTCCGTTAATGTTTTTCCGGAATGTTTTTCAGTTAAATTTGAGAGGCATGCATGTGTTGACGGAACAGGCTCGGATATGTCTAAAATAGTTGCAAGGTCATCCATAAGGTGTCCTATACGCTTCACAGTTACAAGCACGGTCGTCCTACTTGTCGAGGCATGGAGGTGTAGGATGGAGCCTATTCCTCTACGATATTCACGTCCCATATTAAGAAGGAAGCAAATCTTCATAGAACCGATACGTCGGAAGCTGGCCGTAAGGCACGGACGTGATTCTAAGGGAGGTACTGACGCGAAGGATTGTGATGCAAGCACGTGAAGGTGTGCCTCTGTTTTCAAGAAGCTTTCATTAGCACGTTTTCATTGCGGGGGCCATGGCCTATAAGTTCCATGTGTCTTCGAAGGCATTCGGCCTCATTAACGGACCTGAAGCCAATTTACACACAGTCCCCATAGGAGTGGAGGCACAGAAGTGCCTTCGTGGGTGTTTTAAGTAGTTCATGTTATTGACGGACAACCGTGCCTCTTTAGTGTTCTTCTTTGAGGGTCACGGGCGTAAGCAATGTTTTGCAAGGAGAATAAACACCTAAGTACCTCCGTATTCAAAATGTTTTTCTAAAGTGTTGCATACGAACTATTTTTAATATTGTGTGTGCAATGGTTTGTTAGAACATTGTGCACTGCTTTTAGTAGCATTTTGTAATTGTTGTCTCTGCATTTTGACACTGCATCCACAAACGTACTAGTGCATGTGTGTTACGTTAATCGTATAGCATCTCTACTGTGTTTATATTTTTTAGTTCACGCCAATATATTCTAATAATAGAAAACTCCAACATTGCACTGTAAATAAACTTGTTCAGAACATATGTAAACTGGAAGCAAACTACAAGGTTAACTGCGACAAAGGCAAATCTAAATTTAGAACAAGCAAATGGTAGTTTTGAGAGAAAGCAAATCTAATGAGAAATCTAGAATGGCATGAGAAATCTTCTAGATACTTTTCTTGGCCGGGACCACCTGCTTCAGTAGTCGTAGTCGCCCCAGGACCTTGGGCGCTTCCTGGACTGCTCCTTCTCGAGTTTTGCCCGGCGGAGCCCTTCCTGGATAGTGGTGAGGCAGCTCCATATCTCATACGCAGTGTAAGCATCTTTTGCCACGTACTCGATGTGCCTCATGGTCAGGGGCATGCGCGCCCAGCGCTGGTGCTCTGCGTTGCTGATCTTCTTCTTCATGTCCTTGTAGTAGTCGTGGACAAGGATACCTGAGACATCGCCAAGGGATTCCAGAGGCCTGGTAGCTGTAGGCACCCTCCATTCTTTCTGGATGTCGACGAAGTGGGCGATCTCCAGTCCGACGCGGCTGAACATCTCTATGTCACCATCGATGGAGAAGCCAGCAAACGTGTACCTGGGGTCGGCGAGGAAGTTGTCGAACCTGGTGTAGTTATTATCGGCGGCGCTCAGTTGAAAGAGCAGCACCGGATGATCCTTGCCGACGGAGAGCTGGACGAGGGCTGGTTTCTGATCTTGGCCAACGTCGTTGGTGTACTCCACATCAATTCCGACGATCTTGTGGCGCTCGAATTCGAGGTGTCGCTCGTACTGCTCGATGATGGTGGCCGCCTTGTGCAACTCGTTGGTGTGGATCACTTGCAACTTGGTGTTGTTGTGGGCCGGCACCTCGAATTCCTTGGTGAATCCCATGGCCTAGAGCAGTTCGTCCTCCTGCAACCTGGTGTTTCGTGGGGAACAATGAGTCGGAGCATAATGGCAATTTCTGTTGTTTGTGGAAGACAAGTCTGCAGCGGAAGTCTAAATTTAAGGGCGGGGAAGCGGTAAAGGAGTGCACGATCTCACTGTCGATGCGGTTGTGCACAACATGGGTTCTGGATCATGGTTTCGTCTCCCTGATAGTGCAGTTGTGCACATCCTGGGTTTTTGATCATGGTTTTTCTTTATAAAAAATTAAAATAAAATCAGCAGTTATGTTTTGAACAACTGTCTAATCTCCAGCAAGTCGGGGAGATGATCGTTGTCTTGCGTGGTTTGCTGTCAAATGTTAACTTTTACAGTTTATCTCGTGCGCAAGTCTCAGACCAAGAGAAGCATGCTTGAAGTGGCTGGTTTAACTCTTAGACACACGGGCGTGGTACATTCACTGGTCGTGGCAATTGTTTTCAGTGATACATTCAGTTTGCTGTCAAATGTTAACTTTTTGCACTCTCGTTGTATAAGTGTTGTGCTTTATCAGAGGCACTGTTGTGTGTCTGTGTTGCAACTGATGCTACGAGATGGGCAGAAAGAACGAGAAGCAACAAGGGGCGTGGACATGCATCTGGAAGAAGCACTTATACAACAAGATGCGCAGCTAGAGGCACAGGTACGGTGCTACGGGAGGCACGGAGATGAAGTTACGTGATTACACGGATGTCAAATTCGTTGCTGTGGTGCTACGTGAGGCACGGGCACGAACCAATAGCCGTGCACTCAACTACATGCGCAAAAAGCCACAGATGTGTTTCTGGGAAGCACAGGCCTCCGTGGTTTTACCGCAAGGTGGGATTCGACATTTATCCATGGCATTCCGGGTTTTACAAGTGTAGCAAGAATCGTTTTACACTTATATGTTATTCTGTGACAAAGGAATGAATGTCGAATGTACGTGACATGAGGATTGACAATAGGCGTCTGTTACTGTTTTCTGGAATGTTTTTCAATTAACTGTGGAAGGCATGAATGTGCCGACGGAACAGGCACACTCATGTCCGAAATAGTTGCAAGTACGAGATGGGCACAAACAACGAGAAGAAACGAGGGGCATGGGCAAGCAGCTGCGAAACGCACTTATACAGCGAGAAGCACAACTAGAGGCACATGTACGATACTACATGAGGCACGGACATGAAGCTATGTGATTGCATGGACGTCAATCCGTGCCCGTGTTCTGTCAAGTGTTTTAAGTGACAGTTTGTAAAGGCATGGATGTTTAAGGTGACTGAGCCATAGGGGAAGGCGCTAGGTTTTTAGGAGGTGTGTGCTTGAGCTCATCGCAACAAACTACTTTGCATGCCGCTATTATGCGGAGCACCATAGTGAAAATTATGTATACTACTAACGTGGGGAGCAAGTAACGTCACTAAACTATTCTGAAACATACTTCACCACAGCCATTCATTCTCCATTATTAGTCAGCGAATCCTTTTATTATTATCAGAGATAAATAAAGTAACCCACGTAAGAGTTTCACCTTCATTGACAGGAAATTTTCACCACCGTCTTTTTGGTCATAATTATATGCTCAGTTACATACCATGACATAACTAAATAACAAAACTGGTGTGCACAGCCTGTTCAAAAAACAGACATAAATTACTGAACTAGGAAGTATAGCCACGCGCAACACTCTATCAGGAAAGGTCGTTGATTATCATCCGCAGCAATTTCATGTTTCCCAGTGTTGGCCACAGCTTTTCAATTGTGACAAGGACAACTGAACCAACCCTTAGCTAAGCTTCCCGGGCAAAATCTGAAAAACCTGTCACCTCCATTCTGCCGTTGGTTCGTATGGAGTACGTTGTGCTAATGTCTATTGCATCATACATCTTTGTTAGGATAATTCCACCGTTTTGAGGTAGATATCCCAGGTTCATCTTTAGAAGCCTCACAACGGCAGACAGGATTTTCTGCAGATTGTACCGATATTACTAGATAAAATCAATGTACAAGGACATAAAACATCGAAAATAGCAAACAAAACCATGGCAGTGGATCAAAACAAATATTCAATGACTAACCAGGCCGCCATTTATTACATTGGTGCCGTTTAGACGCTGCACAAAGGGTACGGTGGTGTAACGCCCCGGATTCGATGCGCCAAGTGTCTGCCAGTTATTCGCCGTCGTTGCCATGTCTTTTGCTTGCGTGTTGCATTTTATCATGTCATCATGTGCATCTCATTTTGCATACGTGTTCGTCTCATGCATCCGAGCATTTTCCTCGTTGTCCATTTTGCAATCCAGCACTCCTATGTCCCCCGACGTCCCCCTTTTGTCTCCTGTTGTGAGCGGGTGTTAAACGTTCTCGGAATGGACCGAGGTTTGCCAAGCAGCCTTGGTATAGCACCAGTAGACCGCCTGTCAAGTTTCGTTCCATTTGGAGTCTGTTTGATACTCCAACGGTTAACCGGGTAACCGTAAAAGCCCTCTTTGTGTTGCAGCCCAACACCCTTCGAAAATGGCCGAATAATCCATCCAAACCCCCTCCATGCTCCCAGTCGTTCGATCACGATCGCCTGGCAGAAAAACGCTCCTCATTTGGACTCTCCTAGCTCCCTCTATCTACAAATATGCCCTCTCCCCTGAAATCCCGGGTCCAAACCCTAACTTCTTCCTCCTCCCGCCGACGGACACGTCCACCCGCCGCCCGGACATGTCCGCCCGTGCCCACAGCCAATCGTGGCTTGCCATGTGTCCCCGCCGCCGTCCTCCACTGCGCTCCACCGCCGCAGCCCGAGGGAGCCCGGATCGGGCCCGCCCCGGGCCAGATCGGGCCCGCCGCCGCACGATGAAGCCCGCCTTGCCCCGCCGCCTTTTCCGGAGCCGCCGCGCCCCGCCTCGCTCCCCGCCGGCACCCC
>NC_041393.1:214076360-214088961 GCF_002162155.2 Triticum dicoccoides | reverse complement strand
CCCCGCACGTCCCCGAATAGCCTCCGACGCTGGCCGCCGCCCGGCCGCGCCCTCCCTCCACCGCCGGGGCTCGCCTCCACCGCCCGCGGTTCCCAGCGCCGCCGCCCGTCACCGCAGCTCCCTCCGGCGACCGCGCCCCCACCTCCGGCCGGCCGGCCCCCTCCTCAACCCCGCCGGCCCCTTCTCCTCCGGCCACACACCGGCGAGCCCAGCCCGTCTCGAGACTCGCGCCGCCCAGATCCAGATCCAGAGGTTGACCCCGTTTTTTTCTAGTCCCGAAAATATTTGCATTTTGTTGCCCCGTTCATCGCATCATAACTTGTTGCATACTGCTCCGTTTCGTGCGTGTGATATATAAAAATGTTCCTCATGAGATGCTCTACATTTCATTCCATTGTGTCATGCTTGTTTGAGTTCATCTTGATGCCTGAATCATCGTTGCAAGAGTGCTATATGATGTTAGCTGCTGTTTGTTAGCAGAACTTGATGATTTGTCATTTTTGTTGCATTTTGTGTGTGCATCCTATGAGCATGAGATCTACATGTGTTTTGATCTACATCATGCGATCTTTACAGAGGTGCAATCCATGTATTTTTGTGAGTCTTGTATTGGGTGCATCAACCTTTTTAAGTAGGGTACTTGCTGTTACTGCTTTGCTAGGCTGAATTTGTTATTTTGTGATGCTATATAAACCTGCTGCTACAAGTCATTTTATGCATAATCTTGAGATGTTCACTGAGGATGTTTTGTTCTACATGTCATGATCTATCCATTCATGCCCTTGGTTGTATTTATAGCCTGCTGTAGCTTGTTGTAATCTTTCTCCCAAGTTGCTAAATAATGTTGCTGTCAGCCTGTTAACATTAAGTGCAGTTTTGCCATGTGTTTTGTGAGTGATCCATGCACCCTATGAACTTGTTCTTGCCATGCTTAGCTTCACAAACATGTCTTCTTACTGTTGGTTGGCTTGCCATGCCATGTATTGCTCTGTGGTGAGTTGTTCAAGCTCACCAACATGCCTACTTCTTGTTGTTCCTGCCATGTTTGAATCTGTCATATCTTTTGCCATGTTTACATGGGTGCCATCATACCTTCTGTTAATTTTTGGCTCATGTTCATTAAGGGACTTTTGTTCTATGTATTTAGTAGATTCATGCCATGCTTTATTTTGCTATGTTAAGTTCCTGTAACATGTTGTTTGATAGCTCTAAACATTGCAACCTGATGTTATTTCTGCCAAGTATGTAAGCTGTTATTATTTGCAATCTTGCCATGTCTTTTTGAGCATGTTCTAGTGTTTTCTGGAGATAGCTCAGTGTTCATGTTTTGTCATGCTTTACCTGTACATCATTCACATGCCCTTTGTTATCATGTTCAGCTGCTGCAGCATATTGTTTTGATGATCGCAATATGCCTAGTTGCTGTTTTGGACAGCTTGTCCTTTAAACTTGTTTCACGTGTGTGTGTTGAACCGTTGCTCCATTTTGAGTGTGCTCTATATGAAACTTGCTTGATATTGCATTTAGTTTCATATTATCATGTTGCATCCATGTTTTGAGAGTGTTTGCTTGATGTTTGTATGCTTTTTGCATCAATGCCATGTTTAACTTGTTTTGCTCATATCTTCTAGGCTGTAGCTCCAAATCTAATGAACTTTATATGTAACTTGACTAAAATCTCGTGTACATCATCTTTGCGTATCTTAACTTGCTGTTTAAAAACTTGAACATAAGGTTTATTCAGATCTGGACCAATTTCGAAATTTGCATCTGATGACTTACCGGAATTGTTATATGTTGTTTCCGGCCTCATTTAAACTTGCTTTGATGTGTTGCTCTTGTTTGCATCATCTCTTGCCATGAGTAGCCTCATGTAGTCTTGTCTTGCATCATACTTGGTTGAGCATCATATCTTGTATATGTGTGGTGTGTTTACTATATTGTGTGCTTCTTCTCGATAGTTCCCATTTCATTGCGATCGTGAGGATTCGTTCCTCTACGCTTGGTTCGTCTTCGTGGCTTCATCTTATTCATGGACTCGTTCTTCTTCCTTGCGGGATTTCAGGCAAGATGACCGTTACCCTGGATCTCACTACTATCATTGCTATGCTAGTTGCGTCGTTCTATCGCTTTGTTGCGCTACCTATCACCTGTTTACCAAGCCTCCCAAATTACCATGTCAGCCTCTACCTTTTCACCCTTCCTAGCAACTGTTGCTTGGCTATGTTACCGCTTTTGCTCAGCCCCTCTTATAGCATTGTTAGTTGCAAGTGAAGTTAAAGATTACTCCATGATGGACAGGATTATGTTGGGATATCACAATATCTCTTATTTAATTAAAGCATCTATATACTTGGTAAAGGGTGAAAGACCCGGCCTTATGTCTGGTGTTTGTTCCACTCTTGCCACCCTAGTTTCCGTCATACCGGTGTTATGTTCCCGGATTTTGTGTTCCTTACGCGGTTGGGTGATTTCTGGGACCCCCTTGATAGTTCGCTTTGAATAAAACTCCTCCAGCAAGGCCCAACCTTTGTTTTACCATTTGCCTCACCTAGCCCTTTTTCCCTTGGGTTTCCGGAGCCCGAGGGTCATCTTTATTTACCCCCCCCCCCCGGGCCAGTTGTAACACCCCAAAAATTTAACCAGGTTTTAGTTATTAAAATTTTGCCAAGAGTTTAAAATTTTTGCATGCAAGTATATCCCTGTTGATTTCAAAACTTTTATTTTAATATTAAGGAGTTTTTCCCAAGTGGATCCTTCCAAAACATATTGGACTTATTTTCCCTCTCATTTAAAAACATCTTTCAATCAGGAGATTTATTTATTAAATTATTTCACTTTGAGCTTTATTCATTAAATGACTTGTTTTAAAATTTGGAGCTCTTTTTGAACTGCAACCATTTGATATATTTAACTAAAAATTTCACCAAAATTTGGAGATGTCATGTGATGTCTCTAAATCACTTTTGTGCAATAATATATTCCATTCATTGAATATTTTGAGCTCTACACCCAACTTTCTTCTTTGGTCCAGAGAGCAATTTTGCACTACAACCCTTTTAAGTATTTGTTTCTAGCTTCCACCAAAATTATGGGATGCCAGTAGGATCATATTATTCCATTATATGCAATAATCCAGGGATGATCTTTGAGATTTTTGAGAGAACCTACCTCATCTTCATTCTGGTCCATCATGATAGTTTGTACAACAACCTTAGTCTTACTTGCCCTCTGGCCCTTGATTCTTTATCCTACTTGTAGACAGCCCTACCAAACCCCTAAATCCAGGAGCATGCACCCATTGGATTAATTTTGGTTCATGACATAATGTCATTTATTTCCTGTCCAGAATTGTAGTTTTGCAAGACTTGCACTAACAAGTTTGTGCATTTCACCAACTAACCTCACCACTCTCTCTTGCATCTAAGGAGACACTGATCTGGAGTTTTTGACCACTGCAAGACTTGCCTAAGTGCCCGTGGCATTTTGTCAAACACCTGGATTGCATGGTCAGATTTGGCATGGATTTTAGTTAGCAGTGTGAACCTGATCCTCTGACCCCTTAAGCTTGTCCATTGATCTCCTTGCAAGCCATAGCCTAGACCTGCTAACTCCCAGCTCCAACCAAGCGCTCTGGAGTGCCATGGCATTTCGCCGAGCATCTGGTGTGCGTGCGCTGGGCGCGCCTAGAGCGCGCATATTGCAGCCGCGCACACGAGCCGCCGCGTCGCGCCCCTGTCTTGGCCCACACTGCAGAACCTCGCCATGCACTCCCCGCCTCGCCACAACATGACAGCCCGCCCTGGCGCCCTACAGCGCCACCGCCAGAGCACTTTTGGCGGCACGCCGGCGTCGGCCGACAGCCCTGCGCCGTTCAGCGCCGCCCAAGTCACCCCGGCTCGCCACCTGGCCCCTTGAACAGCTCAAGCTCATCCAGAAGGGTGTCGCCTAGCCCTCGTCGCTGCCACGTCGCCCTAGCTACAGAGAGGCGGTTCGCTGGAGAGCTTATCCACGGCTGCCGCGGAACCGCCTTGCCTCGCCTATTTAAGGACCCCCGAACTCATCCGAGCATGCATGCAACCTCAGTCCACCTCCCTAGTTTCCCCATGGCAGCCAATCGACCTGAGGAGGTCGTCTTCTTCATCTCCGGCAACTCCTGCCGCCGCCACTGTCCCGTCCATTCCAGCGCCACCAGGGCCTCTCCCTCCCATTTCTCTTCACCAAGAACACCTCCTGCCTTCCAGGAACCCAACCCCCTACTTGATTTTGATCGGGAGCCATCACCGCCACAAAATCACTTTGTCACCGAAGCCCCCTCCGCCACGGAGCTCGCCGCCGGCGACTCCCTCCACCCCCGGCGACCCTGCGACCACCGGAAGGACCGCCTAGGAGTGGCGGATCCATCCCTGCGCTCAGATGCCCGCGAAGAAACGCTGTTCGCCGGCGACGATCGCCGGACGCCCCGCCTCGGCTCGGGACAGAGGAAGAGGAGGGAGAAGACTAGTCAAACCTGACTAGTGGGCCCCCTGGACCCACTGTCAGCGACCCCGCACCTGTCCACGTGGGATTAAGTGGAAGCGTAAACTCCCCAGTACGTTTTCCCTGCACCGAAAGCGTGTTCTGTCTGAAACGTTTTCTTTTTCTATTTTATTTTTAAAAACAGATTTTGACCAAATCTTTGACTGCCTATAACTTTTAAATACAACTCCAAATGAAATGATTCTTTTTCCTACCTCTCTCAAATTTCACCTAGTTTATTTTAAGATTTATTTGAAAAAATTTCAGAACAACTTTTGGTGTTGTTTTTATTTTGTGTGTTAATTCTTTTATATTGCTAAAATAGGATTTTTGAAGAGAGGAGAAATGTTTCAAGTTTTGGAGTGCACCCTGCCTTTCCACACATTGAAGGCAAGCATTCTGAACCCCGGCATAATATTTTTGTGTGTTCGATGACACGTTCATAACATCACCTCACTTTGGAGAAACTTGTTATTTCATGTGATATGATCATATGCATGCGTGCATGTTATTGATTTCCATGCTGTTGGAAATGGACACACTTGTGATGATAATCACCCTCATGTGCCTTGCATGCATACCGGCAGGAACCCGGGAAAACCTCTGCCTTGGGTAGGCATGAGTTTGTCGCCGGTCTCCGTCGGGACGGTTATGTCTGGTATGGCATGGCAAGGTGATATGAGCGGTGACTCTGTTGGTTGAAATATATTCGTCATGCTAATCATGCAGGGAATACTTAAACCTCCTGAGTCGACCGTAGATCGAGTCTTGTGCCAGTAACCCCCATACTTGTTTCGTACTACCACTCGTCTCTACAGCAAGTAGAGTACGGTTCAGTAAGTTGTCAACCTCTTTCTAGCACACACCGTACAGAGAGGCCATGGTGGAAGATACCGGTTGTAGCTGGTAGGCAGGCTACCTGGTCCGGGGGCATGGGTGTTTCCGGTTGGGACCGAGAGGGGAGGCCACCCCTTAGAGCGCGCGATATAAATTTGATCCCATGCTACGCGAGGTTGTAGCCTCCCCACTTAGAGTTTGCTTAACAGGTGTCGTGGGTGATTCCAGACACGTGTGAGATAAGCTGGTGTGTGCAAGTTAGGTGTGTTTTCAACAAAAAGACCATAGACGGAATTAGTCCCGATGGACTAAAGAAATCCGTTACTCGTGGGTAAAGAGTACACCCTCTGCAGAGATTAAACCTATTCGAATAGCCGTGTCCATGGTTAAGGATTACAGTCTGGGATGGGTCAAGTGTCGGTCTTAGTGTCGGTCTTCGGAGGTGAAACTGTTAACCAGAACTGGAACTACTACCTGTGACTTGTGATAATTATGATTATTATTATTGTTGGCTAACCCGTGATATTATTGTTATTATTGAATATCTCTGGGATGGTTCTACCTCCGGGATATTCACTATGATTGTTTATTTTAAAGCCCTTTGTGTGGTGTCGCTCAGACGCCCGACTGTGGCATTTCTTTCAAAGCCCTTTATGTGGTGTCGCTCAGATGCCCGACTGTGGCATTTC
Source organism: Triticum dicoccoides (assembly GCF_002162155.2). Taxonomy (NCBI): domain Eukaryota; kingdom Viridiplantae; phylum Streptophyta; class Magnoliopsida; order Poales; family Poaceae; genus Triticum; species Triticum dicoccoides. The sequence goes on along the minus strand of NC_041393.1, from coordinate 214,082,917 downwards.
TTTTAAAGCCCTTTATGTGGTGTCGCTCAGACGCCCGACTGTGGCATTTCTTTTAAATCCCTTTATGTGGTGTCGCTAAGAGGCCCGACTGTGGCTTTGCTTGTTATTTATTTCATAAATTTTAATACTACTATGTTATTGCAATTTTATAAATAACTTGCTTGCACGCCTCAGAGATTTATTTATCTTTTGTGACTAACGTCATGAGCAAAAAATATTTTCAGCACATCATTGTTATATTATACCTGTGTTCATAATGTTTGCGAGTACATTCAAAGTACTCACTGGCTTGTCCCTGGATATTGTCTTGGCTAGCTTTTCTTGCACGAAGAGGAGCGACGTGATGACAACCCCGGAACCTAAGTAATGGAGATAGCAGCCTCGCGAAGATAGGAGTTAACCTGGTCAGCTGTTCCCGTGGGAAATGGAGTCCCATAGACACTGATGTTTCACAACCCGCTTCCGCCATCAACCACTAGAAACCATTTGTTGTACTCACAGGCCAGAATGGCCTTGTACTACATATTTTGTTTTCTGCTTGGAATTTCTGTATCAAGTTATTGCCTCATCAGCTAACAGTAATCCTGGGGCTGATGAGCATGACGGTCTTTTCTGGAAATTTATTACCCGGAAAACCAGTCATGACAGACTTGGTATCAGAGCCAGGCTGACCATTGGCTAATCCTATCTTAGCCAGGTCTAAAAACTTAGGCAAACCAACCCACTAGACCTTAGCCAAACCCCAGCCAAGCTTCCCGTGCAAGATAGCCACACAGTAATCCCGACACTTTTGGCAGTCGGTGCCCAACCTATCAGCCTAGCCTGTCGATCGCACACCAGTGACCAGCACCCAAGGCTCCTCATTCGCAAGCGTGCGGAAGAAGACTCCGTCCCCTTTTTCCTATAAAAAGGGCACGCTAGTCTCAACCCAGCACAGCACAGCCGCTACCCCAAACCGAGCCACAATGCCTGGACCCATAGTGCACAACGAGACCACAGCAACCAACCTTGGAGGTTTTCTGACCATCCTCGCAAACCTCACCCGTCGTGCCTATGCGTTAGAGGAGCCACCAGAATATGTTGTGTACCAAGGACCCATGAGCGGTGAAGAACGTCAATTCTGGGCCACTGTACACATCTACGGTAGGAGTATAGCACCCGAGCGCCCCTATAGGTTCACCGGAAGAACAACTTCCTTTGAGCCACAAGCCATACAACTAGTTGCTCGAGAGGCTATAGTTCATCTCAGGCACTTGTCGCCCAGAGTTAACTGTCGCTCGTTCCACTACTACCCCAGACGTGAAGGGTATGGTAGACCACCCCAAGTTGCCAACGGAGATCACGAGACAGATCCTGCATTGTTGCACCTGGTGCGCTATGTAAGTGCACTAGAGGAACTGTGCGATCAAATCACTATTGATTTAATTGCAGCTTGTGGAGAGCTGGTTCGTCGAGCCCCGGCGAGAGAAGAAAACAATCCCAACACCGACAACCCAGTCGTGCTGTTTGGACAACCGATCGAGACCCCGAGATCAGCTCCAGCCACCAACCGAGATGCTTTGATGACCCCAGAAGTGCTTCGTCGCCTTTTGGGAACAGACTCCAACGGGGTTGTGGCCAACAATCCCCGCGATGGTCATCATCACTACCCCGACCCTGCAGTTCCTCCGCCATCTCCGACTAATCCCGGCAGTGAGACACGTGGAGAAGCCTCGACATCCACCAGGCACGCCCGTTTAGACATAAACGAGGTAGACTAAGCCGTACGTGTAGTACCGAGTCTCAGTGTATCCTCACTCTGTAATCATGCGACCGTGTATATTAACGCATCCTGTCATTGTGCCTCTGTTTTAATGGCAGACTTGCGTATTTTCTTTGTCAGCGCATAGTTGCACATTTTCCGGGAACAACTACCAAAAACAACCCGACGACAACCACAGTAACACGTCTCTTTATGAGATATGTGTATCTCTGACACTGACCTGACCTTTCGAGCTAAGCTGGCAAATTTATTACCTTTCACCACGGTAAAACGAATCCGGCTCCATTGATATATAAAGGCCACCTTGTGACCTTACCCAGCAACCCTCACCTTGTGCACCACACTCACAACATTTTCCTGTCATGCCGAGCCCCAGCATTCATCTGAGAACCCCAGATGCAACCCCAGGTAGCTTTGTCAAAATATTGTGGGATTTTACCCGCAGTACCATGGGTTCTACCCAGCCACCCCATCCACCTCGGAATATTGGGCAGCAGTACACATTCCTCCTGTAGACCCCAACCAAGATCCAACAGAAGTTTCCTTCGTGGGGAAATCTATGCCAACCCCACACCTGGCCATAGAAGCTGCTGCGAAAGAAGCGATTGTTCGTCTTCGATCCACAGTACCCTATTCCCGCGAACGAGGATATTATTACTTTCCAAACCATGCAGCACCCGGAGAAGTAACGTCTTTTCCCGGTGGGCGTATTGAGAGAGACCCAGTTCTGGCCAACCTTATTCAGTACATCATCGCTCTAGAGCATTTGAACCAGCGAGTAATGGATTATCTCCAGGGTCTCGCTGATATAAATCCTCATATTGCCATCGGCAGATCACTGAGACCCGACCCGGAGAGACGCATACATCGACTGGTCAATCCACTTCCTCCGATAGAAGAGGAGTGTATCCCTTTACCAGAGACATTTTATCAGGACCACACCCAGTTACCGTTTTCATTTTAGACGTCACTACTGTATTTGTTTTTGCAGCATTTATATTTGCTTGTATCTTATGCATGGTACCCCAAATTTGTGCGACGAGTCGAGTATTTAGTTTCTACTGGTATGAGTAATTTTTCTTCGTGATTAACTTGTGTAACCGCGAAAGATCCTAGTATGAGTTTTCTTTTTACTGAATTGCTGCATCATTTATCCCCTCACTACGTGGATTATTATTATTTTTATTCACGCAGCACCACGGCAGCAGTCTCACAACCGCTCGAACGCATATGGAACTTTTTTTTTCCCAACGGCTCTTAGCAAATCTCGAGGACAAGATTTTTCTTAAGGGGGGTAGTATTGTAACACCCCAAAAATTTAACCAGGTTTTAGTTATTAAAATTTTGCCAAGAGATTAAATTTTTTGCATGCAAGTATATCCCTATTGATTTCAAAACTTTAATTTTAATATTAAGGAGTTTTTCCCAAGTGGATCCTTCCAAAACATATTGGACTTATTTTCCCTCTCATTTAAAAACATCTTTCAATCAGGAGATTTATTTATTAAATTATTTGACTCTAAGCTTTATTCATTAAATGACTTGTTTTAAAATTTGGAGCTCTTTTTGAACTGCAACCATTTGATATATTTAACTAAAAATTTCACCAAAATTTGGAGATGTCATGTGATGTCTCTAAATCACTTTTGTGCAATAATATATTCCATTCATTGAATATTTTGAGCTCCACACCCAATTTTCTTCTCTGGTCCAGAGAGCAATTTTGCACTACAACCCTTTTAAGTATTTGTTTCTAGCTTCCACCAAAATTATGGGATGTCAGTAGGATCATATTATTCCATTATATGCAATAATCCAGGGATGATCTTTGAGATTTTTGAGAGAACCAACCTCATCTTCATTCTGGTCCATCATGATAGTTTGTACAGCAACCTTAGTCTTACTTGCCCTCTGGCCCTTGATTCTTTATCCTACTTGTAGACAGCCCTACCAAACCCCTAAATCCAGGAGCATGCACCCATTGGATTAATTTTGGTTCATGACATAATGTCATTTATTTCCTGTCCAGAATTGTAGTTTTGCAAGACTTGCACTAACAAGTTTGTGCATTTCACCAACTAACCTCACCACTCTCTCTTGCATCTAAGGAGAGACTGATCTGGAGTTTTTGACCACTCCAAGACTTGCCTAAGTGCCCGTGGCATTTTGTCAAACACCTGGAGTGCATGGTCAGATTTGGCATGGATTTTAGTTAGCAGTGTGAACCTGATCCTCTGACCCCTTAAGCTTGTCCATTGATCTCCTTGCAAGCCATAGCCTAGACCTGCTAACTCCCAGCTCCAACCAAGCGCTCTGGAGTGCCATGGCATTTCGCCGAGCATCTGGTGTGCGTGCGCTGGGCTCGCCCAGAGCGCGCATATTGCAGCCGCGCCCACGAGCCGCCGCGTCGGGCCCCTGTCTTGGCCCACACTGCAGAACCTCGCCACGCACTCCCCGCCTCGCCACAACACGACAGCCCGCCCTGGCTCCCTACAGCGCCACCGCCAGAGCACTTTTGGCGGCAAGCCGGCGTCGGCCGACAGCCCTGCGCCGTTCAGCGCCGCCCAAGCCACCCCGGCTCGCCAACTGGCCCCTTGAACAGCTCAAGCTCATCCACAAGGGTGTCTCCTAGCCCTCGTCGCGGCCACGTCCCCCTAGCTACAGAGAGGCGGTTCGCCGGAGAGCTTATCCACGGCCGCCGCGGAACCGCCTTTCCTCGCCTATTTAAGGACCCCCGAACTCATCCGAGCACGCATGCAACCTCAGTCCACCTCCCTAGTTTCCCCATGGCAGCCAATCGACCTGAGGAGGTCGTCTTCTTCATCTCTGGCAACTCCTGCCGCCGCCACTGTCCCGTCCATTCCAGCGCCACCAGGGCCTCTCCCTCCCATTTCTCTTCACCAAGAACACCTCCTTCCTTCCAAGAACCCAACCCCCTACTTGATTTTGATCGGGAGCCATCGCCGCCACAAAATCACTTTGTCACCGAAGCCCCCTCCGCCACGAAGCTCGCCGCCGGCGACTCCCTCCACCCCCGGTGACCCTGCGACCATCGGAAGGACCGCGTAGGAGTGGCGGATCCATCCCTGCGCTCAGATGCCCGCGAAGAAACGCCGTTCGCCGGTGACGATCGCCGGACGCCCCGCCTCGGCTCGGGACAGAGGAAGAGGAGGGAGAAGACTAGTCAAACCTGACTAGTGGGCCCCCTGGACCCACTATCAGCGACCCCGCACCTGTCCATGTGGGATTAAGTGGAAGCGTAAACTCCCCAGTACGTTTTCCCTGCACCGAAAGCGTGTTCTGTCTGAAATGTTTTCTTTTTCTATTTTATTTTTAAAAACAGATTTTGACCAAATCTTTGACTGCCTATAACTTTTTAAATACAACTCCAAATGAAATGATTCTTTTTCCTACCTCTCTCAAATTTCACCTAGTTTATTTTAAGATTTATTTGAAAAAATTTCAGAACAACTTTTGGTGCTGTTTTTATTTTGTGTGTTAATTCTTTTATATTGCTAAAATAGGATTTTTGAAGAGAGGAGAAATGTTTCAAGTTTTGGAGTGCACCCTGCCTTTCCACACATTGAAGGCAAGCATTCTGAACCCCGGCATAATATTTTTGTGTGTTCGATGACACGTTCATAACATCACCTCACTTTGGAGAAACTTGTTATTTCATGTGATATGATCATATGCATGCGTGCATGTTATTGATTTCCATGCTGTTGGAAATGGACACACTTGTGATGATAATCACCCTCATGTGCCTTGCATGCATACCGGTAGGAACCCGGGAAAACCTCTGCCTTGGGTAGGCATGAGTTTGTCGCCGGTCTCCGTCGGGACGGTTATGTCTGGTATGGCATGGAGGTGATATGAGCGGTGACTCTGTTGGTTGAAATATATTCGTCATGCTAATCATGCAGGGAATACTTAAACCTCCTGAGTCGACCGTAGATCGAGTCTTGTGCCAGTAACCCCCATACTTGTTTCGTACTACCACTCGTCTCTACAGCAAGTAGAGTACGGTTCAGTAAGTTGTCAACCTCTTTCTAGCACACACCGTACAGAGAGGCCATGGTGGAAGATACCGGTTGTAGCTGGTAGGCAGGCCACCTGGTCCGGGGGCATGGGTGTTTCCGGTTGGGACGGAGAGGGGAGGCCACCCCTTAGAGCGCGCGATATAAATTTGATCCCTTGCTACGCGAGGTTGTAGCCTCCCCACTTAGAGTTTGCTTAACAGGTGTCGTGGGTGATTCCAGACACGTGTGAGATAAGCTGGTGTGTGCAAGTTAGGTGTGTTTTCAACAAAAAGACCATAGACGGAATTAGTCCCGATGGACTAAAGAAATCCGTTACTCGTGGGTAAAGAGTACACCCTCTGCAGAGATTAAACCTATTCGAATAGCTGTGTCCATGGTTAAGGATTACAGTCTGGGATGGGTCAAGTGTCGGTCTTAGTGTCGGTCTTCGGAGGTGAAACTGTTAACCAGAACTAGAACTACTACCTGTGACTTGTGATAATTATGATTATTATTATTGTTGGCTAACCCGTGATATTATTGTTATTATTGAATATCTCTGGGATGGTTCTACCTCCGGGATATTCACTATGATTGTTTATTTTAAAGCCCTTTGTGTGGTGTCGCTTAGACGCCCGACTGTGGCATTTCTTTTAAAGCCCTTTATGTGGTGTCGCTCAGACGCCCGACTGTGGCATTTCTTTTAAAGCCCTTTATGTGGTGTTGCTCAGATGCCCGACTGTGGCATTTCTTTTAAAGCCCTTTATGTGGTG
>NC_041393.1:214042559-214076076 GCF_002162155.2 Triticum dicoccoides | reverse complement strand
GCTAAGAAGCCCGACTGTGGCATTTCTTTTAAAGCCCTTTATGTGGTGTCGCTCAGACGCCCGACTGTGGCATTTCTTTTAAAGCCCTTTATGTGGTGTCGCTCAGATGCCCGACTGTGGCATTTCTTTTAAAGCCCTTTATGTGGTGTCGCTAAGACGCCCGACTGTGGCTTTGCTTGTTATTTATTTCATAAATTTTAATACTACTATGTTATTGCAATTTTATAAATATCTTGCTTGCACGCATCAGAGATTTATTTATCTTTTGTGACTGACGTCATGAGCATAAAATATTTTCAGCACATCATTGTTATATTATACCTGTGTTCATAATGTTTGCGAGTACATTCAAAGTACTCACTGGCTTGTCCCTGGCTATTGTCTTGGCCAGATTTTCTTGCACGAAGAGGAGCGACGCGATGACAGCCCCGGAACCTAAGTAATGGAGATAGCAGCCTCGTGAAGATAGGAGTTAACCTGGTCAGTTGTTCCCGTGGGAAATGGAGTCCCATAGACACTGATGTTTCACAACCCGCTTCCGCCATCAACCACTAGAAACCATTTGTTGTACTCACAGGCCAGAATGGCCTTATACTACATATTTTGTTTTCTGCTTGGAATTTCTGTATCAAGTTGGAGCCTCATCAGCTAACAGTAATCCTGGGGCTGATGAGCACGACGGTCTTTTCTGGAAATTTATTACCCGGAAAACCGGTCGTGACACCAGTGCTCCTCCGAGTGTTGGTCCAAACTAGAGCACCGTGCGGGACCATTCCTTGGCAACTTGGATTACGTCGGTACATGTACGCTTAGCTTATCCGGTGTGCCCTGAGAATGAGATATGTGCAACTCCTATTGGAATGTGTCGGCACAGCGGGTGGTCTTGCTGGTCTTGTTTTACCATTGTCAAAATGTCTTGTAACCGGGATTCTGAGTCTAATCGGGTCTTCCTGGGAGAAGGAATATCCTTCATTGATCGCGAGAGCTTATCATGGGCTAAGTTGGGACACCCCTACAGGGTATAAACTTTCGAAAGCCGTGCCCGCGGTTATGTGGCAGATGGGAATTTGTTACTTCCGGTTGTAGATAACTTGACACCAGATTCGAATTAAAACGCATCGACCGTGTGTATAGCCGTGATAGTCTCTTCTCGGCGGAGTCCGGATAGTGAACACGGTTTTGGGTTATCTTTGACATAAGTAGGAGTTCAGGATCACTTCTTGATCATTGCTAGCTTCACGACCGTTCCGCTTGCTCTCTTCTCGCTCTTATTTGCGTATGTTAGCCACCATATATGCTTAATCGCTACTTCAACCTCACCACTTTACCCCTTCCTTTCCCATTAAGCTTTGCTAGTCTTGATACCCATGGTAATGGGATTGCTGAGTCCTCGTGGCTCACAGATTACTACAACAACAGTTGTAGGTACAGGTTATGCGACGATCTTGACGCGAGAGCGATGCTTTCTTGTTTTCGAGTTTCGTCTTCTGCTTCTTCTTCGATTAGGGGATAGGTTCCAGGTCGGCAGCCTGGGCTGGCAGGCTGGATGTCGTTTGAGTTCCTGTTTGTGTTTCATCCATAGTCGGATGATGCTCTTATGTATTGTGATGTTTTATTCGTGTGGCATTGTATGCCTTTTGTATGTATCCCCATCTATTATGTAATGTTGATGTAATGATATCCACCTTGCAAAAGCGTTTCAATATGTGGTTCTATCCTTGGTGGGACCTTCGAGTCTCTTTAGGATAGTATCGCATATTGGGCGTGACAGGTGGGGAAGTCGTCAGACTCAAAGACATAGTATATCATCTGTCCAAATTGTCTGTATGAGAGGTTTACGCCTCGACCAAACATTGTTTTCCCAATGTACTCCCTTTCCGAATCATTTAGAAAATCAAGAGCTGCATGGAAAAAAATAACTCATTTTCAAACAAGTTTGTTTAAACAGATAAACTCGGTATTTAAGTTTAAAAGGAATGGTTAGATTCAATGCATGTGATCAAGTTGGGATGATAATCAACAGAATTGCATAAAAAGTTTTCTAAATAACTTTGACTGTAACCATGACACTCATTTAGTGGACAGGGGTAGGAGCACCAAAGTATGCTGATAAATGTAATTGATAAAACAGGATGGAAGTTGGTGCACTTACCTAGTGATGGTTTGGGAAGGGGCCTGTGACCTCCTTGAGAATCACTGAGTCTCAGATCTATCTCAATGGACAGACTCCCAGTATCCATGTTTATGATGACTAGATCTCGATAACGAAGATCATAGTCACTAATTAACTTTTCCCAGCTAGGTCCATGAATCTTTCACAGATTAGGTTCATTCGTGATGCAGATCTCATATGACAGATCGTTGTTGGTGATCAGTACTAGATTCCTTTGCTTTCCTTCTTCTTGAAATGCTTGTTGTTTCCACTGATAGATTGAAGAAGTGACTTGCTGCCTGCAATAGCATGGCACATACTACGCAAGAAAAAAATTCAAACCGGCAAGAAGGAATCCTTGAATACCGACATGTATAACCAAGATAGATAGCGCTTATCATATATGTACCAATTCTCTTCAACAGGTTGCTATTTGATAAAACAAGGTACGTCAAAAATTGAAGACGTATCATCAAATGCTTAAATGTAGGCATTCCGTTACAACAATATGCTAGAAACTTTTATTTCCTTGATCAGAAAGATACACTAGTTTGTAGTAAATGATGGGCAGCATGGGGTGGCAAACATTTCTCCTTACCAGGCATGTCTTGAAGCATCAAGCAAGATACACTGTTATCGCGCTGTGAAAAATGCCTGACTCCAATCCAAGCTGAAGTTGGTACATATATGACAGCACATAGTTTCCCCTGGAATACGTTGCAAAACAACGGTTATATGAAATCCTCAACACAAAGAAAATTTTATTATCTTGAAAAACTATTCTTCTAAACTGCCAATTTTACATAAATAGTTGTTCGCAAGCTAGATATGGGATATGTAATAACAGAAGAAGAACAGTAGATATGGGATATGTAATAACAGAGGGAACATGAATTTAACTAAATCAGTATTTTATTTTCCAAAAATGGTTGCTTTATCCATCACAATTCAGTATTGACTATATTTAGAGCAGTTCACAATCTTTATTGTCAATGTCAATCAGTGAAAGGATTTCTGCTGTTTTTTTAAAAGCAGCTTTAGCAAATGTATATTTCAAGACAATACAGGCAAAAAGGAGAAACAGTAGTCTATCATCAGGCGGCTTAAAAAGGACTGTTTGTAACTTTAAAATTATATATAATTCGTTAGAGCTTCACCCAGTAACAACGTCATCCGCAACCATAGGCCACCGTCGCCGACGCCCAACCACCGGAACATGTGTTGCTAGGTGGTATTTGAAACGGATGATCCATCAATGTTAACCTTGTCTCCAGCGTGCAGGACCCCAAACGCTATCATCAAGCACAGACGCCGACTCCCAGTCAACAGCACCCCAAACGCTGGTCTCCAGCTCACTGTGACCGGTTAAGCAATAGAGCTCAGCGTCTGGACACTCCCTTGGACTTTCGGCCACCGCCGTTGTTTGCAAGACCTAACTGGCTTCAATTTAAACTACCAAACTCCCTCGGCGAAGTTCATCGCTCACCTGGGACTTGGACGCCACAGGTCGCTGCAGCTCGTAGCGTTCTCAAGCACAAACGCCAACTCCCAATCAACCCCACCCCTAAGTGGCACGGGTCATGTACAGGTTCGGTCTCGTACTACACAGATTTGGTTTAGATCACAATGATTTTCGAGGCAATTCCTAGCATAACAGTGTAGATGTGTCGCTTTCAAACACGGAGAGGCGAAACCAACAGAGAGGAAAACGGATCGTAGCGAAAAATTCACATAGAAGTTAAGAGAAAATGGACTAACCTTAGATCTAGAAGGAGAATCGAGAGAGAAGAGACGATGAACTCTACAGCGGATGAGTGGGAGGGGGTGGTCTGGGTTGGCACAAAACAGAACAGACACTTATAATACACGCCTGCTCACTGACATGGGGCTACTGTACAGCGGTAAAGAAAAGACTATTGGCTTATTAGGAGCATAGAGGCACGCACAGACGGCCCCAACACGCACATACTTACATGCAAAAAAGGCACGTCCATGACGCACAACCATGCTTCTGTTTCCGAAGTGTTTTTCTCTAGCACAGTCTCTTGGAGGGGCAGGGACGTGAAGCCACGGTGCGTATCGTTATGTAAGGATGAGAATGAGATGCACGGAAAGGCCTATGTATTCTAAATGTTCTCAGTGACGTGTTCATTGACAGACGCACGGTATTTAAACAGTTGGCACACGGTTGTACATGTGCACGACGCACAGACGTCTTTTGTGTTCTGCTGATTGTTTTTGCATGACACAGCCACTCCGAAGGACTGGGGAGTGAAGCCACGGTGCGCACGGTTCTCCGAGGATAAAATGCACTGAAGTGCCTCTGTTCTCGTAACATTTTAATCTGCTTGTTCACTGAGAGAGGCACGGGTGTATGTTCAAATGACGCAAGACCATGCTAGTGTTTTCTGAATTGTTTATTTCTGACACGGCCTCTAGGAGGGACACGGTGCCTGCAATTAAAACAGGCACATAATCTTTTGCTTTGACGAATGATTCGGATGCATGAGTTTTGTTAAATATGATAATGAGAATGGAAACCCAGTATCTAAAAAGTGATTGGAGGTTCGTTGTTGACCTTGAGTCATTATCACAGCATTCCAAATGTTTACAATGGCGCATTCACACGGACGTATGATTTTCACAACCTCTCGATGCCCGTTCGTTTCCTGTGGGGTGCACGGACGTCCTTCGGAGAAGCGCGGTTGTAGCAGTTGCAGGTTTGCAGTCAACGCATGTTGCTTTTAAAAGACAGAATTTCATGGCAAATAACTGAGGTAAACAAGAGGATACTAGTTTGTTTTTTGAGCAACTATGTGAGATGATTTCTTTTATCATTGGGTTCAGAAACATATGATCGATATTGAAACAGAACACATAAACGTTTACATTCCTAATTTTAAAAATATGAGTTTACTGCCTCAATAAAAAAAAGCTTACAGACAGTACTGTGTAGAAATGAGTGAGAATTGTTTGACCATGTTTACACAATGCCCTCATTGAATATAGCAAGTACATCTCTCCAGACCTGTTTTCAGCATCCACAGTTGAATGGATCTGGAAAATCTAGATATTCAACACCTGTGTTTTATAAATCCATGTGCATATGCTTGCAAGTTGTTGTTAATTTAAGCTTGGCACAACTAGAAGCCCTTTTGTCCATCTGAAGTGCCTCTTCTCGCTGTTTGTAAAATTCACGAGTGAAATCTCTACGCAGGCCAAACTTAAGCCTAATTGTAAGTAGCATCCTAGCATTGAGAACAAAGAATGTCACAAATGCAGTGTTTGCATCTGTGATTTCATAGTCTTCCGGTGTTAATGTCCTCAAACAAATGTCGTGATTATTGAGAAACACCAACTGCTTTTGGCGACATTCATTTGTTATATCTCTTTGATCCCATCCTCCCCCCTAAACACACATGAAGAGCAAACTGAGCAGTTAGTGCCAGTATATTATGTATATTGTGTGTGGGCTTTCAACGTGTGTGAAATCATCACCTCGATAAACAAGTTTTGCAAGCATTGAAAGCATCGCAGCAAGTCAACGATCTCATCCAGATTAAAGCATGTCTGTGAGATAAACAAGGTCTTGACAGAATCCAGCACCGCGTGTAGGCTACTTATGCAGAGACCCTTCATTGAGCACATAACGAGATATTATTAGCTCGTGGATGTGAATCTCAAGTGCTTTTGAATAACGCAGGTCAAAGTAACATGCAGAGGCAGTTCCTGAATAACTGTAGACCCAATGACGATATTTGTTTTGTTGGAAAATTCAAAAAAAATTCCCAGTGTGTCCAACACAGGCGCGGAAACAACTGTTATTTGTAGTTGTGCATCTACAGAATCATGTAGCAGTCTCCGGAGGCAAGGTGCATCCTCAATGATCAGTTTTCCTCCATCGGAACGAATGCCAATGCTTACAAGCCTAGCTGAGTTTATTCGTAGATAGGAGAATTTCTTGTTGCCAACAAGAAGCAGGCACTACAGGTCAGGGCAACCATGGTGGATGAACTTCCACAAGGAGACATCCGATATATAAACCTCCACCAGCGAAAGTCTCCTGAGCAGTGGGAGGCAAAGCATTTCTACTACATTGTCTTCTAGTTTGCACATGGCGAAAGTGATGGTGTGGAGAGACGAGCGAAATCTAGAGATGGATGCCGGTGGCGACGACATAGAAGAAGGGATTCTGCGTGATGATGGCCCTGTGTAGAAGAAATTTGGGAATATATGATAGAACTCTAAAACCTGGAGTTTGTCCAGATTCCGAGACAGGAACAACTCATCGACGCCACAAGGTTGGCATTGGAGGTAGCTTGTCGGGATGCAGAGGCGGCGAATTGGGCCCTCGTGATCGGAGAGGACAGATACAAGAAGACTGAAGCCATCGGCGGCAGATTCTCCGCCACAGTTGCTACTAAGATGTCGGCATTGAGTTCCGACGTATGTTTCCTGGACGATTTGCTTGCCCGGGAGAACGTGGTTGGCAACAGATTTTTTCCAGAGATCTCGTAGAAGGAGTATCAAGGATCACACGGAAGTCGATATCGAGTGGTGCGGTGCGCCATATGCGGCGCCACCGAGATGCGAGCACTTGTGTGTGCATGCCTTCCTTTATGGGAAGACGAGAGATGATCTCGCCACGGATGGCGTCTGGGAGATTGCTGATGCGGTCCAGACCAGACTCAACATGGTTCTCGGATCCAATGGGTGGCCACGGTCGCTCCTCTTAGCGAGCTTAGAGAGCACAGGTATAGCCGCAAACCTCGTCTTCTTGTTTCTAGAGGCACGCTTCTTCATGTCCATTGCCGAGCTCGTGCCGCCTCCGTTGCAGCTCTCTGTGCGGTGGATCTGGGAAGAGGGTTAGGGTTTTACGATTTCGACAGACATGGTGGTATAGTCACGGCTTCGACAGACGTGCGTCTGCACGAGGCACGGCTATCAACCGTCTGTATACAAGAGAAGTTTGGTGGTAGCGCCAAAGTTCGGCATACTCAGTTAAGGACGCACGGTTGTGCGGTCTGTAGAGACACGATGGTGTGGAGCCATGACACGGTGGCAAGTGTCATGTGAGGCACGTGCGTGCAGGCGCTGGAGGCACCTAATTGCAGCCTGTGCAAGCACCGACCCCATTGAAGCCTCTACAGACATAGGTATCAACTCCCTGGATGCACAAAAATGTGGTGGCAGAGGCATGGCTTCGACCTCTCAGTTGAAAAGACACGGTTGTGGAGTCTCTGGATCCACGTCCCGGGTGTGTTCAGGGGAATGTAACAGCCACGGCTTGTGGCACGTGAGGTACAAGGGTGCAGGCTCTGGAGGCACCGAAGTCTAGCCTCTACAGGCACGTACGATTGTCAACCATGTGGATGCACAAAGTTATGGTGGCAGAGGCATGGATTCGAATACTCGGCTATGGAGGCACAGGTGTGTATTTTGTGCAACCACAAAGGTCACGGCAAGTGTCATGTGGGGCACGTGTATTGAAACATAGGAGGCATGGAATTGAAGCCTCTTAGGCATGAGTGTCAATGGCAATGGATATACAAAACTGTGGTGAGAATGCTCTGTTCGAGAAACACCATTGTGAGCTCTCTGGACCCGCGGGCGTCTGGTTCCACGGGCACCTAACAGTCACGGCTTATGTGACGTGAGGCACGTAGATGCAGGCATCAGAGGCACTGTTGGGGAGCCACTGCACGCACGGGCGTGGCGTTTCTCCAGGCCTGGCTCAGCATAAACCCTCTCTGGGTGTAGAAGAGTGTGCGCAGAAGGCGCCGAAGTAAGGTCTCTACATGTACATGTACCAACCTACATGGTACTCAGTTAGAAAATCACGATTGTGAAGTTTCTAGAGAAAGTATGAACTCAAGACAAAGAATAGCCGTCAGGTCACGAGACACATGGTTTTTTTGGCCTACGAATCACGGACTTGCTTTGGTATTGGAAAGGTTCCTACTGGCAAGTTCATTATCAGTGGGAACATGGTACTGTACTAACAAAGAGTCAGTGTCGTGCCGGTAAAATACTCAGAATCTTTCCACTAAAACATTCAATGTGCTTGAAGACACGGACGTTTGCACAGTCACAACACTTTCATTTGCACAGTGACAACACTTTCTGGTCAAGGATTCTTATGGCAAGCTTAAAGACGGTACAAAATACTACAAGGGTTGTCTGCTCGTGTTTAGACACAACACACGTTCAAAAGGGCGCAACAACATGTAAACCTGCAACCTTGAACAACTTACTCCAGCTTTGTGTTCATCAGTCACAGCTGAATGGTTCCGTCAAATCCAGGTATTCAACACGCGTGAGTTTTAAATAAAATAACCGGTGCTTGCATGCTCCTGACAATATAAGGCGAGCACGTTCAGAAGCCTTTTTGTGCCATAGAAGATCCTTTTGATGCTTTTCGTAAAATTCTTCTGTGCAGTCTTGGTCGAAACGGTAGTTAAGCCTCATGGTCTCAAGCTTGCTTGCATTCAGAACAAAGAATTTCACAAATTCAATGTTTTCCAAGCAGGGTTCATAGTCATCTAGCGTTACTGTCTTCAAACGAAAGTCATCTCGTTTGACAAATGGTTGGTGCTTATGACGCCATGTATTTGTTTCTCCGCAACAGAGTCCTCCCTAGATGTACATGAAGAATGAAAATACTTTAGCTCTAAAAACAGAGATACAGTAGATGTAGTACAGTATGCCTGTTATGGGTTTTCAATGTGTGTGAGAATCATCACCTCGATAAACAAGTTCTCAAGGCTTCAAAAGCATTGCATCAGGGAAACGGCCACGTCCACTTCAAAACATACCTTGACGAGAAAAGACTTGACCGTTTGAAGCACTGTTGACATGCTCACTGCTGGCAAACCCTGTATGGTGCATGCACAACAATTTTAAAAATTGAACAAAAGGTTCTATTACATGAAATTTGTTTACCTTGACAAATGCAGCTGAAAACTAGGTACCTGGATAACTGTAGGGTTACGTGAGACCTTGGATTCAGAGAAAAAATCATGGAATTTGCCCACAGTCTCTAGTTTAGGTGCAGACATGACAGTTATCTGCAAGTTGCTGCTGATAATATCGTGAAGCAACCGCTGAAGTGACGACGCATCCTCTATAACAAGTTCGCCATGTCCACATCAAATTCCAATGCTTACAAGGTTACATGAGTTTATTCATATGCAACGGCTTTCCATATTCCAAGTAAGCAGAAGGCACCGGAGTGCGGGGAAACTATAGTGGATGATGCTTTCAAGCGAGATGTCTGATATAACAACATCCATGCGTGAAAGTCTCTTGAGCAGTGGTAGTTTAAGAGCCTGAATGTAACTGTCTGGTATTTGGCAAATAGGAAAGGTGGCGGTGTTTAGGGAGGATGCAAAGAGAGAGAAGGACGCCGGTGCAAAAGGCGCGGATGATGGTTGTGTGAGTGGTTGTACGACACACTCTCTCACAAAATCTGGGAACGTGTAATAGAACTCGAGCTCCTCGAGATTGTTCAGTTTGGATGATTTCAGCCAGGCGTCGACGACAGAGGGTCTGGACTGGAGGTAGCACGCTGGTATGCAGAGACGATGAACTGTGCCCCCATGGGCGGAGAGGATGGCTTTCGGAAGGGTCGTATTGTCAGTGCCAGATTTGCGAGGGCATCAAGTTCCGAAGTGACTTTCGCGGGCGAGCTCCCAGGTAGAAGGCGCCACGGAGATTTTCTCGATATGAACTATTTCTAGAGGCTTAAAAAGACGAGCGGCAGGGATCTCACGGCAGTCGAGATTCAGCGAAGCGGTGGGCCATAAAGGACGCCATCGACGAGCGAGGATGCGAGTACGGGTGCTATCCCTGATGGGGAGACGAGAGATGATCTCACCTAGGATGACGTCCGGGAGATCGCTAATGCGGTCGGGACGAGTTTTTTCCCGTGCTCCTCGGATCCGGTGGGCGGACCCTCACCGGTCCCCGCCGGTACCGCCAAACACCCAGCAGAATGCGTCGTCGGTGGCACGAGCCTTGCCCTCGTGGTATGAGATGCATCGGACTCCATATAGGAGCGACGGGTGCGGTGGATCTGGAAAGACGGTTTGGAGGACGCAGGTGTTGCAAAACACCATTTATCAGAAAAATGTAGTATTTTTTGTGATGTCGCTGCGAGAACAGTGACATCGGACAGTGGCAGCAAGTCGGACTCCATGCCTCCATTTGATTGACGCACTTGTACTCATAAACGCGTGGGCTTTCACGCCTCTCTGTGATATTTCCTCTCAAAGGCACTGTCGAGCAGCCCACAAAGGCATGGCACTGTTTTATACAGAGTCACACTCGCCCGTGTTTCGGTTTCGATTTCTTCTGTCGACTCATTCAGATGGAGAGGCACGGCCGGTCAGCTTCAACAGTGAGCACCCACTATTCACCGTTTCGACAGAAACACGAGCGAGTGTGACTCTGCATACTCTGTGAGGCACGGTGAGTCGAGAGGCATAGGCATGGTGTGGTATTATGTAGAGTCACGCTCGTCTGTGTTTGGTTCCAGAATAATTCTGTCGACTCGATCAGATGGAGAGGCACGGGCGTTCATCGCAGAAAGGCATAGTTTGGTTCAAAGTCATGGTCAACACCCACTATTTCTTCTGTGAGACACGGAATGGCCTACTCGAGAGACGCTGGTGTGGTATATTCTACGCACGGTCGTGGGTCCCAGGAAGGCACGGCATGGTATCTTGTATTTGTGTTCGAAATGATTCCGTTGAGACGTTCAGAAGAAGAGGCACGGACATGAATGCCATGAGGGCATGGTTGGGTCTGTCGGAGCGTCACGTTTTGTACGTTTATTATGGAAACAAAACGGAATGGGTTTAGTTGTTAATGCTAAAAGTTTACTTTGCGAGTTGCTGGTTCGACAGTCGAGGTGTTTAAAAGCGTAAGCTCCTTGTTTTTTAAAGCTACAGCTTTGTGCTAAGTTGCGTGGCGCTTCTTCTATTAGAAGCACGGGCGTGAAGTGAATACAACCACGGTTCTGTACCAGGCAGTGACATGACTTGTGACAGTGTTAAGGGTCACAGGCACGGGCATGCGGCGCTAAAAGGCATGCTTCCGTATAATATAGAGTCACGCTCCCGTGTGTTTGTGTTCCAAATAATTTTGTCGACTCGATCAGATGGAGAGGCGCGGCCGTTCAGCCCACAAAGGCACCGTCAAGGTTCGTTCCTTTGTTGTTAGGCGTACTGACGCGTGGATGTAGAAGGCATGTTTTTCAAGCAAAGAACGCACATCACGATCCCACGTTTTTCAAGCAAAACATGGACCTGAAGTTCGTATTGCCACGTTTTTCTACCAGGTAGCGTCATGACTTGAACTCATAAACGTGTGGGCTTTCGCGCCTCTCTGCGATACTTCCGGTCATAGGCACTATCGTGCGGCCCACAATGGCATGGCACTGTTTTATACAGAGTCGCACTCGCCCGTGTTTCGGTTTCGATTGCTTCTGTCGACTCGTTCAGACGGAGAGGCACGACCGGTGAGCTTCAACAGTGAGCACCCACTGTTCACTGTTTCGACAGAAACACGGGCGGGTGTGACTTTGTATACTCTGTGAGCCACAGTGAGTCGAGAGGCATAGGCTTGGTGTGGTATTATGTAGAGTCACGCTCGTCTGTGTTTGGTTTCAGAATAATTCCGCCGACTCGATCAGATGGAGAGGCACGGGCCTTAATCGGAGAAAGGCACAATTTGGTTCGAAGTCATGGTGAACACCCACTGTTTACTCTCTGAGCCACGGAATGGCCGAATCGAGAGACGCTGGTGTGGTATATTCCGCGCACGGTCATGGGTCCCAGGAAGGTACGGCATGGTATTCTGTATTTGTGTTCGAAATGATTCCGTTGAGACGTTCAAAAGAAGAGGCACGGACATGAATGCCATGAGGGCATTGTTGGGTCTGTCAGAGCGTCACGTTTCGTACGTTTATACTGAACACGGACGCACGATCGCAGCTATTCTTTTTGACATGGGACGCACGACCGCACCGCTTGCTCGACCAATGTGCCGATGTGAGGACACGTCTCAGGTGAAATAATGACAACTGGGAGGGGCGGCCGTACCCTCTTATACTACATGACCGTGCCTTCACTAACTTCACGGTTGTGCCTCTCTTAATGCACAAAGTCAGTTAAGTTAATCAAAGCACAAAGGCATGACCATGAGTCTTCTTAACACAACACTGAACTGGCACTAGGTTCAAGTGCCTCTCTGAGCAAACATGTCGAACCAAGAGACACATCCACAACAACAACAACAACCAGAACAACAACAACAGTGACAAAAACCACGTTTAGGATCGCATCTGCTTTCAGTTCCATAGCTTGAATAAGAATTTCAACTGATAAGTTCTATTACGTATGTACTATGAGGATTTCAATTCCACTTATAGTTTGAAATAACACACGTACAATACTTAACTTAATACCATAGTAGTTCAAATTTATGTGGTCTAAAGACCAGTGATCACAAGTGAGAGCGAGTCCTCCCCGCGCACAGTGTGCCACTTGATACTGATGAGTACAACGCAATCAACTGTCAGCCTGGCTGCATTTGCAAAAGCAGAAATCCCGGTGATCGCCATCCTTCCATCTTTGTGTGTACAGTAGGTGCCAGGGAAATCAATGCTGCTGACAATTTGAACAAGCCTGATGCTGCCCTTGAGAGGTAAAAATCCAAGTTTCATCCTAAGATCATTGGTAACAATAGCTGGGATTTTCTGTACAATAACAAATTATTCTGGCATTAGATTACGAAGACACACATGTTGATTGTGGTTTAGAGAAAGAAACAATGACGTACCAAACGGTCTGTGTGAAAGTTGGTGAAACATAGACGGTGCACAAAGGTAATGGCAGGGATGCGTTTAGCATTTAGGACTAGTTTAATCATGCAAGCCATGTCGATATAGGAAAGTTTTATGCCCTGGGTGTAGACTGTCTCGTCTATGTAGCTCCTTTCCGATAAAATGAGGCCTTCGAGGGCTAAATAAATACAACCATGTATTAGCCACCATGTGTGAAGCAATGAATACAACATCTAAAACTAAAATAAACGAATATTGGCTTTTAAAAGGGAAATTACAGTTTTAAACTACATTGTGAGTACAAAGAAAGATTTAATACATTATATCGCAAAGATTAAGCACATAGATATCAACGGCACACCACAGTAAAATTATAATAGATAAATGTTAAACCAGAACAAATATTGATAAGCGATCAGAACGTACCAACGGAAGGTTTGGGAAACGATTTGTGACCTCCTCGAGATTCACTAAACATCAAGTCAATCGGAAAGAAGAAATCTTCTGCTTGCAAATCCAATTTTATAATATCACCATAAAACCGATCATAGTCACGTATCAACTTTTCCCATCCAGGTCCATGAAACTTAGACCTATGGTTGCAATCTGTAAACTCAATCTTGTAAGAAAATTCCTCAGTAGTGCCGAAAACAAGGTCAAAATCTTCGTCTTTAGAACCATCCTCGAAAGCTTCATCTTTCCATAAAGAGATCAAAGAAAGGACCTGGTTCCGGTAGTAGCATGGGACATACTGCATAAAAGTAAAACTGAGACATAGGTAAACAAATATTTTACTGATTTTCTGAAAAAAATGCATGAAAGTGTTTTTTCCTTGAAATTTCCTGGCTTTCAGGCACGAGCACGGGCACCATCTATGACATTTAATTAAACCTATACAAAACAATTGAACTTCTAATTACATTGCATCAAGGCCCATAAAATAAAAACAAGCATGCGTAGTATAGTTTGCTCCGAAAGGAATACGTGTGGTTGCTGACTGCGAAATAAAGATAACTTACCAGGCATGACTCATAAGAACGAGGCAAGGACACAATCAAGAAAGATTGCGCAACATCAGATTCAACACCGGGACAGTTGAGGTTCCTGCAAACATCACACGCCATCTTTGGCTGCGAGGTGTAACAATATATAAGACTCAGGTTCATTAATTATTAAAAAAATTGTTTCAACACTCCGCTAATGGCACAAAGAATTAAAGGACTGTATATCACTGATACACGCTTGTTTCAACCAGTAAGATAGAGCGGAAAGAATGATGCTACGGTGATATCCCTCGATGTTAGTGTCTCTGTAAAAAAAAATGAAAAAACACGCACAGACCTTCTCAAATTTACAAGCTTGCAGCGAACTAACTGAAAAAAGTCAATTGTTGCCCTCCAAGATTAATCACCTATAGAACCTCTTAAAAGAGGTAAGATATTAACACAAACATTAAATTAAAAGGGTAACATAAAACAAGAATCCATCTAAAACAATGCAGTGCGCAACGCGTAAGTATTAAGTAGAGGGGAAAAAACTTACTGTGCGCAACACGTAAGTATTAAGCAGAGGGGAAAAAACTTACTGTATTTCAGAGCAAGTGGGTGAATCGTAGATCCATCTATGTGGACTGTAGAGTGGGGAAGACGAAGCAAGAAAGACGGAAAGAACTAGAGAAGATGGGTAGCGGAAGAGCAAGTGACTTGGGAGAGAAGACGAACAAAACGATTTATTTATGGAGTAATTATGGAGAGGGAAGTAATTTTTTGTACTCGCTCGCCAAATCTGAAACTAGTACTGGCAATAGTATATGGCTCCTTACCATCCCAACGCAAAAAAAATAAAAAAAGGGGGGGACGGGGGAGGTGGGTGGTGGTTGGTGGGTCTGACAAGTAGGTGGAGTATTTGGTCGAGCCGGACCATGTCGAAGACCTCTCGCTCTCTCACTATATCTCTTCCCCCCACACCCCCCATCTCTCTCCCTCTCTCTCTCTCCTCTCTCAAATTCAACGCCGCCTATGACATCGCATCTGCTCACATCCTTCGGGCCATGTCAACACAAAATTTTGGACAAGAGGGAAGGAAGGAAGTCCTGAACTTCCTTGAGCTGGATTTTGATTTCTATGTAGGTGATTTCCTGCTACATGCGGAGCGTTGAACTGGGGTTTGTTTTCCAAACAAAAGATCTGAGCTATAAACATTCATGTGTCCTTGTAGGAGAACCCTGATACCATCCAGGACCATGATTTCTGTGGCAAAGAGCTCGACCGTCCTCTCTACTACGTTCTCCACGATACCAAGCCTCTCACGTGTGTGGCTTTTGAAGGAAGTGACACGGGGAGGAGGTTTTACGGCTGTGCTGTGAAAGTTAGTCACTTTCGAAAATCTGATATACTTTCTTATTGAATCAAACTGTTTGTATATAGGACTTGTAGTCTTCCAAAGAAGATTTAATTCTTCTTGTGTTTTCCGGTTGATTGTAGAAAACATTGTGTAGTCCTTTTACTTTGCACAAAAGGGTAGAGGTCACTACTTATTTTACATCACTGAAAACAAAAGAAGTGATCTAGACACTCTCATGTTTGTTTACAAATAGGACTTCTGTTTAATGGTCAGTATATTCTTCAAAAAAAATATCTAAATAACTTGACTGCAGAGGTAGCTCCAGATTAATTCAAGCTGGCTTAAAAGAAACTAAGTACAATTATGAAATAACTCCGCGGATAGGGTGGGCGAAGTGCCATAATTAGTGTTGTGGGTACCTAACCATTGACGCGCCACGTTACACAAACATGGTTCATAGTTAGTTCAATGAGGTTATAAAGCAAGTATATGTGAACTTTATTATATTCCAGAGCTTGTGCAGCAATGTATTAATAGTCTTTGTTTATTTTGTTCCTTTTTGTTCGCAGAGAGGCGTGAACTGTGGAGTCGTCGAATGGGTTGACCGCCCATGGCCTGTCATTATGCAGAGGTGTCTACTCAAGCTCTGAGGAATGTTGCAAGCAAAGGATGAAGAGATAAGCAGGCTTAAAATGGATATTGAACAAGTGAACCTTAAGCTCGAGAATCTTGTTGTAGCTGTGGAAAGAAGTAATGTAACTACCATGAAGATTGACAGGCAGAAGAAGCAGATGGGTATCTTTGATAAAGACGTCAAGCGCATTCAGAGGTTTCTCACAAGTGCCATTCATAATCTTAAGGACGACAAGGGTGATATTAAGCTGGACAAGGATTTTCTGAAGGAGCGGGTGCATAAGCTGAAGGAGAATAGAAGCAAGATGCAAAAGCGTCATCTGTGATCTTTTGGGGCAAGGGTTTGCGAACAGTGATGACCTCCTGATGATCAAGGCAATCCTCCAAGAATGATCATTAACAGTCGCCTTCTTCCGAAACGTTGCAAGGGATACTAGTCTAGTATAAGTTTATGCTTGGACATGGTTACTTGACTAAAGGCATGTATCTCATTTTTTGGAATCTCTTAAAAGGTGTGTGACAATCTACGCACATCAAATATTGATCTCCTGGATATTTTATATTTCAAAGAAACGTGCTGCTAGCGAGGTGCATCCAACAATATTTCGTCTTGCATCGTTCAATGAGGCATGGGTTACTGTAATTTAGCAAGGCACATATGTCGCTTTGGCATGGGGAACCATGCCTCTGATAACCTGGCACTGACTTGTCAAAGGCATAGTCCTATGTGCCTCTGATAACCTGGCACTGACTTGTCAAAGGCACAGTCCTATGTGAGACAAAAGCACCGCACTAGCGCTGACACACATAAAATCTACAATCTACAGAGTCCTGCTTACTCCTGATGCAGACGCACATCTGTGCCTCCGTGACTCGATAGTTTATACTCAGACATAAACTCGTTCACGGACATGCATTTACACGAAAGGCACGTATAGTTTGAGGTCACTGGGAGCATGTTTTGAGATTAAGCAGAGTCACGGCCATGTGCACGTATAGTCTGCCACGAAACAAGGCAGTGCCGTCCGGTCACTGCAGACGCACTGGCTCTCATGCACTAGACGCACGCTCCCTGCAGAACAGGCAAGGCAGTGCCTCTTCTCTTCCAAATGTTTTTGTTCCCTTGTCGCACACGAATGTTTTTGTAGAATCACGATAGAATGAAATAGAACTATCAAATTATCAGAAGAGCAGGTGCATAGCACAAAAGCATTGTTATAACAAGCTTACAAAACGGTCCAACAGGTGAATGGATTGTTTGGCCATGTTTAGACATAACGCAGCTTCGGATTGGCGCAACAACACCTAATTGCACTAGCTTGAGGAACTAACTACAACCCTATGTCCAGCAGGCACAAGTGAATGGATCTGACAAATCGAGGCATTCAACACGCCTGTGTTTCAAATCCAAGCATAGATGATTGCAGCGTGCTGATAACTTGAGACAGGCGTGTTTGGAAGCTTCATTCTCCCACATGAACAACTTCTGTTGCTGTTCGTAAAACTCTTGCGTGAAGTCTGAGGGAAAGCGAAACTTAATCCTCATAGTGTCTAGCTCTGTTGCATTCAGAATAAAGAACCTCACAAACTCAGTGTTCTTCCCGTTTTTTTCATAATCTTCCAGCGATACTATCTTTAAATGAATGATGTGTTCTCTGAGAAACGCACGGTTCTTGCGACGCCAAAAATTTGTTGCACCACCAGGAGCGTTTCATCCCTGAAAACGCATAAAGGTTGGAAGATACTCAAGATCTATTGAACGACAAAATGAACGATAAATTCCATTACCCCCACCCCAATCAGTTTGTCGAACATTTCCCTAGATACGGATGTATGTATAATAATAATAAAAAAACATGCCTAGGCATAGGGTGTATCAATTGCAGACAAAATGTAAGACAAGATTTTTGAGATGCAAGGAGTGTTGCACTATGTACGATAAGAGCTTTTCATTTGACGTGAGAATCATCACCTCAACAAACAAGTTCTCCAGATTTGGAGGGCACTTAAGAAAGTGAACGACCATGTCCACTTCATAAGGCAGGGCCAAAAACAAGGTTTTGTCAGATTGCCGCATTGTAGATTGGCTGACCATCGCCAAACCCTTCACATAACATAGAAAATAAAACATAAAATTATTACAACAAAAGATTGGGTGACATGAAACTACTTTCTTAAGGAAATGCAGCTGGAATTATTGTGAAATGTCAGTACCATAAGACCTGTGGATCCATGCGAGATCCTGAATTTGCCCAATGTCTTCAGTTTAGGTGCAGAGACAATGAATACCTGCATGTCATTGCTCTGGAGGTCGTGGATCAACCTTTGAAGCAAGGGGGCATCCTCGATGATGAATTCTCCTATCTCACCATGGATGCCGATGCTTACAAGATTAGGAGAATTTATAGTGATCTGATGCCTTTCTGTATTGCAAACAAGGAGCAGGCACTCAAGTGTAGGGCAACTAGAGTTGATTATGCTTTGCAACGAGAAGTCTGATATATCAACCTCAACAAGCAAAAGTCTCTTGACCAGTGGTAGTTCAAGTACCTCTAGATAATGGTCTGGTATTTGGCAACACGCGAAACTGACAGTGCGCAGATAACAGGAAAAGCGAAAGACGGACTTTGGTAGTGAAGGCGTAGATGAAGAGCATGTGTGTGATAGTTTGACAATTTTTTTCATGAATCGTGGAAACGGGTAGTAAAACTCAAGCACCTGGAGATTGTTCAATCTAGGGGACTCAAGCCAGGCGTTGACAGTAGACGGTCTGCATTGGAGGTATCATGCTGGTATACAAAGGGGGAGAACTGTGCCCACATTGCTGGAGAAGATGGACTCTGGAAGGGATGAACCATCATCAGGAACTGTTTTCCCCTGATGCCAAGTTCCGATGTATCGTATGCGAGCAAGCTCCTCACTGTACGCAGAGGCCCTACTAATGATTTTAACATGAACTGTTTCTAAGGGCTTAAAAAGATGTGGGACAGGGATCTCACGGCAGTAGAGATTCAGAGGAGCGGCGCGCCAAATAGGGTGCCAACAACGTGTGAGGATTTGAGTGCGAACGCCTTCCCTAGTGGACAGACGGGAGATGATCTCACCGAGGACACCGTCTGTGAGGTCGCTGATGCGGTCCGGACCAGACTGCTCTTCTTGATCCTCGGATCCAGTAGGCGCTCCCTCGGCGCTTCCAGTCGCTACCGCCAAACCACCAAATGAAGGTGTCGCCGGTGGCACGAGCCTCGCCCTCTTGGTGCTGGGGGCACCGGTGTAGACCTCCATCTCCGTCTCCATTGCTGGGATCGCGCCGCCTCCGAGCGCCGCTATATGTGGCGTGGATCTGGAGAAATGGACTATAGCCTGTCAATCCATGAAACGACTTAAATAGCCACGACGGGGAGCGGAGGGGTCCTGATTAATTACTTTTTTTGTTTTTTCTTTTAAAGATACAAAATGCACTGTTGCACAGGCAGACCAGGCACGGGCATGCCCCTCAGTGCTTTAATTATTTGCGGCACACATTCGATACAAGAATCTGTTCGACGACGAAAGCATGGTGTACTCGGTAGGAAAGACAGGCACGCACGTGGCGCCCACGAAGGCATGGGCTAGCACTCTCTGCAGCCACGGTTATGTATGTTTCTGACTCTTTGTGTTTCAGTCATTAGGGTCACAGGCACAGGCGTCAAATCTACAAAGGCATTGTGTGGTATTATATAGAATCATGTTTGCTTGTGTTTGTGTTCCGAATGATTCAGTCGACTCGTGTAGACGGAGAGGCACGGACGAGAAGCCCATGGAGGCATACTTTAGTATCAGGCAGGGCCACAATCATGTGTTTATTATGCATGTTCGATGGTATTACATAGAGTCATGCTCGCCTGTGAGACTCGACCGGACGGAGATGCACGGGCGTCTAGCCCACGGAACTGAACCTTTGTCTTAGGCACAACAACGGGCATTTACTTTGTGAGGCACGGAATTGCCTATATGAGAGACGCTGTTTTTTAAAGCTTATTTCATTGTATTTAAAAGCACATGTGTTAAGTCCACAGAAACACAGTTCAGTACCGAGTTGCGCCACGCTTCTTTCTTGATAAAGGCGTCGACACATGTGGCTATCTGTGTTTCAGTGTCCAGGGTCACAAGCACGGGCATACAGCCCGCAAAGGCATGGCGTGCTATTTTATAGAGTCACGCATAAAGGTTCTCTGATTGTATTCCGAATGAGTCGGTGCGCTCGGTCAAAAGGAGAGGCATGGACGTCAAGCCCACAGAGGCATAGTCTGTTCTTACTCAGAGTCGTGTTTGTGCGTTTATTACGGAAACCTAATAGAATCGGGCGACTGTCCTTGTTACAATTGTTTTCATTGTAAGATTTTACCTCAAATGCACGAAGGCGACTTTATATGTTTAGCAGCATCACTGTCCTTTACACATGAAGATGACTTTATGTGTGTCAGAGTTTCAGGTAACAGGCACGGTTGTCAAGCCCACAAACGCATGACCTGTAATTATCCAAAGTAATCTTCGTGTCTCTTTGTATTCCAAATGCATCCGTTGACTATATTACCAGGACAGGCACGGTCGGGACGCCGAGGGAGGCATACTTGTGTTTAACGCGGAGCCACGTTCGTGTGTTGATTGCGGAAAACCAACGTTTCGACGGGCATCTCCACCTACTCGGGTGTGAACGCCACGTGGCGTCGCCATGAAAACCCAAGGGTCCGACGGACGTCCCCTCCGGTGACGTTGGTCTGGCTCGTCGTCCGAGACTAGGCTCCGGCTATTTAAGGCGGACGATCGGAGTCTCAAAACCCTAGCCACACACTCTTCCCCCCTCTGCCCGCCGCCAGGCCATCCATTCCTCTTGCTGATATCTATCCTGACACTCTCTGCCATGGCTGGTCAGGAGGAGACTACTGCGGAACCCAGTGTCTAGACACTGTAGGAGATCTCGGCCGGCGAGGGTTCCTCATCTGTAAGTTCACTCTGCTTCAGCTTCATTCGTTTTTCCTTTCCTTCGGCTACTTGATTTGGTTGTGAAACGTGAATAAGCCAGACGGAGTCTTGAAACCCTAGTCATCTTGTTGTTCTTTATCCTAACACTATCAGCCACTGCTGTGCAGAAGGAGACTTCTCCAGAGCGCCGTGTCCAGTCGCATCACGAGATATCGGCCGGCGATGGTTCCTCTTCTGTAAGTACACACTGCTTCGCCTTCATTCGTTTTTCCTTTCATTTGGCTACTTGATTTGGTTGTGAAACGTGAATAAGCCAGACGGAGTCTCGAAACCCTAGTCATCTTGCTATTCTCTATCCTGACACTATCAGCCACTACTGTGCAGAAGGAGACTTCTCCAGAGTGCCGTGTCCAGTCGAAACACGAGATCTCGGTCGGCGAGGGTTCCTCATCTGTAAGTTCGCTCTGCTTCGGCTTTAATGGCTTTTCCTTTCCTTCGGCTACTTGATTTAGTAGTGAAACATGAATAAGCCAGACGGGGTCTCGAAACCCTAGTCATCTTGCTCTTCTCTATACTGACACTCTCAGCCATTGCTGTGCAGAAGGAGACTACTCCAGAGCACCGTGTCCAGTTGCAGCAGGAGATCTCGGCTGGCAAGGATTCCTCATCTGTAAGTTCATTCTGCTTCGGCTTCATTCGTTTGTTCTTTCTGTCGGCTACTTGATTTAGTTGTGAAACATGGATCATTGTGGTGAGCTTCATCCTAATGTTGATGAGGGTGCATCAACCTGACACCTTCTCCTTCGACTAGTTGAATAACCTGTTCAATACTGTGGAAGACTTCATCAAGACATCCACGAAGTTGGACGACGAGAACAGAGCCACCATTGCACGTCTTATGAATGAGAAGGCGCAGCTCAAACTTCAGCGCTATAAGCTGAAGATGGAATCATACGTTATGAAGAAACAGATCGAGGAACTTTGCGCCGAGCAACCAAAAAAGAAGTCTCGCCGCACTAAGTAGACAACAACGACCCTGATCCCCGTATATGAAGCTATTAAGCTCTGCACTAAAAGTTTCTTATTTTGTCTTGTGTTACCTCGTGTGGTCAGTAACTTTGATAACAAATGTGTTTTGCTTTCATGGGTCACGTTCATTCCAAGTTTATGGGTTCAGATGAACATTAACGTAATGGCCAATTCTAGAGATGCTGTTTTTAAAAGCACGAACGTGAAATCTCTATAGTGATAAGGCATTGTGTGGTATTATATAGAGTCATGTTTGCCTGTGTCTGTTCTCCGGGTGATGCCGTCGACTCGTTTAGACGGAGAGGCACGGACGAGAAGCCCATGGAGGCATACTTCAGTATTAGTCAGAGTCACGTTCGAGCGTTTACTGCACAAACCGGACATGAGATTGACACTTAGGTTAGGCCTTCACTGGGCACGTACAAAAAACACAAGATCTTAACACAGGAGGGGGAGAAGATCTCACAAAAAAACGAGGATGAGGCACAGTGCAAGGAAATAATTCCAGATGTCACCAGTGGCGCACGTTTTTCAAAAGCAGGGGCTAGCACTCCCTTCAGCCACGGTTATGTATGTTTGTGACTCCCTGTGTTTCAGTCATTAGGTTCACAGGCACAGGCGTCAAATCAACAAAGGCATCGTGTGGTATTATATAGAGTCGTGTTCGGTTGTGTTTGTGTTCCCAATGATTCAGTCGACTTATTCAAACGGAGAGGCACGGACGAGAAGCCCATGAAGGCATACTTTAGTATTAGACAGGGTCATAATCATGCGTTTATTACGCATGGTCGATTGTATTACATAGAGTCATGCTGTCCTGTGAGACTCGACCAGGCGGAGGTGCACGGGCGTTTACTCTGCAAGGCACGGAATTGCCTATACGAAAGACACTGCTTTTTAAAGCGTGTTTCCATGTATTTAAAAGCACACACGTGAAGTCCATACAGACACGGTTCAGTACTGAGTTGCGTCACGCTTCTTTCTTGATAAAAGGCGTCGACGTTCGAGACTATCTCTGTTTCAGTGTCAAGGGTCACAAGCACGGGCATACAACCCTCAAAGGCATGGCGTGGTATTATATAAAGTCACGCTCAAAGGTTTTCTGATTGTATTCCGAATGAGTTGTGGACTCGGTCAAAAGCAGAGGCACGGGCGTCCAGTCCACTGAGGCATGGTTTTTTTTACACAGAGTCACATTAGTGCTGCCGCTATTCGGGTGTGGACGCCACATGCCACCGCTACGGAAACCCAAGGGTCCGACGGACGTCTCCTCCGCTGACGCCTGTCTGGCTCGTCGCCCGAGGCCAGGCTCCGGATAATTAAGGCGGACCGAGGGGGTCTCGAAACCCTAGACACACCCTCTTTTCTGGACTATCCAGACCCACGCCACATAAGGCGGCGCTCACAGGCCGCGCGATCCCAGCAATGGATACGGAGATGGAGGTTCACTCTGTTTCCCCGAGCACCAAGAGGGCGAGGCTCGCGCCACCGGCGACGCCTTCTTCTGATGGTTTGGCTGTAGCAGCTCGAAGCGGCGAGGGTGCACCTACTAGATCCAAAAATCAAGAAGAGCAGTCTGGTCCAGACCGCATGAGCGACCTCCCGGACGGTGTCCTCGGTGAGATCATCTCCCGTCTGTCCACTAAGGAAGGCGTTCGCACTCAAATCCTCGCACGTTGTTGGCGCCCTGTTTGGCGCGCCGCTCCTCTGAATCTCGACTGCCATGAGATCCCTGTCCCACGTCTTTTTAACCCTCTAGATCAAGTACATTTCGAGTTGGTCACCACGTACTCCGCCACACCGGAGGAACTCGTCCGCGTAACATTCACTGGAACTTTTTTTAGAGGAGAACATGTCGGTGAAGATAATTCATATGATGATTCGTAACTTCCAGAGACCATCCTCTCCAGCCGTTAGAGCGCAGTTCACCGCCTCTACATTCCGGCGTCCTACCTCCACTGCAGGCACTCCATAGTAGATGCCTGGCTTCGATCCCCAAGACTAAACAATCTGCAGGTGCTCGAGTTTTACTACCTATTCCCACCATGCTTGAGACAACAGGACATAGGGCCATTCTCATGCCCTTCGCTCATGCCATCACCACCAGCATTAAACCCTCAGATTTCTGCCTCTCTCCAAACTATCGCCTTTGCTCTTTGCAAGTTACCAGACAATTAAGTACGGGTGCTTAAACTACCACTGTTGAGGAGACTCTCGCTAGTAGATGTTGATGTATCAGACGTCTCATTACAAAGCATCATCACCTCTACTTCTCCTACACTTGAGTCTCTGCTGCTTGTTTGGACAATCAGGCACCATTGCATCAGAATAAACTCACCTAACCTTAGGAGCATCTGCATTTCTGGTATCTATGGGAAAATTGTCATAGAAGATGCATCGTCACTTCAACGGTTGCTTTGTGATGGTGATTGCAAGAAGTTTTGGATAGTCATCACCTCTGCACCTAAACTGAAGGTAATGGGCAAATTATCTAATATTTTCTCTGAATCCGGCATCACAAATGACCGTATAATTATTCAGGTACTGACTTTCAACAATACTTTCATCTCCATTCATTGGTACAAACAAGTTCCATGCAATTCAACCTTTACTCTACTAATATTATATTTTATTCCACTTGAAGTGTTTGCCGACGGTCAGCACATCCATAGTGGTTCATTCTGTCAAGACGTTGTCTATCATCATGGATTATGACCAGCACGCGGTCTTTTCCTTGGTTCAACACTTCCGAAGCATGGAGAACTTGTATATCGAGGTGATGCTTCTCACACAAATTGCAAACACATACCATGCATGGTGTAGAACTCCATTCAACAACAACAACAAAAAAAATGTCACTTACATTTGTATGTAATGGACAAAGCTCTATATATTCATGGACAAGTATTAGGACAAAACTAAAAAACAACTTTTATCACAACAGAGGTTATATAATTATTCCTTCACTTACTCTCCCAGCAGAATCACTCTTTATGGAGCTTAACCATTTCATATCTTCATGTTTATTCAGGAAATAGACTCTAATGAAGAAAGTCTTGTGAACGACTGTCCTTGCAAGCACCATCATGACATTCGTTTGAAGTCACTGACGCTGGAAAGCTATGTTCAATGCGAGAAAAGCATTCAATTTGCGACATTCTTTATTCTCAATGCAGCACAGCTGCAGATTATGAGGATAAAGTTTCTTCGTCAGGGAGACTTCATGGAAGAATTCTACAAACAGCAACAAAACATGCTTCAGTGGGACAAAAAGGCTTCTAAACATGCTTGCCTTAGGTTGTCGCCAAGTTGCAACCATGGGAACTTGGATCTAAGGCACGCATGCGTTGAGCACCTAGATTTAAAGGATCCATTCACTTGTAAGTGCTGAAAACAGCCTTGGAGTGATTTGTTGCCGCCACTTTCCGGTTTGGAATTTACATAGGTGTGGTGAAACAATGCCTGTACCTTTTCGCTCAATCTGTAACCTTGCCAATAGTGAACACAGTATTTTCCTCTATGGCTAAACGGTCTTTTTCTTATGCCGTACATTTCATTAGCTGGACGGGGCTTCAAGTCTCTTGCAGCCACGGCTATGTACATTTGTGACTGTCTGTGTTTCAGTGATAAGGGTCACTGGCACGGGGGTCAAATCAGCAAAGGCATCGTGTGGTAGTATATAGAGTCATGTCGGCTTAAGTCTGTTTCCCAAATGATTCTGTTGATTAGTTTAGACGGAGAGGCACGGATGAAAAGCCCATAGAGGCATTCTTTAGTATTAGGCAGAGTCACGTCCATGCATTTATTGTGCAAGCCGCACATTTCATTAGCTAAACGAACTTCAACTCTCTGCAGACACGGCTATGTACGTTTGTGACTTTCTGTGTTTCAGTGTTAAGGGTCACAGGCACGGGCGTCAAATCCACAAAGGCATCGTGTGGTATTATATAGAGTCATGTTCGCTTGTGCTTGTGTTTGTGTTCCAAATGATTCAGTGAACCACGGTTTGTCAGCAAACACACAGACGATCATGCCTGTCACACGGGCACGACCATGGTAAGCGCACGGTTTGCCACGTACCACACAACGGCCGTGAACTGATGGGACGCGCACTACTCTACATGCCACACAGGGTTCTTACACAGCAAACACCGTGAACCTAAAAGCAAACACGTTCGCCTGTGTTTTAGTGTTTCTGTTATTAGTATCACAGCCCCGGGCATCAGATCCACAAAGGGATCGTGTGGTATTATATATAGTCATGTTCGCCTGTGTCTGTTTCCCGGATGATTCCGTCGACTCATTTATACGGAGAGGCACAGACGAGAAGCCCATAGAGGCATACTTCAGTATTAGGCAGAGTCACATTCGAGGGTTTACTGCAGAAACATAACAAAATTGGATTCAGATGCGAATCCTCACTGTTTACTTTCTGAGACAATGAATGACCGATCCGAGAGACAGTGTCCTTAAGAAAATGACGGTTCTGTACCAAAGAGACATTGTCAAACGAATGGAAGTCAAGCAACGAGGGCCACACTTTTAGCAGTAGAAAATCACTTTATCAGCTGGCGTTACTCCTTTGCTACACGCACAGTAGATTGGGTGTGGAAAGCACGTTAGTCAAGCACACAACGAACATCACAATGTCACGACAATGTCAAAAGCATGGTTGTGAGTCTGCGGTGTCACGACTAGAATCCTCAACACGCATTTGGGTGTGGCCTGCTAAGTAGAAACTCGGTTGTGCGGTCACCAGAGGCACTATGTAACGCCCCGCGAAATAGGTTTGGTTGACCACTGGGGTGGCTATCTATGGTTTGAGCTCTTTTCATCTCTCCTGTGTCGCAGCAGAGACGCATGGTTGTATTATTACACCATCCAGCTTCATAAAGAAACGGCTGCAAAAATTTACCCGCAAACCTATCGCCCTTATGATATTTTCTCAGCTGAGTAATAAAAATACCTAAACAAGCAAAATCTCTTCTGCTTAAATTTTCTTTGTTTCTACAACTTCATCAAATAAACTTACAAGCCGTTTTTTATAACCACAGAACAAGGAGCAGAAACGGTTGCAAAAATTTACCTACAAACCTATCGCCCTTATAATATTTTCTCAGCTGAGTAATAAAAATACCTAAACAACCAAATATCTTCTGCTTAAATTTTCTTTGTTTCTACAACTTCACCAAATAAACTTACAAGCCGTTTTTTATAACCACGGAACAAGGAGCAGAAACGGCTGCAAAAAATTAACCGCAAACCTATCGCCCTTATAATATTTTATCAGCTGAGTAATAAAAATACCTAAACAAGCAAAATCTCTTATGTTTAAATTTGCTTTGTTTCTACAACTTCACCAAATAAACTTACAAGCCGTTTTTTATAACCACGGAACAAGGAGCAGAAATAGTGCAGCGGCTCAAATGCATCTCCATCAGTGCAAGGCTCAACTGCAGCTCCTCAGTGTGTATGGCAAGTACATACAAGAAGCACTGCTCTACCTGCAACATAGGCACGGATGTGCATCCATTCTGTGCATGACAGGTACATACGAGAGGCACTGTCGTACATACAACACAGGTACGGTTACACGTACAACGAGCATTTCTCCATTGAAAAATTAAAACTACTTTATATATTTTAACCTTGATGCCACATCATTTTGTAGTTCTTTGGCCCGTACAAAGCCGCAAAACCACCCACTTCCTTAATGGCTGCACGCAACACAAAAATAGACAAGCCTACACATGGTGCAAAGACTACAACGGTTCTCTGATAAAGTTTACATACAACTCAAGCTCCTCTTTCAGACAAGCCTACACACGATGCAAAGAGACCGCAACAACAAATAACTCCATACACATGGACAAGTAACACAAGGCCTGATTTCAGCATCCACACCTGAACGGAACCGTCAAATCCAGGTATTCAATACTCCTCGTTCTTAAATGTGGACGCGCATGGCTGCAACTTGATGATAATCTAAGACGTGCACGTTTAGAAGCCCTTCTATGCCACTCTAGAACCTTTTGTTGCTTTTCGTAAAATACTCCCGTGAACTCTGCGGGAGGGGAGGAAAACTTAATGGTCATGGTCTCCAGATCCTTTGCACTAAGAACAAAGCACATTGAAAAATCAGCGTAACTCTCGGAGCGAACATAATCTTCTAGAGATACTGTCTTCAGACAAATCTCGTGATATTTGAGAAACTGCCGGTGCTTACGACACCATTTGTTTTTTCACCATGAGAAATCGACAATCCCTAAAATATAAATGATAGGTTGAAAATACTTAGCGTCTATAAAAAGAGATACAAACCATGAAAAAAACAGAAGAAACAATCAGTTCTACCACCTCCGTGACAATAAGTTAGACTTAGACTTGTCTATGTATAGATGTATCCAACAATAAATAATGTGTAGATACGGGTGCATCAATTTCAGTCAAAATTAAGAAAAACATTTTGAAAAAGAACGAGTACTACAGTATGCACATTTCTGAAGATCATCACCTCAACAAACAAGTTCTCCAGTTTTGGAAAGCACTGCAGCAATTCAACGACAATGTCCACTTTATAATCGATGTAGATAAGTGAGGTCTTGACAGATTGACGCATTCTTGTTAGACTGACCGCCTTCAAACCCTTGATGAAAAGTAACAGAAAGAAGATCACAAAACTAATAGAATAAGGGCTGGATGAAATAAAACTTGTTTCCTCACAAACAAAGTGAATCTGTAAGTATCGTGAAAACGCAATACCTCAATACACGTGAGACGACATGGATACAGATCAGGCGTAGAGACACTAGTTAACTCCAACTCCTGACTCTGCATGAAGAATAGAACATAGATAATCAAATTAATAGAACAAACATCGGAACAAGTGCAGCTCTGCTCCAGTGTGAAGGAAAGACAGTACCTCAAGACGCGCCGAGGGACGCACGAACACGAATTCACCCAACACCTCCAATTTAGGTGCAGAGCCAACAGTTATCGAACAGTCGTCGACCAAACAATCAACAATCAACCATCGAACCGAAGGGGCATCCTCAGTAATGAGTTCTCCGTATGGACAACGAATGCCAATGCTTACATGGTTAGACGAGTTTATTGTGATGCGACGACCTCCTCTATTGCAAACAAACAGGAGAGACTAAAGTCCAGGGAAACTAGTGTGGATTACACTTTGCAGCGAGGCATCTGATATATCAACTTCCACAAGTGAGAGTCTTTTCACCAGTGGTAGCTTAAGTGTCCCAACGTAATTGTCCGATATTTGGCAAAGAGCAAAGGCAAGAGTGTGGAGAGAGGAAGAAAACCGAAACACGGACTCCGGTGCCGAGGGCGTAGATGAAGTGCATAGATCCAGTAATGTTACCTCTTGCATCAGAAACCTTGGGCAGAGGTAGTAGAACTCAAGAACCTGGATATTGTCCAGCTTCCAGGATCGGAGCCAGGCATCAACGGTGGAGGGTCTGCACTGTAGGTAGCACACCGGGATAGAGAGGTGGCTAACAGAGTCAGCATGGCTGGACAGAATGGATTCCGGAAGATTGACAACACCTGAGACAGGATTTCGACCGGAATAGCATTTGCGAACACACTCCTTGGTGAAGTCGGACAGATGAGATATGGTCTCGATATGAACTTTTTCTCCATCGTTAAAAAGACGAGAGACAGAGATCTTGCGGCAGTCGAGATACAGAGGAGTGATGGACCACAATAGACGCCAGCGACGTGCGAGGATTCGAGTACGGATGCCATCCTTGATGGGAAGACGAGAGATGATCTCACCTAGCACGCCATCGGCGAGATTGCTGATGCGGTCCACACGACATCCCTCTTCTTCCTCCTCGGATCGATAGGGAGCACGGTCTCCGCTTCCATCTCCTCCGACGACCAGAACACCACTAGAAGGCGGCGTCGCCGGAGGCACCACTCTCGACCTCTTGATGCTACGAGCAGCGCTTTCCATCTCCACCTCCGTTGCTGGGGTGGCGCCGCCCACGACCAGTGCTCTGTGAGGTGGATCTGGAGAAATGGATTACAGCCTGTCAATCCATGAAATGACTTAAATACCCATGACGGGGAGCGGAGGGTTCCAGATTAATTACCTCTTTTTTTCTTTTGACGGGAGGGTCTGGGTTAATTACTACTTGTAATTAGTAAAAGGTAGGTGGCTGCTTGAAACATTAAATAGAGCCACGACTTTCAAGGTACGAGATGCACGGTTGAAGACGCAGACCAGGCACGGGCGTGCCCGTCCGTCTTTTAATTATTTTTGGCACACATTCAATAGAAGAATTTGTTTGACGTCGGAAGCACTGTTGTACAGTCATCTTCCCTCTGCGCGCAGCAAAATTTTCCATGGGCACGTTGACAAATTAAGTCACTACAAGATTCAAGGCCGTGCCTCCGCTTTGAAGATGATTCTGCTGAAACGCTCATGGACAAAACCAATGAAGCGTGGCAGAGGCACGGCTTGTCACGTACTAGACACATGGTCCTCCTTCCGACATTGTAACGCACTGTCCTACATGCCACACAGGCATGTAGAACAGTTCGGGTCTACGTACGTGTCTCTTTTTTGTGTTCCAAATGATTCCATTGACTCTATCACTAGAGGAGGCACGGTATGTCGGACCAGAGAGGCATGATTGTGTTTTACGCACGGTCACAATTGTCACAGGCACGGGCATGAAGCGCTCAAAGGCATGGTCGGTTGTATTACATAGAGTCACGCTAACCTTTATCTTATGCACAGCCACGGGCGTTTACTCTGTGAGGCACGGAATGGCCTATATGAGAGACGTTGTTTTTTAAAAGCTTGTTTCCTTGTATTTACAAGCACGGACGTACAGTCCATAGTATGTTATTCGGGTGTGAACGCCATGTGACAGCGCTCCGGAAACCCAATGGTCCGACGGGCGTCTCCTCCGGTGACGCCGCTCTCGCTCGTAGCCCGAGGCCAGGCTCCGGCTATTTAAGCACGACGGGGTCTCGAAACCCTAGCCACACCCTCTTCCCACATCTGCCCACCATCAGGCCATCCATTCCTTTTGCTGACCTCCATCCTGACCCTCTCCGCCATGGCTCCGCAGGAGGACACTACTGCAGAACCCCGTGTCCAGACACTACAGGGGATCAATCCTGGCGAGGGTTCCTCATCTGTAAGTTCACTCTGCTTCCGCTCCTTTCCTTTTTTCTTTCCTTCGGCTGCTTGATTTAGTTGTGAAACGTGAATAAGCCAGACGGAATCTTGAAACCCTAGCCACATCCCCTTCATCCTTTTATCCGCAACCAGGACATCCACTCCTCTTGTTGTTCTCTTCCCTGACACTCTCCACCCTGACTGTACAGGATGACACTACTCCAGAGAGCCGTGACCAGACGCAGGAGGAGATCTCGGCTGGCGAGACTTCCTCATCTGTAAGTTCACTCCGCTTCCATTTCATTCATTTTTTCTTTCCTTCGGCTACACGGATTAGTTGTGAAACGTGAATCATTGCGGTGTACTTCATCCTAAGTTGATGATAGTGCATCCTGCCATCAATCTGACACCTTCTATTTTGTGCAGGTGAAGAACCGGTGGGATGCTACGGAAGCTGGCCTCTTGAAGATCGTGAAGCTATGCACGAGGTTGTACTATCTTGGGGATGAGAAGACGAAGGCGGAGCTCAAACCCGACTACGACAAGTTGAAGCTGGACATATACGTTATGATAAAAGAGATCAAGGAACTTCGCGACCAGCGACCCTGATAGTTGTATCTGAAACGATTAAGCAGTGGACTAAAAGATTCTTATTTTGTCTTGCGTTACCTCGTGGTCAGTTAACAAACGTGATTTGGTTTCCTGGGTTTCTTATTAGAGTCTATGGGCTTCTCGTAGTCAGTTAAAAGCATGGACGTCAAGTCTATGCAGCCAAGGTTCATTGTACCAACTAGAGTCATGTCTTGTGCACACATGAAGGTGTTTATTTGTTTCAGTGTTTCGGGTCAGAGGCACGGTCATGAAACGCTCAAAGGCATGGTCGGTGGTATTACATATAGTCACGCTAGCCTGTGACTCTATCAGACGGAGATGCACATGCTTTTAGCCCACAGAGATGAACCTTTGTCTTACGCATAGCCACGGTCGTTTACTCTGCGAGGCATGGAGTAATTTTGTGAGGGACGATGTTTTTAAGATCTTATTTCCTTGTATTTTAAAAGCACGGACGTGAACTCCCTATGCACAAGTTTATGTATTGAGTTGCGTCACACTTCTTTTTTGATGTGTTACGTATATTATGCGATTTAAAAGACGTAGACGTTCGTGGCTATCTGTATTTTGTTGTTTCACAATGAAGCATGGACACACTTTTAAACAAAGCACAAGCACGTCTCGATTTGCAGAAACAGCAGCCGGGGTTCTACACGACGCTATGTTCTAGGCTGTGCAGCATGTTTCCACCCAAACGTTCACCACACGGTCATGAACATACACAGAGGAAGTGTCGTGCAGTGATAACAGACGCACCCTTACATGTACAAGAGGCACGAGGAGGCATATTGATTAACATCATCAGAAATGAATAACATTATACAAGCCCACGCATATAGAGAGATGCACAAAAAGTGGACTACAAGAGAAAAATAAAGCTGGTAATAGTGAACACACACAGTAAATAGAAGTCCTGATCATGACAGATCGACTGGGTCACTAAAAAATCAAAAGTAGTAACAAGTCAATGCTA
Source organism: Triticum dicoccoides (assembly GCF_002162155.2). Lineage (NCBI taxonomy): Eukaryota > Viridiplantae > Streptophyta > Magnoliopsida > Poales > Poaceae > Triticum > Triticum dicoccoides. The sequence continues at coordinate 214,043,369 of NC_041393.1, read as the reverse complement.
GGTGGCTGCATGAAACATCAAATAGAGCCACGGCTTTGTTGGTACGAGCCACTGTTGTACTTGCAGACCAGGCACGGGCTTGCCCCTCCGAGATTTAATTATTTACCGCACACATTCACAAAGCGTGCTTGTGTTTGTGGATCTGTTCGACGCTACAAGCACAGTCCTACAGTCATCTTCCCTCTACGAGCAGCAAAATTTTCCACGGGCACGTTGACAAATCAAGACATTACAAGATTCAAGGCCGTGCCTCTGCTTTGCAGATGATTCTACTGAAACGCTCACGGACAAAACCAATGAAGCATGGCAGAGGCACGGCTTGTCACGTACCAGACACACGGTCCTCCCTTCGGCATTGTAACGCTCTGTCCTACATGCCACATAGGCACGTAGAACAGTTCGGGTCTACGTTCATGTCTCTTTGTGTTCCAAATGATTCCTTTGACCCTATCACCAAAGGAGGCATGGTGTGTCGGACAAGAGAGGCATGATTGCATGTTATGCGGGGTCACAATTCTCACAGGCACGGGCATGAAGCGCGCAAAGGCATGGTCGGTTGTATTACATAGAGTCACGCTAACCTTTGTCTTACGCACAGCCACGGGCGTTTACTCTGTGAGGCATGGAATGGCCTATAGGAGAGACGTTGTTTTTTAAAAGCTTATTTCCTTATGTTTAAAAGCCCGATCGTACAGTCCATAGTATGTTATTCGGGTGTGGATGCACGGTCCATAGTATGTTATTCCTTTGACTCTATCACCAGAGGAGGCACGGTGTGTCGGACCAGAGAGGAATGATTGAATTTTACGC
>NC_041393.1:214010254-214042322 GCF_002162155.2 Triticum dicoccoides | reverse complement strand
GGCACGGAATACCCTATAGGAGAGACATTGTTTTTAAAAATCTTATTTCCTTGTATTTAAAAGCACGGACGTACAGTCCATAGTATGTTATTCGGGTGTGGACGTAAAGTCCATAGTATGTTAGTCCTTTGAGGAGGCACGGTATGTCGGACCAGAGGGGCATGATTGCATTTTACGCGGTCTCACAATTGTCACAGGCATGGGCATGAAGCGCTCAAAGGCATGGTCGGTGGTATTACATAGAGCCACGCTAACATTTGTCTTACGCACAGCCACGGGCGTTTACTCTGTGAGGCACGGAATGGCCTATATGAGAGATGTTGATTTTTAAAAGCTTATTTCCTTGTATTTAAAAGCCTGTCTTTGTAGATCTGTTCGACGCCGGAAGCACGGTTCTACAGTCATCTTGCCTCTGCAAACGGCAAAATTTTCCAGGGGCACGTTGACAATTAAATCACTAGATGATTCAGCTTAAACGCGGACAAAACCAAGTAAGTGAAGTCATGGCAGAAGCACTATTCTACATGCCACACAGGCACGGCCGTGATTCCACAGTCATACCTGTCTGGTCCATCACAAAATAAGTGTCGTGCAGTGATAAGAGACGCACAGGCTTACAGGCACAAGAGGCACGAACGCCCCTGTTTTATAAAATATTTCAGCTAACAAGTTATTTGGATAAGTACGACCGTCATATCACACATGACTGCGTGTTCCAAGGGATTTTATTCGCTCGTTCTATTCACAAAAGGAAATCCAAACTTACAGACGGTGCACAAAAACATTAAAACTTGTTAGTTTTTTGAGCTTCTGAGTTGCTTCTCGACTGAAGAGCACAAAAACAAGTTCCTGACAACCTAACAGACAGTGCATAAAGTACAAGCTGGAAATCCAAATTGAAAAGCACACAACAACACCTATCTGTGACAGGCGGATAACCGTTTTCAACATTCACAAGTCAATGGATCCGGCAAATCCATGATTGGGCACTGGTTTGTCCAGATGTGTACTTTTAAATCCAAGTTCATATGCCTACAATACCCTGACAATATAATACGAGCACTTCTAGAAGCCTTGTTGCCCCATTGAAGCACCTCTTCTTGACGTTTATAAAATCCTGCAGTGATGTTGTCTGGGGGGGAGGGAAACTTAAGCCTCATAGTCTCCAACTCCTTTGCATTCAGAATAAAGAACGTTGCAAATTCAATGTTTTTGTTGCAGTGTACATATTTTTCCAGTGTTACTGTCTTCAGACGAATGTCATGCTGTTTGAGAAACACCCGATGCTTGTGGCGCCACTTGTTTGTTACACCTTCCTCACGGCAGACTCCTCCCTGGAAATGCATAAAGAGTGAGAATACTTGAGCACTACAAGGGGAAAGAGAGGCCTCCAATATAGTACACTATGCATTGTTTGTGCTTTCAATGCGTCTGAAAATTATTTTACCTCGATAAACAAGTTCTCTAGGCTAGGAAAGCATCTCATCAAGGCAACAACCTTGTTCAGATTTAATGACATGTGGATAAGCAGGGTCTTCACAGATTGAACCGCCGTTGATAGGCTGACTACAGACAAAGCCTGCACCAAGCACATATCATAAAACTAGATGGATAAAAGTTTACATGGCATAAAACTCAGGCAGTGGAACGAATGCAACTAAAGAGTATATAGTGCAAAAGGTGAGTACCTCGATAACTGTAGAGCCAAAAACAATCTTGAATTGAGGAAATCGTTTGTAGAAATTGCCCAGACACTCGAGTTTAGGTGCAGAGAAGACAGTTATCTGCAACTGTGGGCTCTGAATATCATGAATTAGTCGTTTAAGTGAGGGCGCATCCTCAACAACGAGTTCACCATTCTCACAAAGGATACATATAAGTTCAACTTTGGCTGAGTTTATTCTGATGCAGTGGTCCAGGTTATTGCAAACAAGCAGGAGCCACTCGAGGGCAGGGCAACCATGGTTGATTACGCTTTGCAGTGAGACGTCTGATATATCAACCTCCAAAAACGAAAGCCTCTTAAGCAGTGGAAGTTTGAATGATTGTGCATACTCATCGGGTATCTGGCAAAGAGCAAATGTGACGGTGTGCAGTGAGGAAAACAGCAACGTGGAAGTCGGTGGCGAGGTCGCGGACGAACAGAATTCGTGCGGTAGTGTGATAGTTTTTCCCACGAACCGTGGGAACATGTAGTAGAACTCGAGAACCTGCAGATTCTTCAGTCTTGGGGATCGAAGCCAGGCGTCGACTGTAGAGGGTCTGCAGTGGAGGTAGCACGCGGGAATGCGGAGGCGATGGACTGTGCCCCCATGGCCGGAGAGGATGGCTTCCGGAAGGCACGAACCACCAACGTCAGGCTGAAAATTGCACTGAGTTCCAAAATATCTAATGCGAATGACATCCTTGCTGGGGAGCATCGAGGCTACGTCGATATGAACTATTTCTAGAGGCTTAAAAAGACGACCGACAGGGATCTCACTGCAGTCAAGATTCAGAGGAGCGGCACGCCACAGAGGGAACCACCAACGTGCGAGGATTTGAGTGCGGGTGCCCTCCTTAGTGGACAGACGGGAAATGATCTCACCGAGGACACCGTCCGGGAGGTCGCTGATGCGGTCCGGACCAGACTGCTGCTTCTCCAAACCACTAAGCGGGCCCGCGCCGCTTCTGGCCGCTACCGCCATGCCGCCAGAGGACGAAGTCGCCGGTGGCCCGAACCTCCCCTTCTTGTTGCTCGGGGCACCTGGCCGGATCTCCATCCCCATCTCTGTTGCTGGATTCGCGCCGCCTGCGAGCACCGCTCTATGTGGCATGGATCTGGAAAAACTACTAGGTCTTCACTGCGGGCAGATCCCGCGTGTGAGGAAAGGAGGGGAAGGAACGTCGACCAATTGGACGGCAACTATAAATTATATCTTTCCTTCACTGTTGTTGTGGAAAACAAAGAATGATCATTTTCCTTCACTATTGTGGAAGAAAACATACACAGGCATGGGTGGACAGCCCAACAAAGCATGGTGTGGTATTATATAGAGTCATGTTCGATTAGGTTTGTGTTCCGAATGATTCCGTCGACTCGTTCAGACGGAGAGGCACGCATGTTTCGGCTCATGGGCACGAGCATGCAACGCTCAAGGGCATGACATGGTCCGTGGTATAACATAGAATCATGCTCGCCTGTGACTCGATCAGATGGAGATGCACGGGCGTTTAGCCCATAGAACTGAACCTTTGTGTTACGCACACCCACAGGCGCTTACTCTGTCAGGCACGGAATGCCCTGCGTGGCTATGTCAGAGACGCTGACTCCTTGTGTTTAAAAGCACAGACGTGAATTACATAAGGACACGGCGACCAGCACGCCACCAGAAGGCGGCGTCGCCGATGGCGCCACTCTCGCCCTCTTGGAGATAGTAGTAGCACATTCCATCTCCATCTCCATCTCCATTGCAGGGGTCGCACCGCACACAACAAGTGCTCAGTGAGGTGGATCTGGAAAAATGGATTATAACCTGTCCACCCACGAAACAACTTAAATACTAAGGGGGCGGGAAAGGTACAGATTAATTACCTCTCCTTTATTTTTCCCGTAAATTGTAGATGCCTGCTTGAAACATTAAATACACTCACGGCTTTGATTATACAATACGCACTGTTGAACACGCAGACCAGGAACGGGTGTGCCCCTCCAAGTTTTAATTTTTTACGACACATACATACATTAAAAGAATCTGTTCCACGCCGGAAGCACGGATGGGCAGCGCACAAAGGCATCGTGTGATGTTATATAGTGTCATGTTTGCTCGTGTCTGTCTTCTGAACGATCCCGTCGACTCGTTCAAATGGAGAGGCACGAGACATAAACACACGGAGGCATGGTGTGGTATTACATAGAGTCACATCCGTGCGTTTACCATGCAACCGTGAGAGTCTTGTACCTGCCCGTGCGTTTACATTCATGATTGAACATTCACCAGTGACATGGCCGTGGCTACCCGTGCCCTTCATTTATTTTTACCTCTCAGTCACGCAGCAGAGAAGCATCCATGTTCAGAAACCAACGCGGCTACAAAAAATAACAAGGAAACCTGTGCCTCTGATATTTTTCTCCGCCGAGTAAAAATACATAAAGAAACAAAATGCATTCTTATTTAAATTTGTTTTCTTTCTATATCTGCAGCAAATTAACTTACAATCCGTTCTTATAACCACACCACGAGAAAATAAACAATCTACACCAGCCCGGCCTCCCCACCAATCACTTGCTATTTCATCGATCAACGTGTAGCCTTGTTTTTGAATGTTCAGCGATCCATTCTTCCTTCTCGACACTTGTGCAACCCCACCCTTCTGCATACCTATTCAACCTATTTGCCTGTGATATTAACATTCATAAATAAAAAACAAAGCGAAAGATTGCGGTCATCACTGTTTTTTGCTTACGTGCTGTTTAGGCTACATTACTACCTTTTAATTTTTCTATTCGTACTACTCTCCGGTACCAAAAAGTCTCCACTCAGACCTTTCCTTTCTGAAAATGGACTGCGCAGATTCCGTGCCTTGTCCAGGGCTTCCCTGCATGCATTCTGTGTGTCTGGCTTGTGTGATGTTCGATTCTGGCATAGCTGCAAGACTCTGATGTCAGTGGGGTCGTTGGAGTTGCTGGCGTCTGATGTCTTCCTCCTGGGCTTGGAGTGCATTTTCCTGAGCCGTTTGATGTCCTTGATGGTGTTGTCGGTGTTGTCGGCCACTTCATTGACCTTGCCCTCTTCTCCTGCTGCGATTTCCTCTTCTCCTCTTCAATCCTCATCCTCTCCTGTACTTCTGGGTTATCCGGGCAGTTTGTTTTCCTGTGACCCTTTTCTCGACAACGGCCGCACTTGGATGCGGCTTTGTTGCCTTTTCCTTTCTTCTCATAACCAACTTTGATTCGATCTCCTTTTTGCGTGCCCTTTGAGCCACTCGTGGGAGGGTTCTTGAGAGTTTCGGAAAGAATGCCTGTGTCTGGTTCCTCAGCAAGTGCCGCCATGAATTTTATTTTCATATCTACCGTACACTCACGCAGAACATTGTATGCCTTCTCTTTTCTGCAAGCATTTGAATAGATATCCGACAACTCAGCGTACGCGAGGCCTAATCTCATGGTTCCGTCATCTTGTGCGATCATGCTATCACCTTGACTTGTAGACAAAACTTTCAGACTCTCTGATAGATTCCTGGTCCATCTGGGGATGACAAAGGATTTTGGAAGTTGATCGATCATGCCTGTTTGGTCCATCACCTTAAGCACATGGCAGCACTGAATGCCATCCCTACTCAATTTCTTGCAGCTGCAACTGTATATTTCTTTTTGCTCATCCACATCTACCGTGAACTCGGACCTGTCAAATTCCTTGCCCGGATATGGTTTCCACACCTTTTCTCCAGGCTCACTAATCTTTTTTTAAAAATACTACCTCCCCTTTGCCAGGTCAGAGCACTTGAAGTAAGTTCGGTTCCGTAGCTCCAGCTGGAATTTCCTGAAAATTTCATTGGTGTATACTTGACTTGCTTGTCTTTCAATCGGAAAACCCGTCTCTAGTGATGGCGCCTTCTCTTCTGTTCGGTGTCTTTTCTTGTCAAGCGTGGCGAGACAATTTTGCTGAATCATGTGATACGCATTAACAAACCTTTTTATAGTGTCACTGTGGTCGACGTAATTCTTCCACATCGAATTCGTGCTCTCACTTCGAGTGGTTGTTGACGAGAAAGCATAGAAGCAGTCCTTGAAGTAAGCCGGCACCTAAAAATTTCGCAGTTTCCATAGCGTGTTCAGGTGTTTGTTGCCTTCCGCCTTGTGCATAGAAATTGCTACTTTCCAGGCACGCTCAAACTCGTCTTGATCCGGTGAGTTTTTGACGATTCGAAATAAATCATCAGACATCCCTGGGTGCTGTGCAAACACTACTGCGTTATTTTCCTTCAGGTTCTTCCTAATATGCCACCAGCAGAACCTGTGTCTCGTTCTCGGAAGAGCTTCCTTTATTGCAGTCTTCATCGCCTGGTCCTGGTCTGTTATTATGTATTTCGGCTCTTTACCTCCCATTGCCTCAACAAACGTGCTTAGGAGCGACTTGAATGACCCTATCTTCTCATCCTTCAAAAGGCCTAGTCCAAACAGGACGACCGACCCATGGTTGTCGACAACTACAATTGGTGCAAATGGTAAGCCATATATATTCATAGAGAATGTCGTGTCAAAAGACACGAAATCTCCATATAGCTCGTAATTCATCTTGCACAAGGAGTCTGTCCAGAATAGGCTCCGCACTACATTGTTCTCTGTCTCTTCCACATGGAGGAATCCCGGCCTCCGCCTCTGCATATCGGCAAACAGTTTCATGGTGTCCTTGATATCAGTGCCGCACTCTCCAACCCTATCCAGGCATGCAATGTTGCTTATGTCAATTGTGTCAAACATAATTTCTCGCCTCGGTGTCCCCATGGCAGTAAAAATCTGCATAACCTTCCTCAGTTCTAACCTCGCCTTCTGCAGCACTTGTATAAAGAATTTCTCCTGAGGTGTCATCTTCTTATAGCATCTCATGAACTTCAACATCCAATCTGATGGGTGAAGTTGGTGGTTGTGCTCTAGGCGCACGTTCTTCAAATACCATTTCCTCCTCTTTGCATCCCTCTTGGCCGTTATTTGGATACGGCAGCTTGTCTGGATCAAGCAATTGCTCCTTCTCTCCTTAACATGTCTCTCAGTTGTTTTATTCTGCCCTTCCTTGGTGCACTGAAACACCTGCTTGTCAAGCTGCTGATCATATGTCGATCTTCTGCTCGTTGATCGCTTGGCACCAAAGCCAACCTTTCTCCCATATCTGCAGAAGAAGAAAAAGCACTCATCCAATGATCCAAATACCATACCACCCTCTGGTTCGAGCGCTTCGGTGACCTCCTGAATCGTTGGGTATATGCCTTCTTTGAACATGTCGTCCATTTCTTTCTCTACAATGGTCAGCGGCGCCATGGTGATTCAGTCTACCGTGTCTTCATTCATCTGATCGCATTCACTTCTCACGGCATCAGTTTCATCGCCAGCCATAGATCCACTTACAGCGGAGCTACTGCTGCTCTGTTGTTTGTCACACGCACCAACGTCGTTTCTGCATGACATGGTCAAATCCATAAATGACTCTGCCTCTCCACTGTCGCATTGTGCAATGCTGCTCCCTGTTTCTCCGGCACTCGTGCAACCAAGAGACTGTGCTGCTTCTACCATGCAATCCGTGCTGGCGCTATATGCTACTTGCTGCTCTGAACACTGCATTCCTTTAGAAATGGATGGAGAACTATGATATTTCTTTGCCTCATCTGTTATCCCCTCCGGCAAATCCTGAACACATAGAACAAAACAGAATTAGATATCCAGAGCAGCATATGCATTTTTTTAATTTCTAATAAGCGGTGCACCAGAGGCACTGTTCACATTACACCCAGCAGCACGAACATGACCATGCTACACACATATCTGGACAAAGAGGCACAGATGTGCTTCTGCTTACACCATACAACCGGAGAGGCACAACAACATCCTATACAATAGAACAACTGCATATACAGCCGCACCAAACAGACAGTCGTCCTCCTGTTTTGCACTTTACCCTGTTCTTCCATAAAATTGTTTGTGCGTTGGTTTGAAAAAGCATAGTTCCGACGCCACCTTTGTTTTCCCATGCCTCTCTTGTGCAGCAAATCATGGCGCACAACCTCCGTGTATTGGTAATTTCGCTGACTATTCTGAATGCCATCGGAGATCCTTTCGAAGGACCCCTCATGTTGAATGCCACAGGTGATCCTTTCAAAGGACCTTGCCTTATGTTTTCATCGATCCGTGGACTACCGCGATACTTGCTTCCTTGCTCGTACACCTGCGTGTGAAAGATACTACAATTTAAATATACCAGACGAAAATAAAGAAAAAATTGCTCACAAAAAATATACATTTGCTTTAAATGTTGTTGCACGTTCGTATTTGCTATCACCTGTATTGCTTTCTAGTGCTGCTGAACAGTAAAGTTTATTCCTCCTATGTATGATTTTGTCGTTGGACTCTTCTTGCCTGCGAAGACTGTACCGAATCCTTGAACACTGATGCTTTTGCTGCCAATGATCCTTCTACTTGCATCAAGGCAAATTCTGTTACCCTGTACCTCTTCATTATGACCGCCTTCAAACGCCGGGGCGTCACAATGCCCGCTCTGCACCTTTGTGGACAACTGTGTCTTGAAAGCAAAAAATAATTAGAGGCACATGTGAGTATTACGAATAATTAGCACGTAAAACTTCCACGTACGTTCAAAACCAGCGTTTAAAGTTTTCGTCGTTACCTGCACAATCTTCTTAGTGGAGTCTCTGCTGCTTAGTATGCTCCTTTTCGCAGGTGTCTGATGCACACCATGCTCCTGGTTGGGACGTTTGCCAAGAACTTGTATCTCACTCTTGACTCCAATAACTCCAGCCCGCATGGCATGTGCGTGTTTGACAGCATCTGCATCCTTGATCTTCTTCTCATTTTGTAGTGATTTTTTTCTTCCACCTCTCGATACTCAACTGCAGAGTACATGCACAGGATAAACAGATATTACTGCATTCATCCAAGATATATTAATCATTTTTGTTGTTCTTAGTGGTGGCACCTTAACAGCAAACGTCCCAGAAATAAAAGAACACACCCTAATGTTCATCTGCCTTTCCATTACCTGCCTCCCATAATCCTTGCCGATGTCGTTCAAAGACTGACCGTCCCTGTTGTCCTGACCAGATGACGCACTCCTGAACATCTGCCCGAAAAAGTTATAAACCTGCAGTATCAGTGTTGAAAATTTTCAAAGTCGATCTCAATCTTTCTTACTAACGTACTACACTTACCACGCAACAGAGATATATTTATACTTCTATATAATTGACATATATAAATATATACATATATTAATTTTTAATTAAACTACAACCTCAGCCAAAGTGAGATCCTCTGATGCTAGTTTGCTTGTGCAACACTTAACACAAAGATAACCATTCAAACGTAACAAAAGTAACAAGCTCGTATTACAAGGACGGGAGTACACAAAACAAAAAAACAAACTCAAATCAGAGCTACAATGTAAAACTAAACAGTTTTATTCTATGAATCCCGACCACAAGAAATTCATCCACGAATTGAATCTCGTGTATCAGGAATCGCCACTCAAAGGTGCGTTGATAAATTTTCTACTAACCTTTGATTGCCAAATCGTATGCGTTGATTGTTCGGAACTCACGCCTTTCTAAACTGTGGGGGGCTCTTCTCTCCTGCAGTTTGTCAGCGATCTCCTTCAATGATTCTGAATATAGGAGAGAGAAAATAGAAAGAGAGACGGAGAGAGAGAGAAGGAAAGAGAGAGGCTACTTCGATTTTTTGTGTGCAGGAGAAGAATAACCTGGTAGGTGGGGTGAGTTTTGGGACGCATGAGAGATGCACATGTTTTTTCGGCGTGACGAGATGTGGTAGGTCGACTTCACTCGACCGTCGATGAGACTGACAAGTGGGCTCTCAGTTACTAATTCCTCTAAGTCTCTCACTAACTTGTGGGGTCGGCCTTATATGAGTCCTACGATGAGTACCACCATCAGGTGTGAGAAAATGTGGTAGGTGGAATTCGAAGTCATACTGACATGTGGGCTCTCAAATAGTTCCTCCAAGTATTTAACTAACTTGTGGGGTCGTCTGCAAGATGAGTTCTAGATCCCTCTCCATCTAGCATCGATGGCGACAGGCGAGGCATATTCCAGCTCTTCAAAGGAAAGCCAATCCTTATCCCTTCGCAGAGTTCCCTCGTCACTGAAAATTTATCGGTCTCCTTCATCTCACTCACCGTGGATCTCCTGTTCAGGTAATCCATTGCATCATAACCATGATTATGCCATCGATTCAACGTTTGAACAAAAAAAATACCGCTACTAGCAATTCCGCAGGCTGCGTACACACGGCATCTGCGCAACACAGCATGTCGGGCGCGATTTGAATATCGGTTCCGGATCCAATTATCTTCAGCTAGTACATGCTCAAACTGTTGCGCCGTCTTAACACCAGAAGGGTTATGGATTTAAAATTAGGACTCAGATGACCTCACTTTAATCATACCAACTACATGCTTGCGCCGTGGTTTTGCTAAGTTGAGTTGTATCTCCAGCCATGCAAAACTTATGCACTCTCGTGACCACATATTATATTAGTTGCAGAGCTCAATGAAACTGCAGTCAAAATTCACTATCCTGATCACTAACATGAGGTCACAGGTCAAATGACTGTATAGATCTGCAATCTATAGCGGAAATCCAAAGGAATTACGTCCCTTTTTGCAAAGCAGTTACTAACTCACAGTTAGAAACCGTCTTACATGGACCAAGCTGTTGATGATGGTCTCACATGGACTGCTAACAACTGTCTTACATAGCTGACCTGGTAACGATGATGTCTCGTGACCTCTTATGTAGAGTTCGATGAGATGGACTCAACCCCACAGCTGTCGGAGACTCAATCCCAGACTGTCGATGGCACACAGATTGTAACCCAATATTTCATGGTTCATGACCAGCTAGAAACAGAGAGACTAAGGATCGAGTTAAAACATGCAGCGCACAAAAATCTTGTTGAGGAGTACAAGGCAAAGAAGCAGCTTGCTGCCTCGAAGTAGGTGTTTTTTATCATGCATCTGTGTCGTTGAAATTTCTTTGGAAATCAATGCCTCTCATTCTAGCTACATTTTTAATCACCGCTTAAACATTTGTCTTTGTTTTGCTAACTCAACGTTTGTATGTAAGCTTCTGTCAAAAAAGCATGTGGTTCAACAATACATTTGCTAAAGGTCATTTCTTATCTTTGTCCACAGAGCTGTTACAATGGGTGAATATGAAGAAGAGTTCAGCACAAAACTTAGCTTCCAGAAATTCATAACTTTGTGTGAAAAGCTAACGGAACAACAAAAGCAGCTTGTCAGAGATATTGGATTTGGATACCTTTTAGATCTGTGCTGTCGCGAGCTTCCAAGGTGTTTCGTTCGTTGGCTTGTCCGCTATTTTGATTGTCCTTCCAGGTATTTCATACTACCTAGTGAATACAGATTCCTCATTAACTCGTAAACAGTGCACGGGATCTTAGGAATTACACTTGGCGGGCAGATTATCCCTAGAAAATGCTCAGAAGCTTTCAGATGTCAGGTTAAGTCCGAAACTCGGTGAGCTGGGCACGCTCCAAACATCAGAGAGTTAACTGATCTCATAACCCCAGAGCTGACATGAGAAGTGTTTCAACGAGTTTTCGTGATGTTTGCAACAGCGGTATTTCTATACCCAACGACATATGACTGCGTTAGCCCCGACTATTTAGCCGCTCTAGAAGGACCAGCAAGTAACATATCATCATATGATTGGTCCAATGCTGTCACAGAGAAACTGGTCGCATCACTCCAGACCTTCAAGGACAAAGGATTCGCAGGCGCCTTGTGTGGAACCCTGTACCTCTTCATTATGAACGCCTTCAAACGCTGGGGCGTCACAATGCCCGCTTTGCACCTTTTTGGACAACTGTGTCTTGAAAGCAAAAAATAATTAGAGGCACATGTGAGTATTACGAATAATTAGCACGTAAAACTTCCACGTACGTTCAAAACCAGCGTTTAAAGTTTTCGTCGTTACCTGCACAATCTGCTTAGTGGAGTCTCTGCTGCTTAGAATGCTCCTTTTCGCAGGTGTCTGTTGCACACGATGCTCCTGGTTGGGACGTTTGCCGAGAACTTGTATCTCACTCTTGACTCCAATAACTCCAGCCCGCATGGCATGTGCGTGTTTGACAGCATCTACATCCTTGATCTTCTTCTCATTTTGTAGTGATTTTTTTTCTTCCACCTCTCGATACTCAACTGCAGAGTACATGCACAGGATAAACAGATATTACTGCATTCATCCAGGATATATTAATCATTTTTGTTGTTCTTAGTGGTGGCACCTTAACAGCAAACGTCCCAGAAATAAAAGAACACACCCTAATGTTCATCTGCCTTGCTATTACCTGCCTCCCATAATCCTTGCCGATGTCGTTCAAAGACCGACCGTCCCTGTTGTCCTGACCAGATGACGCACTCCTGAACATCTGCCCGAAAAAGTTATAAACCTGCAGTATCAGTGTTGAAAATTTTCAAAGTCGATCTCAATCTTTCTTACTAACGTACTACACTTACCACGCAACAGAGATATATTTATACTTCTATATAATTGACATATATAAATATATACATATATTAATTTTTAATTAAACTACAACCTCAGCCAAAGTGAGATCCTCTGATGCTAGTTTGCTTGTGCAACACTTAACACAAAGATAACCATTCAAACGTAACAAAAGTAACAAGCTCATATTACAAGGACGGGAGTACACAAAACAAAAAAACAAACTCAAATCAGAGCTACAATGTAAAACTAAACAGTTTTATTCTATGAATCCCGACCACAGGAAATTCATCCACGAATTGAATCTCGTGTATCAGGAATCGCCATGCAAAGGTGCGTTGATAAATTTTCTACTAACCTTTGATTGCCAAATCGTATGCGTTGATTGTTCGGAACTCACGCCTTTCTAAACTGTGGGGGGGTCTGCTCTCCTGCAGTTTGTCAGCATCTCCTTCAATGATTCTGAATATAGGAGAGAGAGAAAATAGAAAGAGGGACGGAGAGAGAGAGAAGGAAGGAGAGAGGCTACTTCGATTTTTTGCGTGCAGGAGAAGAATAACCTGGTAGGTGGGGTGAGTTTTGGGACGCATGAGAGATGCACATGTTTTTTCGGCGTGACGATATGTGGTAGGTTGACTTCACTCGACCGTCGACGAGACTAAAAAGTGGGCTCTCAGTTACTAATTCCTCTAAGTCTCTCACTAACTTGTGGGGTCGGCCTTATATGAGTCCTACGATGAGTACCACCATCAGGGGTGAGAAAATGTGGTAGGTGGAATTCGAAGTCATACTGACATGTGTGCTCTCAAATAGTTCCTCCAAGTATTTAACTAACTTGTGGGGTCGTCCGCAAGATGAGTTCCAGATCTCTCTCCATCTAGCATCGATGGTGACAGGCGAGGCATATTCCAGCTCTTCAAAGGAAAGCCAATCCTTATCCCTTCGCAGAGTTCCCTTGTCACTGAAAATTTATCGGTCTCCTTCATCTCACTCACCGTGGATCTCCAGTTCAGGTAATCCATTGCATCATAACCATGATTATGCCACCGATTCAACGTTTGAACAAAAAAAAATACTGCTACTAGCAATTCCGCGGGCTGCGTACACACGGCATTTGCGCAACACAGCATGTCGGGCGCGATTTGAATATCGATTCCGGATACAATTATCTTCAGCTAGTACATGCTCAAACTGTTGCGCCATCTTAACACCAGAAGGGTTATGGATTAAAAATTAGGACTCAGCTGACCTCACTTTAATCATACCAACTGCATGCTTGCGTCCTGGTTTTGCTAAGTTGAGTTGTATCTCCAGCCATGCAAAACTTAAGCACTCTCGTGACCACATATTATATTAGTTGCAGAGCTCAATGAAACTGCAGTCAAAATTCACTATCCTGATCACTAACATGAGGTCACAGGTCAAATGACTGTATAGATCTACAATCTATAGATGAAATCCAAAGGAATTACGTCCCTTTTTGCAAAGCAGTTACTAACTCACAGTTAGAAACCGTCTTACATGGACCAAGCTGTTGATGATGGTCTCACATGGACTGCTAACAACTGTCTTACATAGCTGACCTGGTAACGATGATGTCTCGTGACCTCTTATGTAGAGTTCGATGAGATGGACTCAACCCCACAGCTGTCGGAGACTCAGTCCCAGACTGTCGATGGCACACAGATTGTAACCCAAGATTTCATGGTTCATGACCAGCTAGAAACAGAGAGACTAAGGATCGAGTTAAAACATGCAGCGCACAAAAATCTGTTGAGGACTACAAGGCAAAGAAGCAGCTTGCTGCCTCGAAGTAGGTGTTTTTTATCATGCATCTGTGTCGTTGAAATTTCTTTGGAAATCAATGCCTCTCATTCTAGCTACATTTTTAATCACCGCTTAAACATTTGTCTCTGTTTTGCTGACTCAACGTTTGTATGTAAGCTTCTGTCAGAAAAGCATGTGGTTCAACAATACATTTGCTAAAGGTCATTTCTTATCTTTGTCCACAGAGCTGTTACAATGGGTGAATATGAAGAAGAGTTCAGCACAAAACTTAGCTTCCAGAAATTCATAACTGTCTGTGAAAAGCTAATGGAACAACAAAAGCAGCTTGTCAGAGATATTGGATTTGGATACCTTCTAGATCTATGCTATCGCGAGCTTCCAAGGTGTTTCGTTCGTTGGCTTGTCCACTATTTTGATTGCCCTTCCAGGTATTTCATACTACCTAGTGGATACAGATTCCTCATTAACTCGTACACAGTGCACCGGATCTTAGGAATTACACTTGGCGGGCAGATTATCCCTAGAAAATGCTCAGAAGCTTTCAGATGTCAGGTTAAGTCCGAAACTCGGTGTGCTGGGCACGCTCCAAACATCAGAGAGTTAACTGATCTCATAACCCCAGAGCTGACATGAGAAGTGTTTCAACGAGTTTTTGTGATGTTTGCAACAGTGGTATTTCTATGCCCAACGACATATGACTGCGTTAGCCCCGACTATTTAGCCACTCTAGAAGGACCATCAAGTAACATATCATCATATGATTGGTCCAATGCTCTCACAGAGAAACTGGTGGCATCACTACAGACCTTCAAGGACAAAGGATTCGCAGGCGCCTTGTGTGGCTGCCTCCTGACTCAACAGAGGACGGAATTTTTGGGAAACACACGGTGAGTCAACTTTTCATAAATTTCCTTTGGCGAAGTTTTCGACTCAACATAAGGAATTAGCTGGAATGTATTAACTTGACTTGATTGTGATTGTTTCCTTTTCCGCATGGTAGCTGAAAGACATTAGGCGCACGCCTTTCCAACCACCGTCTAGATTTCAGGCGCCATTTTTCGAAATGAGTCCCAGACTAGAATCCTACATAGAAGAATTTGTGCCTCAAGAAAAACTTTGTTTCGTAAGTGATTTCCAGCTACTGCACCTGATTTTATGTTTGAAATGATGCTCCCTAAGTTTTTACGAAATAGATACATGTACTATTGTGTTCATCCAGACAGTTTACTATAGTACGTTAGTTGTGCTTTTGTGTTAAAACTACAAGTGCTTCATATAGGACGAGTGCTCATCCAAACAGTTTCCTATAGTACATTAGCTGTGCTTTTCTATTAAAACGAGAAGTGCTTCCTACAGGACGTTAGCCATGCTTTTGTATTTAATATAGAAGTGCTTCCTAAACTACCTTAGTCGTGCTTTTGTGTTAAATATAAAAGTGCTTCCTATACTACCTTAGCTATGCTTTTTGTGTTAAATACAAAAGTGCTTCCTATAGTACCTTAGCTGTACTTTTGTGCTAAAACTAGAAGTGCTTCCTATAGTACGTTAGTTGTGCTTTTGTGTTAACTATGAAAGTGCTTCCTATATAGTACGTTAGCTGTGCTTTTGTGTTAAACATAGGAGTGCTTCCTACAGGACGTTAGCCCTCCCTTTGTGTTAAATATAGAAGTGCTTCCTATACTACCTTAGCTGTGCTTTTGTGTTAAATACAAAAGTGCTTACTATAGTACCTTAGCTGTGCTTTTGTGCTAAAACTAGAAGTGCTTCCTATAGTACGTTAGTTGTGCTTTTGTGTTAACTATAAAAGTGCTTCCTATATAGTACGTTAGCTGTGCTTTTGTGTTAAACATAGGAGTGCTTCCTATAGGACGTTAGCCCTACCTTTGTGTTAAATATAGAAGTGCTTCCTATAATACCTTAGCTATGCTTTTGTGTTAAATACAAAAGTGCTTCCTATAGTACCTTAGTTGTGCTTTTGTGCTAAAACTAGAAGTGCTTCCTATAGTACGTTATCTGTGCTTTTTATGTTAACGTACTTTTGGAAGCACTTCTATATTTAATACAAAGGCACAACTAACGTACTATATAGGAAGTATTTTGTGTTAAACATAGGAGTGCTTCCGACAGGACGTTAGCCATGCCTTTGTGTTTAATATAGAAGTGCTTCATGTACTACCTTAACTGTGCTTTTTCTGTTAAATACAAAAGTGCTTCCTATAGTACCTTAGCTGTGCTTTTGTGCTAAAACTAGAAGTCCTTCCTATAGTACGTCAGCTGTGCTTTTGTGTTAAATATAAAAATGCTTCCTATGTAGTACATTAGATGTGCTTTTGTGTTAAACATAGCAGTGCTTCCTACAGGACATTAGCCGTGCCTTTGTGTTTAATATAGAAGTGCTTCCTATACTACCTTAGTTGTGCTTTTGTGTTAAATACAAAAGTGCTTCCTATAGTACCTTAGCTGTGCTTTTGTGCTAAAACTAGAAGTGCTTCCTATAGTACGTTAGATGTGCTTTTGTGTTAAATATAAAAATGCTTCCTATGTAGTATGTTAGCTCTGCTTTTGTGTTAAACATAGGAGTTCTTCCGACAGGACGTTAGTCGTGCCTTTGTGTTTAATATCGAAGTCCTTCCTATACTACCTTACCTGTGATTTTGTGTTCAATATAGCACTGCTTCCCTGCAGTGGTAGGTCAACCATGCTTCGTACAATACGTCGGGTGTGCTCTTTCAAGGAATTCATGGACCTTCTTACCTGCGCTTCCCCCCAGCATATCATGTGTGATTCTGCAATTCTTGATAGAACATACAATAGCTCACAAGATATTTTTCATTTTCAGTATTAATAACTAATTTTCATTCCCGGTATTAAATATTTCTGATGTTTTTTTTTCAATTATAGGCCAAGGTGAAAATTGCAAAAGTTATCAATGAAATGTACACAGAACTTTTCTCGCGGTTTCAACCAGTTCTCGAGCAGAAATTGGAGAAACTACTTTCACTTGGTAGGGATCTTAGTGCAAAAGAAACCAAGACCAGAGACCGCGGCGTTTATTGTAACTTGCAACAGGACAACTCAAATGAAAAAGAAACTTTATCATCAGCCCCTTCAACATACTCTACGCTTCCAAGTTCTAGCAGGACAAGCAGTCAAAGTTCTTCTAGTAGTGGCTCAACCAGTGTCCTTCATGCCACGTCATACTCCCTTGAAAATTTAAAGGGTTGCTGCGATACCCCTGACCCAGACTCCCAGAATCCATATGACAAAGAGTAGTCCCAAATTCATCTATCTTCATAGCTAAAATCATCAACTCAGATTAAGTTGCTACTGGAGGTGAATAGGATCGACCACAACAGAGAGGACATTGATGAACAAGCCAAGATTCATCTGGACAAAGTGCATAACCATCTGCAGAACTGCCTTGATGGCTTGCCAGTTCATGAGCCCTTTGTGCCAACATCTGAGATGCTCGAGAGTGGGGCAATTATAATGACAAGTGAAAATTCGTCTCAGTGTTCTGTACGGATTGAAACCCAAAATTCTGCCAGAGGATCTGCAGAACACAACTCTCTGACAAGGCCACTGGAAAAACTCTTGGAGGAAACAACAAAACCTACTGCAACAGAAATATCAACCTCGCACTCTGCGGTTGACAAACAGTTACTGACTGGTCCAATCTCAATGGATACAATTGGAGCACATGTTCATCACATTGGGTAAACGTCACCAACTACTAAATGGTCCAGCGGTTCTGATAGCGCTCACAAAAATTCTTCAACCAACACAAAGAGCCTCACTGTATCCCAACCTGCACAAAAGTTAAACATTGTCACTGAACAACGTTCTTCTTCACTACCAGAAGCTAAGGTCCATCTTGTTTCAATTTTGAGAGATGAGAAGACGATTGCTGAAACTGAACGCACCAGAGCCACTTCCTCCCTTGCTCCTAGAGTAGTCGTCACCACTGATTCTGATAGTGGTTCTGACACAGTACTGGATACGAGAAAAGCACTTCCATCCACTAGTGATGCTCCAATCATTACTACCATATCTATTGATGCGGAAGACAATAACATTGTAGAAGAACATGAACAATGTACCAAACAACCACGTATTGATCCCACGGACAGCGTCCCTCTTACCACAACCGCACATCCGCCAGAACTGGAAACACAAATGGCAGCTCACAAGAGGTCCTTACAGTAGTCAGAAGATCAAGGAAACAATAATACAGCACCTCCTAAGAAAAAAGTTAGAATATTGGAGCCTCCACATAATTCAACAGAAACTGCAACCAATCAGTCTCTACAGGCTGACAACCACAGAGGCCTCCTTGATGCTGGATTCATAGATGATGATGAAATATGGTCTGACCCATCTATCTATGAACAAATTGACAGAGTCATCGATGAAAAGAAGAAGCAACCCTTTCATAACCAAGTAGCATCCCAGCAATGCCAACCTGATACTATCTCACACTTAACCAAGAATTCAACCTCGTCATCCAGATCTTGCCTTTCTAACTATGTAGAGCCACATATGACCAGCAGATCAGGCTAAATGCCAGGCGGTAACCACCTCTCACAGACTTTTGATACGTCATACTCCACAGGTTTAACTCAAACTATCTTGTTCGATAGTTTGCCAGCAACTGCTTTGTCCCAACACTACCAACAAGTTCCTACTCTCAAAAACAACTACTACCGACGTCCTGGTACTCAGAATAACAGCATCTCAAACAGTAGCCAGCACTCACCTTATGCAATGAACAACCAAAGTCAGAAACAATACCACCAACAAACCCTGTCCACAATGCCCACTACCCCCAACACAATGATGCTCAGAATAACAGCACTTCCCGGTGCCAGCAACGCCAACCTCAAGAGTAGAACCATCAGCAACAACGGACAAGCGAGTCTCGTGGCCAAAGTTACAGTGCCTTGCAACAACAGTTCAACAGCATGCAGTATTCCGGCCATCCTATGCAACATTTTCCAACAGATATTCCTTCGAGCTCAACCAGTAATCCAACTGTCAGAACATTACAACTGCACAGGCAACGCCAACCACAAGGCCTAATAGTCCAAAGAACAACAATTGTAATGAGGGTCATCTGCAACTTAGTAATGGTCAAATGAACTCCGGTGGTCATGTCTTCCAACCTCATCAACATCATCCTCACCTAGAACAGACTCGATTCACTCACCAAGGGAATGACCATCAAGATCACTGCCAACTTTTGGAAATAAGAGATTCTACAACGCAGGAGAAAGAAGTGTATGAAATACACCAGGCATCAGTCAACATGATAGGTAATGAATTAGTTCTTCCTCTTACAGTAATGTTTTGATCCTTTCTTTTACCACTGCAATGCATTCTGCCTGAAGCTTTCAAATTAAAGAGTTTCAGCTCAATTATTCTGCTATTGCAATTGAATAATCATCAACTCTAATGTTAAATAATAAAATCATATGATTTAAAATGCATTTATCTTTTTTGGCAGCAAGAGGATATTCTACGTCGACCGACGTTGGGCCGATCATCGAACTTTAGGTTTGTCAATGAAGGTATACGGATATATCAACTCATTGGTGGTCGATGTTTACTCAGAGTTGCTGATGAAAGAACAATTCTACGCAACACCAACGCCAACATATGTGCACAAGCATATAATGTACATTGACGCCTCTGTAAGTTCTTGCTTCTCATAAATAATAATAACAAACCACATTTACTACTACTAGCACGCTGAGTGACACAGCTTCAATTTAATGCAGGATAAATTTCAAGTTCTAGAAGCAAGCATTGAACTACCGAAGGAACAAATTGCAGAAAAAACTATTGGGTTCAGGCTGACAACCAAATGCAACATCGTGAGTTCACCCTACCCACTCTATCTGTCCAGTGTTCGTCTTCAATGTTACCAGATTTTCTTGTTATAATGATATAACTTCCCGTTAATTATTTTAGGTCTTAATACCTGTGAGAAAGAAACCACATTTTATCTACCTCATAATCGTGAATCTTGCAATGCGTCGCTTCGAAATTCTGTGTCCTTATATCAATTGCGACGGTATAAAGGAACACTCGGACATTGTCATCGAAAACTTCAAGAGAGCTTATCATTCTGCTTACAACAACTATCCTCACACAATGGCCTCCTTTCATGTCAAACCTGTGCAGAGTGTATGTAACTCAGACAGAGAGTGAGTTTCTTCTAACTGTAGCTCTACCTCATTTACACCATGCATTTTTTTGTTCGACTACATATCCCATATCTACTGTCCACCTACTAACCAATGACATAATGCTCTCAAATTTCAGGGATGACAGTGCTATTTACACCATGCATTTGATGCCCCTCATTAATTTCAATAATAATTCATTTTTTATCAATAATGTAAGTTCACTCTCATTGACAACACATAAATGTATGTTCATACAAGCCAGCTAAACATTAGGTTTTAAAATAAATTTTATTAGTTTGTGCGCTTATTTGTTTTGCAGATCCATGTGAAACCGATGAGAGAACAACTAACTTACAAAATGATAACATCGAACTACAACATAGGCCATGTATTTGAGGCACTGAGCATCGTACTCAATAAACACAACATCCGGCGCGAAAGAAGAAGATTTGGAAGAAGATGACTACTTCTTAGATGTGCCTTAATTTAGATAGAGACATCCGAACATTGTTTCATCCATATCGACTCATGTAATCAGAACAATGTTTCAGCTATTTTTGTGTCAATCAAGGATATCTGCTATGGATCCCATTAACCACAGCTGTGCATTCAAATGGTCAAGTTTTAAATTCCCGACTTCGAATTTTTTCGAAAATAAGAATCGTATTTTTTAGAAAAGTTGTAAAGATCATATTCAAGACATCAATTCCTTGTACTAGAACACCACTCACTCCGACTAGACATAAAAAAGGAAACAATTGGAACACAGAGGAAAAACAATATCGATTCGTAATCATTTGACAAAGGAGCTAAATGACTCACCTACAGTAATGCTGGTCACAGAGGCACTGTCGTGCCTCTTATCCACGCAGAACGTGCCACTCTTAACACGGACAACTAACCTGACACACACAAGTGCGTCACAAGTTAACACAGGACCGTCCCCTTGATAGCTTAACACCGGTCCCTCTACCAAGCCAATGAGTCATGGAAGCACGACCGTGAATTCAACCGAAAAAGGTTCGTGACCTCACAAGTTTCACCGACGAATCTCTCTCAGCAAGTAAGTGAAAGCAAACGTTTCGAAAGAAAGGCACGACCGTGCCTTTGAATAACAGTGCATATGTGCCTCTCCGAACAAAGTGTTGAGAAAGCATTTCCGAACGACACATATAACTCTGCCTCAACATAACATAGGACATGCCTCCACTAACTAGACAGACGTGAATTCACTAGCCAGACTAAATAGAAATATTACAGAACATACAACCATGACAGTCACTCATACTAACATAACGCACTGCCTAACACACAACCACAACCGTATATTCGTTATAAAAACAACCGTGCCAAACACACTACAAACACAAAGTGAAAGTGACGCCCCTACCTGTCAGTGTGACCATATCGAGAGAAAAACTGAAGCAACTAGCAAACTAATAACACCAGAGCGTGCCTTACCTAAAACAAAAACAATGCATTCCTAAGCAGACGGTTGTGCTCTGCCTAGATTCACGAAAGTGCACATCTGAGTGGTCCTCTTCATATATCTCATCTTATACCAACGAATAGCAAGAAATCATAGAGGGAAATATTCTTGAAGGCACCCAGTCAAGAAAAACATGATGGAACGAAAATAAACTTAAATTCCCAAACCAGTCAACTCCATCTGGTTCAAAATAAAACCACCAGAATTAAAAATTCATCAGTCAATGTAATATTACCCAATACAATAACAATCAAATAACCAATTCATCACACAATCCTCAGAAACGTCCTTGCCATCTGACATCAGGAAGACAGCGACGATGAAGGATGTCCCTTATCGACAGAAACTGGTGGTACAGCTCATAGTTCACATACCCTCCCTAAAGGAAAACCAAATGAAAACATCAATGTACAAAGAAAATAAAAAAAACGTATTGTTATTGCAACAAAGGCAGAAACTAACGAAAATAAAATTTTCACTTAAAGTAGCTCCATATTTCAGGTGATCAAAGGTAAGTGGCTTCCAATCCCAGTAGTGACGAAGAAGTTCTGGAAAAGAGGACTCCATCTTGGAGTAAGATTCGTCAATGATGGCTCCTGCTAAGTCCTCCATGGAATCCCTTTCTTGACCGCCTTTTCTCATGAACTTCTCTTGGATGTCGACGTGGTACCCTTCTGGAATTTTGATGAAATCTTGAAAAAGATCATCTCTAATATTCCTGACGCCCACACTAGAGAAAGTTATACCTCTATTCTCAAGGAAATCCTTCAGGACAGGGCACTCTGTCTTGGCCTTGCAGAAGTGATAGACCAAAACATGATTCCGCATAGCCAGTTGCATGACGACGACTTTTCTACGCCCATACCTATCCTTTCGTGTGAACTCCATGCCGAGACCAACAAACTTGTACTTCTCCTCGCGCAACCAGTCCTCGTACAAGGCAATGATCTCCTCCACCTTGCCAGGCTCGTTGGTGTACCACACGTCGAGCTTTGTGTTACCATATGCAACTATCGGATGGTACTCGGTGGTGTTCAAAAAGTCATCCATGGCAGCGAGCAGCAAGATGCCAATGGAGACTCCTGAGACCCTGCAACAAGGTTAGGGAGTGGTAAGGAGGGTGGGAACTGCCTGATGTTCTGCGGCTACAATACGATGTGGAGACCTCACAAACACGGCTAGTATTTAACCTTGGCGAGGGACGTTTGGGTTACCATACAGATTAACGTGTGAACTAGGAGCAGCGTATAGACGGTTGTGCTTCCGAACCTCATGGAACCATGCACTTCCTAAAGTCATGGCTGTGTGCACAAATAATTCATACCGTGGAGAAACCGAGGAGCCTCTAACTTTATTTTACGGTAACTGACACACTGAATAGTCACATCGAACAGCCACCACATCGGTCATCGATTCCTCCTTTGAACAAAGACCACCGACGGAAGAATCCAATGAAGCAAACGAACAGCCTGCCGTACATCTTAGATCTGAAGGCCAGAACTCATCCGTCCCTCATCTAGCTAGATTCACACCATCTGTCCCTCGAGAGTCAAGGCTGGTTTCACGTGAGGCACGGGTATGCAGGCACAAGATGCACATACATGTCTATTCCACAGGCACGATCGTACAACTTTTGCAGATATTGGTTGGTATCACAACAGGCACGTACACATGCAGGCAGAAACTCGCCGTAAACATATCAATGCAGGAAACAAAGGCACGGAAACATAGCCTATACAGGCACGTGCATCGGCTTCGCGAGCCACGTGATCTTTACCGTCTTGTTTTCCAATCTCGACCTAAATCCTCTGGATACAAATCATCTGAATGGAAAAAAGAGACCTCCAAGAGGCACTGGTGACAACACTCTGATCGAGAGTCATGGCATGTATCATGTGTGATACATCAATACTTGAAGCAAATCAACGGCACAAGTCGGAGAGCCACAGTTTTAAAGACTCCAGACGCACAGGCGTGTAGAAGCACAGGCACGACGAGTAACAGCCACTGCATCCCCTCACGGACCGACGTCTGACACCACGAGCACAAAGAGTCACAACCAGTGTGTCCCCTGAGTAACACAAATGCACGCACAGGAGGCGCAGAACTAGAGCGTATACACGCACGGAATTGCGGCTTCTCGGCACACGGGCACGGCTTTGGAAATGGCGTTCTCGAGGCACAGGTACAAACTAGTTGGATGCACAATAGAGTGGTGGCAGGGGCACAGTTGTGCAGTCTCAAGAGAAACTGCCGTGTGACACCAGCACATACAGACATCGCGTGTGTCGCGTGAGGTACAAAAATAGCGAAAAAGAAGCCACGGGAGTGAAGCCTCCACAGACACGGATGCCGGCCTTCTAAAGGCACGGTCCCGAAGAACACAAAGATAGGGTACTGAAATGTTGCCTCGTACGTTAGCAGACATGCCACTCTCGTGCAAATGTGTAAAACATAACAATACAAACACAAAAAAACGGCGCTGAATATAAGCCAGACAAAAAACACGCTTCTCCCAAACAATACATATGCGTCACGTCACGGACGGACGTCTGCATCAGAGACACGTAGACTCACAGACAACATGACGCCTGAGACACGCGAATGCACGTACAGGAGACACAGAATTGAAGTGTATACAGTCACGCAATTGCGGCTTCTCGGAGTTCTCGAGGCACAGGTACAAACCAGCTGGATGCACAAAAGAGTGATGGAAGAGGCATGGTTGTGCAGTCTCAAGAGAAACTACCGTGTGACACCAGCACAAACACACATCACATGTGTCATGTGAGGTACAGAAATAGCGGAAAAGAAGCCATTTGAAGCCTCCGCGGAAACGGATGCCGGGCTTCTAAAGGCACGGTCCCGAAGAACACAAAGACAGGGTACTGAAATGTTGCCTCGTACGTTAGCAGACGTGCCTCTCTTGTGCGAACGTGTAAAAGACAACAATTCAAACACAAACAAATGGCACTGAATATAAGCCAAACACAAAGCGCTCTTCTCCCAAACAATACATATGCGCCACTTCAACACCTAAATGTACATGAACTCGCGTAAACGTCAACAATGAACTTGTAACATGAAAAAACATAAAAAAATTATTTACAAATAACATGAGACAAGCCAAACACGATACTGAATAACAAAACGGTACTCCATAGGATTAAACTAAAATTACTCATTAATCATACAAAAAAAGAAATGAAAATCTTCCAGGAGACCATTCCTCACAGAAACGTCCACACAAACAGCCACCGTGACCATTCTACTTAGTTGGAGTTCTGGTTCTGCTCCGGAACATCAACGGCATCTGTGGTCGGGAAGACAACAGGGATGCATCATGTCCTTCATCGACAAAAATCGCCAGTAGAGCTCGTAGCTCACATACCCATCCTAAAACAAAAAACGGATGAAAATGAAGATATACGTAAAGAGGAAAAAGTACTATTGTTGTAGTAAAACAAAAATATAAAGACAGAAAATCATAAAAAAATGAAGTTTTCACTTACAATTGCCGCATATTTCAGGTGTTCAAGGGAAAGCGGCTTCCATTCCCAGTAGTCATGCAGACCCTTGGTAAAAGACGACTTCATACTCAAGTAAGATTTGTTTATGACGGCTCCTGCCAAATCTGCCATGGAATCCCTAAGATTGCCTCCTTTGATCATGAGCTCCTCTTGAAGATTGATGTGACACTCTATTGGGATTTTGAGGAAACTATTTGCGAGAACATCCCTATCGTTCCTGACGTCGACACTAGCGAAAATGATACCTTTGTTCCGAAGGAAATCCTTTAGAGGACCGCACTCCGTCCTGGCCTTGCACAAGTGATAGACAAGAACATGCTTGTGCATCGCCAGTTGCATGACGACAACTTTTCTACTACGATCAAAATAATCCTCTCGTGTGTACTCCAGATCAAGACCAACAAACTTGTACTTGTCCTCACGCAGCCATTCCTCATAAAGAGAAAAAATCTCCTCCACCTTGTAGGGCTCGTTGGTGTACAACACCTCGAGCCTGGTATTACCATCGGCATCTATAAAGAGACACTCAGTATTGTTCCTGAAGTCACCCATGGAAAAGACGGTGACACGACAATGGAGTCTAACTGTGCTTATCGTACGAGGCGAGGTTGATGGGAGCTACCTGCACTTCTCTGGAGAGAATAAGACGGGATAACCTCCCGGAACAGACCACTACTTAACCTTTGGGAGAGACGACTCAGTTACCATGCGCCCATTAAATTGCATCGGCGATGGTGTGAATGGACGGTTGTGCTTCTACAGCTTATGAAACCATGCACTTCAAAAGTCACGGCTACCACACTATAATCGAGGAGCCTCTAGGTTAACTCTAGCACGGTATCTGCCACAATGAATACTAACAATAAATAGCCATCCCATCGTTCACCAGCACATCTTTTGACCAAGAGAACAATGAGAGGAGGCAAACTAGATGACCCTATCATACAAATACTACACGGGGAGTGAACCAAATTAAAAGCACGGTTCTGCCAGCAGAAAAGCCACACGCGTGCCTCCACTTTGCTTAAAGACAAACCTCAGTGATATCAACGGACCTGCATCTATATGCCTGAACGTACCACCGAAAACATTGCCAAAACAAAAGCACGTTCATGCTCCTGACATACATATAACTGTGCGCTATCATACATATTCCCGCCTGAACCCAACGTACATAAAAACAGTGGCTCCCTGGGTCAACGACTATTGAATTTTGCAATAACAGAGTCACGAACCGTGGCTCCATTCTAGATGCAAAAGTGCCTCTGAATAGGAACCATCATGCCTCCCGTCAATTTGCTACAATGACCGCGCATCTAATAACATCATCACCGTTTGTCTCCTAAAAGCACACCCAACTAAACCTGATTAAACATGTGATTAAAAAAAATTAAAACACAGAAGCACGAGTATGCTTTTCAGCATGTATAATCGTGCCTCGCAAAAAATATGTAAGGCAGGATAGGCATGTAAAAGACTCCGATGGGAGGCAGCACAGCTGGACAACTATAATGGGAGGCAGCTGGATGAGTCAAACATCTCGTGTCCCCATAACACCTCGGAATGCACGCACACCATCTACAACCAGCATTCATTCCATTTTGCAGAATAAAAAATAAAAAAAAGAAGCACTCATTACTACTCTTGCTCTCTCCCGTCTCTTTTATATTTCAATAAGCTCCGACTCCCTCAGCCACATCACAACTCATTTGCCTTCTCCGTCGCCTGCTTCTAGGGTTCGTTCTTCTTCTCCGTCACCTGCTTCTAAGGTTCATGCTTCTTCCCACCAATCAATCAATTAATTTCCAAGCCATGCTTCTCTCCTACATTGCTGGCCGTGGGTGCTTTCCCTAAGCTTCCCATCACAACCCATCCGCCTTATCCGACCACCTACTTCTAGGGTTCGTGCTTCTTTCCCGCACACAGTCTCATTTCAAACAAGTTATTGTATATTTTTTATTGGGTCCCTCGATTAACTTCTAAGCCGTACTTCTCTCGTAGGTTTGCTAGCCGTGTTTGCTTGCCCTAAGTTTCGCCTACCCCGTACTTCTCTCGAAGATTTGCTAGCCATGTGTGCTTGCCCTAAGCTTCCCCTACCCCAATCTCCATTCGTCAACCATCATTCTTCTTCTCTCCTAGGTAAAAAGCATATGCGTAAGCAGCATGCTCCAATCCGTATTTACGTTTTACGTTTTGGTTTTTCATTTAATAGTTATTGAAGCATCAGATCCGGTACAACGACGTCATTCTCTAAAGGAATATAAAAACCCTTAGAAAATCCAAACAATTGTTCTAAACTCTGTCATACTGATTTTCTAGAGGGAGTAGATGAGAAGATTTCTAGTAAATTTGTAGTTGTTGTCTGGCTTCATACGGATATTTTAATATGGCTAACATAGTTGAAGCTAGTCGTTGTCTACCTTCAACGCTAAAGCTTGTTTTTAAATTGTTATCATATTCTTGTTATCTTAACATAATTGTTTTGAATTATTTAGGTATGATTTGCCCTACCTGCCGCCAACCAGGCGGCCCTTGCGAACCACACCCTGAAGTTCTCCAGGAGTTTGAGGTTATTCTTGATGAAAATTGCTGGAGACGCATGGTTAGTAAGCATCACCAACATATTAGTTGCCTACAACACACTAGAAATCGTCACTATTACTCATACCGCCTTGCACCTACACTAGGTTCCCCTGCTGTCACTTCTTCACACCTGCCTTGTGTTTTCATTTTCCATTAGTTTGCCTGCCTATGCCCTAATTAATATAGTCCATTAGTTTTGCCTGCCTATGTCTTGATTACTATAGTGCATCTTCAGTTCTAATTAAAACTAGTCAACATATGACAAAAATTTGTATCCATTAATTTATAATACCATTATGTTGTTATCTGTGATTCTTATCAAAAATTCATATCCAAATTAAGATCACTTTTAACATTAAAAATACACGGGTTCAAGGTTATACTTACAAGTTGTTATTTTTACTATTTTTTATAGTATGTACCTTGTAACGTCAGAGCTTTTCTCGCTGAGTATATCGATGAGAGGAAGGAAGAAGCAAGAAAATTTCGTAAAGAGCAGGTAGAGCCAACCCTTCTTACACATGAAGGAAGGTCTTACAATGTTTTGTTTAAGCATAGGGCGAACTACACAAAGTTCTGCAGTGATGAGTGGAACACCTTTGCGGATGATTATCAGCTTCGTGCTGGAGACTGCATAGAATTTGAACTACCACACGAGGGTCTCAATCTCGAAATACAAACATATCGCAATGACAAAAGGCTGCTTCCATGACCCCATGTTGGTACGTATTTAATATTACAAACTTATCTTCTTTGGCTGTATTTTGATATGCATGCATCGAACTGAATAATATTAACCCGTAATACATAAAACTTTATCTAACTTTCAAATCTTGTTCTTTTTCTAGCTCTCGACGACCTTTCTTCTGAAGATTTCGACCATGTTCACTATTGTGTCTTCTCTAAGGATATTGAGCTTACCTACAACCAGACATGATTCTTTCTACAACGCCTTTTTGGAGATACTTTCATCCGTTGCCGTCCATTTGTACACGTCTTGACTCCCACTAACACCAAAGAATGTGTCATGGTTGGTTACATCTGTCCTTGTTAAAATACCAAACATATTTTTCTCATATATAATATAAACAATATTGACGAAACCTTGCTTATATGTAAAATTATAAAGAACCTATTTATTCAAACCTAAAACAACTAAACTTTTTTGGTTCTCTTAATATGTTGTTTCATCTGTTCACACACAAACCTGAACATGCCAGGAATTATATTACTTTCAATTTAGAATTTCTTAATGCTTGCGCACTCACCGTATTCAGCCATTCTTTTATTTATTGTCCAAGTGGCAATTCAACGGCTTTAATTTCCATTTAATTCCGATTTCTTCTAGAAAATTCTGAGGAGCGTTATCTCCACACTGAAGAGATGGGTGGACATGCCAACCAATGGCACGGTGACCCTTGAAGCTCCTGATGAACCTACCCATGTCATCACTCCTTCATCGCACTACATCTGCAAAAACGACGGCAGGATGGTAATAGAAAAGTCTTCTTTCAAAGACTTCATATCAGCTACATCCTTTGTTGACAAGAATGTTGTTCTAATCACTTTCAAAGAGCGCCATGACCGTTCTGTGTCCATCATCATTCACCGCATTCTGTAGATTACATCAGAACCTGCACCTAAAATGGAAGCACAGTGTATCTCCTAGGTTGTTCAACGCTCATTTCAAGATGATGCCTCCCAGGAGCAAAACACTGATTTATTTAAAATAAGTTTGCTAGTTAGGATGGTACAGTAATGTAACTATTATGGACCATGTGCTTGCTTGAACTATCCGAATGATCTTCTGAAACTTATGTAGCTCTTACGGACCCTCTACTCATAGTTTCAAACATCAGAATGATGCTTTGCAACAATTGATGTTTGAACTATCAGAATGATTCATTCGAAAAATGTAGTTCTAATCCTTTCAAAAGTTTCAAAAATCAAACGAAACAACATTCAGTTTTTGATCCAAAACCTACAGCAATGCCATGTTATCAAACTTATTCAAACGATCTACTGAAACATATCTCAATTTAAAACCAAACAGGACTCCATTTTCAAGTGCAAACTATGTTTACTTCACCAACTTTTCATGAACACATAGTTGTGCACTGAATAACATAACAATAGTGCCTCCCTCACCAAGGAAGATTGTTAATTTAAAAAAACATTTTCACAACAAAGGCACAACCATGCATCTGCTGAGTGTTCTACCATTCACACGACTACTTTCACAGCCAAAAATGCAATACGCACATATGGATCACGCACGCAGCACGCAACGAATATTTTTTTTTGAAAGAACGAGATAAGTGAAAATCTTTTTTTAAAAACAGATAAAACAAACGATTGTTTCCGAAAATCTATGCCTGGAACTGTCGGGTGACTAGAAACTGCTCTTTGGCGGTTTCCTTTTTTGCACGACAAAAGATCCCTTTCACTTTTTCGACTCCATTTGCATCCTCTTCCACCAAAGTTTCTCGCCGGCCACAGTTCACCACCGCACACCTCCAGCCATGGACGACTGGAAAATAACAACATGCACCAAGCACATCACTACCCACGGTACAACCGTGCTGGAGGTGGTGTACACCAACGACCCAAAGACCGTGGAGCGGATCATCAATAAGTACGAGGAATGGCTGAAGGAGGAGGAGAACAAGTTCATCGGCCTTGACCTCGAGTACACACGTAAGAGCAATTACGTACGACAAGGGATCGCTGTCGTCCAACTTTCCATGCACGAGCATGTGCTTATATACCACTACTGCAGGTCCGAGCGCTCCCAGGCGTTAGTTGACTTCTTGCAACGGAAAGCGGTAACTTTCACCAGCGTCGACACCAGGAACGATAAGACCATGCTTGCCCGTGCATGAATCAGAATTCCAGGCGAGCACCACGTCGACATCCATAGGCTATTCTGCATCAAGGGTGGTGGAGAAAGGGACTCCATGGCTGACCTTGCAGCAGTCATCATCCACCCCTCATACAAGAGCATGAAGAAATCATTCCCAAAGGAGAAGCACCAGTTCTTGGAGTGGAAGCCGCTTTCCCCGATAGACCTTGAGTACACGGCAAAGGACGAGTATGATAGCTACGAGTTGTACCATAGAATCCTAATCATCAAGAACGGGCTACGTCACCTCCACCAACAACCAGTGAAAGAAAGACTCCGCCCGCGTAAGAACAAAGACGAGGGATCTTCCAGCGGCTGGAAGCGCCCGAAGGGAACCAGTGGTTGGTAAATTGCGAGAAAATGGATCGTGCGGTGATTGATTGATCTGCCGTGATCAAGTTATCAGGTGCGTGGCACAACTATTATGATAATTTAGGTTGAAGGAACCCATGTTGTAAATATGTTTGTTGTTCCTCAAAGATGTTGTCTGTATTGTATTACTATTTTACATCTGAACTTTGAACACAGTGGTGTGCGTGCCTAAATGTAATTAGTAAGTTATGTCCCAGTATTGAGCAAGCATATATTGTATCCACGACTATAGAACGAGAGATATGTCGCACAACATAGTATTATAAGTTTCATACCCAACCTTTACAAGATGCATGATGCATTTACAAGAATATGTGATGGTATCGTTGCAAACTTTCAGTAGAATGCTTATTCAACATTGGCATAAACAATTCATAAATATTGCAGAAGAACATTCAGTACACAGACGCAAGGTACAAGAACTTTGTTACTTTGACCACACCGTCCATTCACATGTTCCTCTCCGTAAACCAGTCCTCCATGATGCCACAAAACTACACTACCGTGTACAACTGACCCATGTACAACCGTGGCTCTCTAAGTGTCAACTCAACCCATGCC
Organism: Triticum dicoccoides; assembly: GCF_002162155.2. Taxonomy (NCBI): domain Eukaryota; kingdom Viridiplantae; phylum Streptophyta; class Magnoliopsida; order Poales; family Poaceae; genus Triticum; species Triticum dicoccoides. The sequence continues at coordinate 214,010,654 of NC_041393.1, read as the reverse complement.
TCTGGTGCCACGCACCCATGACTCTGCTGCCATATCGAACCGATGCCTCTAGACACTTGACAGCAGCAAGAGGGTTCAAAACCGTGCATCAACACAACCGTGCCTGTACTGACTTCATTTCAGTGCCTCCATTTGCTCGATCGACGTGCCTCACATCAAACCCACTGTAACTCTACGTGCTCAACGCGAGTGATCGCACGTGCCTCCGCACAACCGTGCCTGTACTGACTTCAACAACGTGCCTCCATTTCCTCAATCCACGTGCCTCACATCAAACCCACTATAACTCTACGTGCTCGGCGCGAGTGATCGCACGTGCCTCCACACAACCGTGCTTGTACTGACTTCAACAACGTGCCTACATTTCCTCAATCCACGTGCCTCACATGAACCCACTGTA
>NC_041393.1:213982258-214009947 GCF_002162155.2 Triticum dicoccoides | reverse complement strand
GATCGCACGTGCCTCCGCACAACCGTGCCTGTACCTACTTCAACTACGTGCCTCCATTTCCTCAATCCACGTGGCTCACATGAAACCCACTGTAAGTCTACGAGCTCCGCGCGAGTGATCGCACATGCCTCCACATAACCGTGCATGAACTGACTTCAATTACGTGCCTCCATTTCCTCAATCGACGTGCCTCACATGAAACCCACTGTAACTCTACGTGCTACACACACACGTCCCTCTCGCATGAAACCCACAGTATCACTGCGTGTTCGGCACGCTTCATCGCCCATGTAACTTTGGTATTGCACACATGTTCCTCTCAGTATACCTGTGTTCCAAACAACCGTGCATGTACTGACTACAATTCCATGCCTCTGTTTACTCAAACCACGTGCCTCACATGAAACCCATGGTAACTCTACGTGCCTCCACACAACCATGCATGTTCTGACTTCAATTCCGTGCCTCAGTTTGCTGAATCCAGGTGCCTCTCACATAAAACAGATGCACAGCCATACCTCAGAGTAAAAAACACATGTGCCTCTACTGTATTTATAACTGTGACCACAATTAAATAACATCCGTCCAAAAAAACAACTTTAAAACAGATACACAGCCAAGCCTCTTATACATAAAAATCCATTATGTTCAAAGGCTATAACTAACATCACTGGGCAGAAGATTGAAGATAACAACAAGCCTCCCAACACATTGTTTGAAAGTTATCAGCACCAAGTTGTTTACTTCAATAGACGATGCCTGAAGAAAACCACTGAAACCTTCCTGTTTGAACACCATTCTATTACCCAAACCAATGAAGTAGGAGCAAGGAGTGCTCACATATATATCATCATCGCCAGATTCCAGAGTAACTTCAAGAGTTAAAATGCTAGTCCTAGGAAAAGTCACAAACTCCTTCAAACTCCTCACAACAATACTAGGAATAACCTGACAAAAAACATCAAGCTATCAGAAATAGAATAAAAATTCAAAACTACAAATAGAAGACGTAATAAAAATAAATAAATAAACAACAACAAAGAAAAAACAATGGAAAAAAAAACTGACCATGTGATGACCATTAACATTAATTGAATCAATCCTGTGAACAAAAGGACAGCAAGGTATGTACTCATCATCAAATAGTTGACACCTCATGAAATACATCTGCTGATAATTAAGAAAAACACCACGGGTGTAATAACAACTCCCAACAAGTTCCTTCTCGGAGTCGCTCAAACCATGTAGAGCTACAAAATATAATTACAAAGGCTCAAGGGAACAGAAAAATCAAAATGTACAATAAAACAAGATAAAAACTTCCTTAAAAATAAACCTTACCAATAGACGGTAAAGGAGACATCGCATCTCCACGACCAACATGACAAAAATCAATACCAATCCAAGTTCCATAATGTTCAAGCCTAATGGTCCTTATATCACGAGGACGAACACCATAATCACTGACCAATCATTCCCAGGAAGGACCATGGAATTTGCTCCTCACACGACCATGACTAAACAGAACACCATACAAATAACCCTCATTGCACTGAAGAGCAAGATCAGTATCTTCGTCACCCCTCCTTATGGCTAAAGCCCTACACTCCTCGATGTAATGAGCAAGATGAGCTCTAACACTACACGGAACATACTGCACAACAAATCAAAACAAGGATCATAATCAAAATCTAAACAGCATGGGCAGCACCAAAAGAAATAAGCGTGTGAGCCAAAAATTGAATAACTATAAAATGATTTTCCTACAACACGCCTCCAACAACACCGATCCAGGACCACACTGAACCCATCTACAGAAGAATCAACAGTAGAACATGGGCCACCAAGTATACGGCAAAAAGGACAAGCCATAACTGCAAGGAACATAATGGTTATCAAGAACTAATCCCACAAAACCCAGTTGAAACTTGATATCTGATAGTGTTGGTAGTCCCCACCTGTAACTACCCCATAAATCTCCATATCCCGGAAATATAATGGGAACAAAAAGAGAAACGAACAAGGGAAACAGGGAACCCATGAAGGCAACCAGTAGGGAACGACGATATCGCCAGGGGGGAGCATGCTCGACACTAGAGAAGGACCGCCGTAAGAGCAGCTGGAGAAGGGTGCGGCGGCCAGAACAGCTGCCGCTGTAACCACGACACAAGAGCAGCGGCGGCGACGGGGGGAGACGACGGCAAAGAAAGAACAGTGCACGACGAGGGAACGCCCACAACAGAGAAAACAGATCTCAAAACAGATCAAGAGGTAATACAAAACATTAGAAGTATAAGGACTAAAGTGAAAAAAGGAAAAACCACAAAGGGAAGCCGAAAACCGGAATTCACGGGAGAAGCCGTGCGCGCGCCAAGTGTGACGCGCGGAGCGCATCGGAAAAGTCTCAGGAGCGCTCCGCGCGTGACACTTGGCGCTTGGGGAGCGCTCCCCGACTAATCGTTGCAGGGAGCGCTCCTCAATTAGTGATTTCGGGCAACCGCGCGCCGTTGACCGCATCGTCAACCCGCCCGAATGGGTCGACCTCCAGCCGCGCGCCAAGGCCCAGCTCCTCTTCGCCAGATCCGCCGGCCTCCTCTGGTTCCAACTGGGCCATGGCCCATGGTGAGCGGCCCCCGCCCCCTGTGCACTGTTGGGCCAGCCTCTGTTGCGGCCCGTTCATGTTTTTTTTCAAGTTATGCGAATTTGTCTAATTTCCAGAGTTTACAGATTTACAGAAAAACCCTGTTTGTTCATACATATAATATCTCACAAACCGTGCATCGGATTAAAATAATTTATATATGAAAAATGCTTAGAATTTTATCTAGTTTCATAATATGCAACTTTCAACCATGTTTGAAATGTTTAAATTGTTGTTTGCTTTATTTTGCTTAAATGCCATGTTAAAATGATTTATTTCATAACTAAATAACCGTAGCTCCAATTTTAATAAACTTTATATGTAAATGGGGTGGAAAATGCCTAGTTTATCATGGTGCACTTTATTTTCCTGTTTAACAACAATAAATTATGTAATGGGTAGAACAGTAGCTAATTCAAAATATGGACATGAGGATTTTCCGGAATTGTTGTTTGTTGTTTCCGACCTCATTTAAACTTGCCTAGATAGGTATTTTCATTATGCTTCACCCCTTGCCATGTTTAACAACATTTAATATTGATGAGTAGCATAAATGAGAGAAACTAAATGATTGAATGTGGTGTTTCATCAATATGCAACAAGTTGCACATTGAGCTCCATTTAACTTGTAGTATTGTTTGTGCACTTTGCCATGCCATGCCTTTTTAAACCAGACATGCATCATACTTGATTGTGCATCATGCCATGATTATGCTTGTGTGTTTACCATGTTGTTTCCTTCTTTCCGGTTTGCTTCTCTCGTTAGCTTCGGTTTCGTTCCGGAGTTGTGAGGATTCGTTCAACTATGTCCAGTCGTCTTCTTCATGGACTCGCTCTTCTTCCTAGCGGTATTTCAGGCAAGATGACCGTCACCTTAGATCTCATTACTATCATTGCTATGCTAGTTGCTTTGTTCTATTGTCTTTGCGCGCTACCTATCTCTTGTTCGTCAAGCCTTCCAAATTGCCATGTCAGCCTCTAACCTTTTCACCCTGCCCAGCAAACCGTTGCTTGGCTATGTTACCTCTTTTGCTCAGCCCCTCTTATAGCGTTGTTAGTTGCAGGTGAAGTTGAAGATTGCTCCAGGATGGACAGGATTATGTTGGGATATCACAATATCTCTTATTTAATTAATGCACCTATATACTTGGTAAAGGGTGGAAGGCTCGGCCTTATTCCTGGTGTTTTGTTCCACTCTTGCCGCCCTAGTTTCCGTCATACCAGTGTTATGTTCCTTGATTTTGCGTTCCTTACGCGGTTGGGTGATTTATGGGACCCCCTTGACAGTTCGCTTTGAATAAAACTCCTCCAGCAAGGCCCAACCTTGGTTTTAACATTTGCCACCTAAGCCTTTTTCCCTTGGGAGTCGCGCTCCCGAGGGTCATCTTTATTTTACCCTCTCGGGCAAGTGCTCCTCCGAGTGTTGGTCCAAACTAGAGCACCGTGCGGGACCGTCCCTTGGCAACTTGGGTTATTTGGGTACTTGTACGCTTAGCTTATCTGGTGTGCCCTGAGAACGAGATATGTGCAGCTCCTATCGGGATTTGTCGGCACAGTCGGGTGGTCTTGCTGGTCTTGTTTTACCATTGTCAAAATGTCTTGTTAACCGGGATTCCGAGACTGATCGGGTCTTCCTGGGAGAAGGAATATCCTTCGTTGACCGTGAGAGCTTGTGATGGGCTAAGTTGGGACACCCCTGCAGGGTATAAACTTTCGAGAGCGGTGTCCGCGGTTATGTGGCAGATAGGAATTTGTTAATTCCGGTTGTAGAGAACTTGACACCAGATTCGAATTAAAAAGCATCAACCGCGTGTGTAACCGTGATGGTCTCTTTTCGGCGGAGTCCAGGAAGTGAACACGGTTTTGGGTTATGTATGAGCGTAAGTAGTTTCAGGATCACTACTTGATCATTGCTAGCTTCACGATCGTTCCGTTGTTTCTCTTCTCGCTCTTATTTGCGTATGTTAGCCACCATACTTGCTTAGTCGCTGCTGCAACCTTACCACTTATCCATTCCATACCCATTAAGCTTTGCTAGTCTTGATACCTATGGTAATGGGATTGCTGAGTCCTCGTGGCTCACGGATTACTACAACAACAGTTGCAGGTACATGTTCTGCGATGATCTTGACGCGAGAGCGATGTAGTTTGTTTTGGAGTTCTTCTTCTGCTTCTTCTTCGATCACGGGATAGGTTCCAGGTCGGCAGCCTGGGCTAGTAGGGTGGATGTCGTTTGAGTTTCTGTTTGTGTTTTCATCCATAGTCGGATGTTGCTCTTCTATATGATGTTGTTGTATTCGTGTGGCATTGTATGCCTCTTGTATGTATCCCACCTATTATGTACTGGTACGATGGAATGATATCCATCTTGCAAAAGCGTCTCCAATATGCGCTTCTATACTTGGTGGGACCTTCGAGTTCCTTTAGGATAGGGTCGCATATTGGGCGTGACAAGTTGGTATCAGAGCCTCAACCGACCATAGGAGCCCCCTTGATTGTTGGCCGTTGTTGAGTCTAGAAGAAAACTATTTTGAGTCTTATGATTGTATATCGGAGAGTAGGATTCTTTTTACTCCTCAGTCCCTTCGTAGCTCTGGTGAGGTCTCCTGACGTAGATGTTTTGACTTTCTTCTCCTCAGATTTCACTAAAAAAATTAGGATCACGCGGGTATCTTGGAATCGTTTCGATAGTCTTGTGACGAGAACATTGTTCTTGGTGCCTCCTGACATTTAGGGGTTGTGGCAGTGTCCCGGGGAGTTGAGCTCCGAGGTGTTGTCGTCGCAATTTTATCGTTGCAGTTCTGGAATACCTGAGTTTTGCCGACATCAAAAATCTCTTTTATGCAATTGTTGGTGAGATAACCTCGACGCCACCCAGTATTGGGGAGTTCGGGAGTATTGCCATAGCTCGTATAACGGATGCTTTTCGAAGGTTGAGGTACATGATTTTCGGAGTTTTCTTGGTTATGTGTTGACGGATGGATATAGCTGGATGTAGGGATTGTTAGTTTGGGTGAGATATATTGCTTCCCATGTATCCCCAACACTAGATTGCATAACCAGAAAGTTTCGGGAGTTTATAGGTGGGAATTCAAGTAGCTCCTAGAATATCTTTCCGATAGATGCCTGATATGGGATTGGGTAAATCTCTATCATATGTATTTGTTCCGGCTTATTTCTGCAAGCCAATCCTTTGTTTTGTTTTGAGTTGTGGTATTTGAGTTGCTTCAATGTCAAGTGTTGATTCCATACCGTTCAAGCGGTGTTCTCATATTTCTATGGGAGTACTAATCCTTTTGATCATCGAGATTGTCATGTCAATTCTTTCCAACCGATGTGCTTCTCTTCAAGTGGATCTGATCATTTCAACATTTGTGAGATCAATTCTAAGTTTTCTCAACGGTATCCGTTTCATTCGTCCCCAAGTTGCCTTTGTTTTCCCGCCCTCCCACCCTTTTTCTTCAAGGACTCAGATTTCTTAATCATGTATCCTTTTATTTGTGGGAAGTCTCTTCATTCTTTTCTTTCAATGTTCTTATCCGGTGATTTCCCATGAAGATGCTCAACAATTTCAAGCTCATCATCCTTCATTGTTGTTTCTTCTCCAGTGGATCCAATTCAAGCTTTCGATATTCATCATATTATTTTCCTCGTTTCTAATGCTTTCTCATGCCGATGCACCTCTTAATCATTCACTTCTTCCTATTCATTTGTTCTGGAGTGCTGAAGATATCTCATAAGACTTGTGTTTTCATTCTCAATCCGTTCAAGATATTTCGAGGTTGTTATCTCATTCAAGCCATTTAATTCAACCGGTGCAACCTCTCTTTAAAAGTGTTCAACTGTGTTTTATTTTTAGTGGGCCCTAACCCACATGTCTTTTCCCAGGATCTTACCTGACTCTTCTAATTTATCCGGAGCAATTCCCAAAGTCTTTCGAAGTTTGACGTAAGAATGAATTTTCATCAGTCATATTCCTTCTCCAAGATCGCTTTCAGAATATTTTCATCATTGGTTCATCATTTTTATTCTTCTTTGTTTCGGAGTGTCTCAACAATTGGGTGGTGTTTCTCCTCGTCATTCTCGGATTTTTAAGACCGAAGAAGAGTTCCTCTTAAATCCTTACCCGTTCTTCCAAAGAGGCGTAGTTCAAGCTTGATGCCATCCTCTCATAATTGTTTTAGATTGTGAGAATTCTTTTCTTACCATCCGGAGCATTTCATGAGTTGTTTCCATTTCTTTCCTCCGATGGCCATCATATCATAATTCTTCATTCTCAGCGTGTAGCTATCGTTCTCCAAATCTTACCGGTGAATCGTTCAAATATCCTCTAATCAGTTCATGTTCTCTTCGTTCTCATGTATCTAAATCCCTTCAAGTATCTTCATTCGTTTTCAAATTCTTTCCAGTGAATTGTGCCCTTGCTACTCTCTTTTCCAATTTTTACGGTGGTTCGTTCAAGATTTCACTTCCTTTGTTATTATATTAATTCATTCGTTGTTTCCAAATCCCACCGGTGGTTCCATCAATACCTTCTCAAGTTGCGCTATCTCTATCCTTATTCCCTCAAGAAGAATAAGTAGTATGCCAAATCCGTTGCTTGTCATCAATTTAAATTGGTGAAGGATATGCATAACGTAATTCTTATTATTGTTTCATCCAAGTGATCTAGTTTCTTCTTTCTAGAGTTATTCATCATGTCACATTTCTCGGTTCAAGATGCTTCATCTTTTCTTTTCCGGAGTTCCAAGTTTTCCGCATTATCGTCGCGAAGCTCCATCTAAATCATTGCAAGGCTTCACCTTGTGTTTTCAACTTCTCTTTATTTTTATCATCCTTTTATTACCAGAGTTCTTCATGGAGGCTCTACATGGTGGTTCATCAAGGATTCTTTTCATTCTTCAATTGTTCTTCAAGATTTCTCTCGAAGCTAAGATCCGCCAAGCTATACTCAAGAATAAACATGGTGCCCAACACATGTTTTGTTGGAGGAGTTCAAGCATTCTTCATCGTGCATTCCAAAGTGCAATTCTTTCTACCTTATCTTTTGAGATGGCATTATATCATTCTTGACAATTTCCATTCATGTTTCGCGATTCACATGTTGTCTAGAATGAGGTATTTTAAATCCATCAACCACTTCGTTGGAGTTATCTTGGTATAGATTTCACCTAAAGCCTTCCCTAAGGAATGTTGCTATTGTGGTGCTTATCTATGACCAAAGTTTCCTCCTATTCGCTCGGTAAAATAAGTTCCTCTTCGTTGCTCTCTAGCAAGCAATTGTTTTTCGTTAGTGGCAAAATTTCACATCAAGTTTTGAGAAGTTTTCCATAAGCCCACTACAAGATTTTTCGTTTCGCTGTTGGTTTTCCAACAACTCCATTCTAACCTTCTTGCAAGGATGCTTTCCAAATTCAATGGTGGTAGAAGTTGTCATTATCTTCTCCGTTCTTTTCTTCCAACCATCTAACTTCCATTCTTTCGCTCCGGAGGCATTGTGATGTTTTCTTCGACACATCATCTCATTTTGGAGGTCATGCTCTTTTCCTTGCTTATCCATTTAGCAAGAGTGTCGTGTCCCCTTTTCAAGTTCTTTTCATCATACCAAGTTTTCCTTCTCTCTTCTACCAGAGTGCTATCCAAATTCTATCATTCTTGTTCCTTGGCTATAACGTTATACCGGTGTGGTTATATTCTTTTGGTTCTTGAAGCTCTTATTTCATGTCTTTCAACCTACAAGGTTCTCGAATGTTCCTTGTTCCTCTTTGCTTTTGGAGGTTTGCAATGTCGTTCACCTCCATTGTATTCTTTCTTTCGATTTGTTCAACCTCTCAAGGTTCGTGGTTTCACTCGTTTGTCAAAGAAGCAACTTAGTTTTACCTCTTATGTTCCTTTTTCTTTTCCCTCCGGTGCCATCCTAGATCTCGGGACGAGATCCTCTCGTAGTGGTGGAGTGTTGTAACGCCCCGGATTCAACTTTCCATAATTGTAACTCCAACTCTTGCCATTTCCGGCTATGTGATGTGATTTTCCTTTGTGGTTGGGTTTTTGTCTTTTGTTTTGCATGTTGTTCATGTCATGCATCTCATCTCATAGAATCATGTGCATTGCATCTGCATGTTTTCATAAAGTTTGCATCCCTTCATAGTTGTCGCGTTCCCCCCTTGTCTTCGCCGACCTCTCTCAGACCCCTCACGTGTGTCTGAAACTTGCCCCGAACCCGATCCGCTCAGTCGTCATCGCTGGATTCAGATCATCGCCAAACATCCCGAAAGTATCTTCGGTTCTTTGTTGGGCTCCCTAGCCTATTTTTCTCGGTCCATCTGATTTCGATCGGAGGGTCCAAATCTACCCCAAGCCATTCCCTTTCCCTATTTATAAGCTACCTCATTCCAAATCGGGTCAAACCCTAGATCATAGCCCTCTTGTCCCATCCTTCCCGATCGCCGCCGCCACCCACTCACCATCGTCCTCGGGATCCATCCCGATTCGCCCACCTCCTCTCCCTTGAATTCCCCGTCGAGCCAACTCGCGCCCGTGGCCTTCTCGCCGGCATCCACCCCACCCGGCCGAACCAACCACCTCCTCGTTTTGCATCCCTGACCATCCAAGCAGCCCAACCCCTCGTGCGCCTCCTTCCTCGAGCAGGAGCTCGACCTGCTGCCGGCGACCACAACCGGTGACAAGAACAAGACCGCTACCCCGTTCCCCTTCCCCTTCTTTTCCCTCTCTTGTTTCCTCTCCCTCTGCTCATCCCTCTGCTCGTTTCCTTTGGATAGGGGACCTCCATGGACGAACGCCAAGGCTGCCAAGAGGATCCGGATGCCGCCGGCTTGCCTCTGCTCCACCTCCCCTCGCCAAATCTGCTCTGTTCCCGGCGCCCTCTGCCTCGCTTGCCGTGGGAGCTCCAAGCAGACGCCTTCCAGGAGCCTCCCGTCCACGTGGGACCTCCTCCTCAGTCCCATGCGCATGCTTGAGCCCTCTGCCTCGATCCACCAGGAGCCCATAGCTCGCACAGGAGAGGAGCTCCTCGATCCCCTCGACCCCGGCCTCGAGCTCGACCTCGTCGCCCGACGACCTCCTCACCGGCGCTTCCTCGTCGCAGATTCCCGGCCAACAGCAGCAGCGTACCCTGGCGCCCTGCTCCAGACCTCGTCCTCGTCGGACTCCGCCGCCCCCAGGACAGCACCTCCGGCCGTCCCTTTTTTCCTTCTCCTGCTCTGCATCCTATCTCTTTTCCCGTATCTCTGAAACTGTCTTTTGCTTCTCTGAACAACAGCGCCATGGATGTCGCCAAGCTTCGTCCTCGGTCGCCTTCGTCCCGCCTCCGGTCAGATTTGGCGCCCCCGTGGCCGGATCCGCCTATCCCCGTCTATTCCTGGTCGCTGTTTGCCTGCCCCGCCGCTGCAAATCCCGCGTCTTGCCTCCTCTGACTGCTGCCTCTGCGTCGAGCGAGGCCAGGCAACCGCGCGCCCGTTGACCGTATCGTCAGCCCGCCCGAGCGGGTCGACCTCCAGCCGCGCGCCAAGGCCCAGCTCCTCTTCGCCAGATCCGCCGGCCTCCTCTGCTTCCAACTGGGCCATGGCCCATGGTAAGCAGCCCCCGCCCCCTGTGCACTGTTGGGCCAGCCTCTGTTGCGGCCAGTTCCTGTTTTTTTCCAGTTATGCGAATTTGTCTAATTTCCAGAGTTTACAGATTTACAGGATAACCCTGTTTGTTCATGCATATAATATCTCACAAACCGTGCATCGGATTAAAATAATTTATATATGAAAAATGCTTAGAATTTTATCTAGTTTCATAATATCCAACTTTCAACCATGTTTGAAATGTTTAAATTGTTTTTTGATTTATTTTGCTTAAATGCCATGTTAAAATGATTTATTTCATAACTAAATAACTGTACCTCCAATTTAGTAAACTTTATATGTAAATGGGGTGGAAAATGCCTAGTTTATCATGGTGCACTTTATTTTCCTGTTTAACAACAATAAATTATGTAATGGGCAGAACAGTAGCTAATTCAAAATAAGGACATGAGGATTTTCCGGAATTGTTGTTTGTTGTTTCCGCACTCATTTAAACTTGCCTAGATAGGTAGTTTCATTATGCTTCACCCCTTGCCATGTTTAACAACATTTAATATTGATGAGTAGAATAAATGAGAGCGAACTAAATGATTGAATGTGGTGTTTCATCAATATGCAACGAGTTGCATATTGAGCTCCAGTTAACTTGTAGTATTGTTTGTGCACTTTGCCATGCCATGCCTTTTTAAACCGGACATGCATCATACTTGATTGTGCATCATGCTATGATTATGCTTGTGTGTTTACCATGTTGTTTCCTCCTTTCTGGTTTGCTACTCTCCTTAGCTTCGGTTTCGTTCCGGAGTTGTGAGGATTCATTCGACTATGTCCGGTCGTCTTCTTCATGGTGTCGCTCTTCTTCCTAGCCGTATTTCAGGCAAGATGACCGTCACCTTGGATCTCATTACTATCATTGCTATGCTAGTTGCTTCGTTCTATCACCTTGCCGTGCTACCTATCTCTTGTTGGTCAGGCCTTCCAAATTGCCATTTCAGCCTCTAACCTTTTCACCCTTCCTAGCAAATTGTTGCTTGGCTAGGTTACCGCTTTCGCTCAGCCCCTCTTATAGCGTTGTTAGTTGCAGGTGAAGTTGAAGATTGCTCCGGGATGGACATGATTATGTTGGGATATCACAATATCTCTTATTTAATTAATGCACCTATATACTTGGTAAAGGGTGGAAGGCTCGGCCTTATTCTTGCTGTTTTGTTCCACTCTTGCCGCCCTAGTTTCCGTCATACCGGTGTTATGTTCCTTGATTTTGCGTTCCTTACACGGTTGGGTGATTTATGGGACCCCCTTGACAGTTCGCTTTGAATAAAACTCCTCCAGCAAGACCCAACTTTTACCCCCCCCCCCGGGCCAGTGCTCCTCCGAGTGTTGGTCCAAACTAGAGCACCGTGCGGGACCGTCCCTTGGCAACTTGGGTTATGTTGGTACTTGTACGCTTAGCTTATCCGATGTGCCCTGAGAACGAGATATGTGCAGCTCCTATCCGGATTTGTCGGCAAAGTCGGGTGGTCTTGCTGGTCTTGTTTTACCATTGTCGAAATGTCTTGTAAACCGGGATTCCGAGACTGATCGGGTCTTCCTGGGAGAAGGAATATCCTTCGTTGATCGTGAGAGCTTGTGATGGGCTAAGTTGGGACGCCTCTGCAGGGTATAAACTTTCGGGAGCCGTGTCCGTGGTTATGTGGCAGATGGGAATTTGTTAATATCCGGTTGTTGAGAACTTGACACCAGATTCGAATTAAAAAGCATCAACCGCGTGTGTAGCCGTGATGGTCTCTTTTCGCGGAGTCCAGGAAGTGAACACGGTTTTGGGTTATGTATGAACGTAAGTAGTTTCAGGATCACTTCTTGATCATTGCTAGCTTCACGACCGTTCCGTTGTTTCTCTTCTCGCTCTTATTTGCGTATGTTAGCCCCCATACTTGCTTAGTCGCTGCTGCAACCTCACCACTTATCCATTCCATACCCATTAAGCTTTGCTAGTCTTGATACCTATGGTAATTGGATTGTTGAGTCCTCGTGGCTCACAGATTACTACAACAATAGTTGCAGATACATGTTATGTGATGATCTTGACGCGAGAGCGATGTAATTTGTTTTGGAGTTCTTCTTCTGCTTCTTCTTCGATTAGAGGATAGGTTCCAGGTCGGCAGCCTGGGCTAGCAGGGTGGATGTCGTTTGAGTTTCTGTTTGTGTTTTCATCCATAGTCGGATGTTGAATGTATGATGTTGTTGTATTCGTGTGGCATTGTATGCCTCTTGTATGTATCCCAACTATTATGTAATGGTACGATGCAATGATATCCACCTTGAAAAAGCGTCTCCAATATGCGATTCTATCCTTGGTGGGACCTTCGAGTTCCTTTAGGATAGGGTCGCATATTGGGCGTGACAAATTGTTTCTTCGGAAAGTGCACCGTATGCTCATTACCATTAATATGAAAAGTGATCTTGCTTTTATTGCAATCAATAACAGCCACTGCAGTATTCAAGAGGGGTCTACCAAGGAAAATCGACATGTTGTCGTCATCGGGCATCTCAAGTATAACAAAGTCAGTCAAAATAGTAACATTACAAACACCAACGGGCACATCCTCACAGATACCGATAGGTATGGCGGTTGATTTATCGGCCATTTACAAAGATATTTCAGTAGGTGTGAGCTTATTCACATCAAGTCTTTTATATAAAGAGAAAGGCATAACACTAACACCAGCTCCTAAATCACACAAAGCAGTTTTCACAGAATTCTTTTTGATAGTGCAAGGTATAGTTGGTATACCCGGATCTCCATGTTTTTTAGGTACTCCATCTTTAAAAGTATACTTGGCTTCCGGTATTTTTCTCTTATTTGTATGATGTCTTTCATATACTTTGCATAAGGAGGCATTTTAAGGATATCAGTCAAGCGAGTACGCAAAAAGACTGGCCTCGGCATTTCAGCAAAGCGTTCAAATTCTTCATCATCATTCTTTTCAGTTGACTTGGGTGGAAAAGGCATAGGTTTTTGAACCCACGGTTCTCTTTCTTTAACGTGTCTTCTAGCAACAAAGTCTCTTTTATCATATCTTTTATTCTTAGGTTGTGGGTTATCAAGATCAACAGGTGGTTCTATCTCAACATCATTATCTGGTTCCTTATCATTATTTGTTTGAGTGTCTTCATGAACCTCATCATTGTCTTTTTCATTATCACTAGGTGGATGTTCATTACCGGATTGAGTTTTAGCATCAGAGATAGAAGTTTCATTTTCATTATCAGGAGGTTTGTCTATTTCAGGTTCACTAGAAGCATGCAAAGTCCTATCATTTTTCTTTTTCCTTTTCTTTTTAGAAGGACTAGGTGCACTAGTGTTATTTCTTTGTGAATCTTATTCAATTTTTTTTGGGTGCCTGTCGGTGTCAAAACCGGCAGATCTCGGGTAGGGGGTCCCAAACTGTGTGTCTAGGTGGATGGTAACAGGAGACAAGGCACACGATGTTTTTACCCAGGTTCGGGCCCTCTCGATGGAGGTAAACCCTACTCCTGCTTGATTAATATTGATGATATGGGTAGTACAAGAGTTGATCTACCACGAGATCGGAGAGGCTAAACCCTAGAAGCTAGCCTATGGTATGATTGTTGTTCGTCATGCGGACTAAAACTCTCCGGTTTATATAGACACCGGAGAGGGCTAGGGTTACACAGAGTCGGTTACAATGGGAGGAGATCTTCATATCGTATCGCCAAGCTTGCCTTCCACGCCAAGGAAAGTCCCATCTGGACACGGGACGAAGTCTTCAATCTTGTATCTTCATAGTCCGGGAGTCCGGTCAAAGGTCATAGTCCGGCCATCCGGACACCCCCTAATCCAGGACTCCCTCAGTAGCCCCTGAACCAAGCTTCAATCACGACGAGTACGGCGCGCAAATTGTCTTCGGCATTGCAAGGCGGGTTCCTCCTCCGAATACTTCATAGAAGATGTTGAACACAAGGATAGTGTCCGGCTCTGCAAAATAAGTTCCACATACCACCGTAGAGAGAATAATATTGCACAAATCCAATCTGCTAACATATTCCGCAGTGTGACACCACGCCACGGCCAAGTCTTTATTTGAATCGTTTTACTATTCCACCTCAGCGCGTTTAGCGAGGCGGTTTCCTCGGCACGTCTTGTCAAAGCAGAGATCGTGTCCCCTTATTCCGGGATTCTCATCAATACGGGCGTGGGTAACCCAACTGCACCATTAACCGCGACGCTTGGGAGATAAGCAAGTTTTACTAGGCTGGTGGGGGCTCATAGCTTCGGCCGCCCATATAAGGGGATAAGGATCCACCCTTTCCATTTACGCCTTCTTCCTCCTTTTCTTATCCGTTCCTGCGCACTCGAGCTCCAGCGCCCAAGTCCGCACTTCCCACCTCAACCTTCTCCAATCATGTCCGGAGCGGGAGGTAGATGGATGGCCTCCTCCGTCACGGAGGGGCAAATCAAAAAGTTGAGGAAGGCCGGATACTTGTCTGACGACATAGCGCACCGGCTTCCAGACAAGGGGCAACTCATCCCCACCCCTGGGCCCCATGAGAGGGTCGTATTTCTCCCCCATTTCCTCCGTGGACTGGGCTTTCCTCTTCACCCGTTCGTCCGGGGGCTCATGTTCTACTACGGCCTGGACTTCCACAACCTGGCCCCGAACTTCATCCTCAACATCTCGGCGTTTATCATCGTGTGCGAGGCCTTCCTCCGCATCCAGCCTCACTTTGGCCTATGGCTGAAGATCTTCAGCGTCAAGCCGAAGGTCGTGAGCGGCCGACAAGCGGAGTGCGGAGGCGCCATGGTGGGCAAGATAGCCAATGTCACATGGCTCGAGGGCGCCTTTGTGGAAACCATCAAAGGTGGCAATTGGGGTGGTTCTATATCACCGAGCCGCGTGACCCTGACTGGGCAGCGGCCCCCGAATTCCGATCTGGCATCCCCACACGGCTCACATCTTGGAAAGAGACGGGCCTGTTGTGGGGTAGTCCGGAAGAGGTGACCGGACTCCAAACCTACGTCCGAGACCTGGTGAACAGGAAGTTTAAGCTTGTCAACGTAGTCCAGGTCATGCTCTTCCGCCGGATCCTCCCGTGTCAATGACGGGCCTTCAACTTGCGGGAGTTCGACCCGGCCCAGCACCTGACTCTATCCTGGCTCTTTGAAACAAAGCACGAGGACGCCTGGAAGGTGTTGTTCAAGAGCTCCGAGGTCTCCCCTCCCGTCACCGAGGAACGCGGATTCTCCGCCAAGCGCCAAGCCACCGAAATAAGCTTGCTTTTAGTCCTTCACGGTACACGTGATTTTCATAGTTTGACTCTATGTAGGATCTAAACTCCTGCTCCTTTGATAGGACTGGAAGAGGACATCCGGACAGTTTGACTGTCCGGCCCCTTTGCGCGAAGGCCCAGCAGACGCACGCTTGACGAAGCTGCTGGTTCCGGCACCTCACGTGGTGCCAGAGAAGAAGGCCAAAAAGAAATCCACGGGGACTCGAAAGAGTTCCCGACGCCTGGTGGTGTCGGATTCGTCGCCTGACAACCCCGAGGCACCCTCCACCTCTGAGGACGAGGAAGAGGAAGAAGAAGAAGCCTCTCCCCCTCCAGCGGGGGGATGAAAGAAAAGGAAGGCCGCCCCAACTGGGGAGGCCAGAGGGTCCAAGAAGGGAAGGACCCTTCTGCCGGACTACGCCTCCGATGCCGAAGACGGCGGGGAGGAATGGCCATCCAGGGTCAAGCCCCTGGCAAAATCGTAAGTATCCGGATACCAGAATAACTTATGGCGCTCCTCTAATGTACGGTACCTTCTGACGCCGAATCCGATCATGCAGTCCGCCCAAGGCTCAGCTCAGCGATTCGTCGAGCGGCTCCCTGGATTCGTCGGATGTGAATAGCGCTTCGCTTCCGACGATCTCCTCCCCGCTCCCTGCGGACGACGCCGAGGTGGAATCCCAAAAGGGACTAAACCAGGAGGAGGTGGTCCTGGAGGCACCGCAAGGTGACCTCCCGGACTCCAGGCCCAAAGGGGATGAAGCCCCAGAGGGATCTAAGTCCGGCCCTGGGCCGGACACCGCTCCAGAACCTTCAGTGGTTCCGGAATCCGGCAGGCGGCGCCTTCGTAAGAAGGGCAAGCCTATGACGCCGGCGGGCTCCGTCCAACTGGAGGCGCCGGATAATTTGCTGGAGGTGCTTAACGGCGCCTCCATCGACGAGGAACACCGCACTGTTATGAGTGTCGTTATTCAGAAGGTTCAGTCCACCAAGAGCGGGCTGACAGAAGCCTGTACCAGCCTGCTAACAGGCTTTGAGGTATGTATTCAAAACATAAAAAATGTTACCACATAGACAGTAGCCCCTGATGCTCAGTGTGGTGTTCGGATAGAAAAGCCGGACTGAGGATCTAAAAAAAGATATACGCAGAAGTCTAACATAAATATGTCAATATGGGAATGCAGGCTACGCTGCTGACCTCTGCCGCACTGACTGCAGAGGTCGACGCATTGAAGCAGAACCTCGAGCGGTCCGAGAACGAGCTCGGTCGTGCCAAGAAGCAGCTTGAGGACAAGGAGGGTATGTAATACCATATGTAAATGTATATAGAAATACCTGGATGCAAATAATGACAGGACCAACGTGAATGTTGTAGGGGCCACAACTCAGGTGGGAACCCTGAAGGAAGCGCTTTCCAAGGCCAAAGATAATGCGGCCATGGAGCGCTCAGAGCGAGAGAAGAAAGAGGCGCAGGCGGCGGAGGTGCGGCAAGAGCTCGATGCTCTCGCGAAGAAACATGAGAGTTTAGAGCGTGACTCGAAGACTCGAGAGTCCGAGCTTGCCTCGGCACTTGAAAGTGCCAAGGCCGAAGCCCAAAAAGCCCTCCAAGAGATTGAGGCGATGAAAAGGATTGCGGCGGGTAAGGCATTCTTTATGCAAAGCAAGCATGTGAAAGTAAATTACCTGTTACTTAGCCGCATCCGGAGCTCCCCAGGAGCATTCGCACATCTGCCCCACAGTGTATCCGATGCCGCCGCATTCTACCGGGCCGAGGAAGGAAGCTCGACGGAGAAAGTGTTCTGGTCCCAGTATGCTGAGGCCGGACACCCGGTGCCCTTGAGCGACCAGCTGAAGCAGCTGGTCGAGCTTCATAAGGCAGCCGAACAGGCCATGAAGGGCCTGATAGGCTGGCTGTGGCCTGGTGAGGTCTTGCCTTTGAGCTACTTTGGGCTGGTGCGGCGGCTGGTGGATGCTTGTCCATGGCTTGAAGTCATCAAGCGTTCCGTGTGTATCGAGGGCGCCCGTAGGGCTTTTTCCCGTGCTAAAGTGCACTGGGGAAAGCTAGATGCTGAGAAGCTGGTGAAGGATGGGCCACCGGAGGGGAAGGAGCATCGCTGGCCTGAGATGTATTATGAGGGCGTCCTGAAGGGTGCCCGTCTTGTGGCGGAGGAATGTACCATGGATGTAATTTTTGAGTGAAACTCGCTCGTGTTTGTCCTGTGCGCTGAAAACTTGTTCATATGCGCTAAGCAACGCTTTTTGAATTTAAATATTACCTTCTGTGCGGCCGTTTATGAAATCTGAGAGATGCAAGTCGTCAGCTTCTACCCCCATGCCCCGAGTGCTGGGGTGTTCGGGATAAACCTGAGCGCTCTTGTTCCCATTCTTGGGTCCATCTAGGGAGGCGCTCAGCACAATGAACAAGACCATCGGACTTATAATGCTTTATCACTCTCACTTAGCCATAGAATTCTATAATTTTAAATTTCCACGAAGCCCCTAGTATTCAGAAGACCGAGTTCGGGGCGCTATCCACGCCTAGGCCAGATGAATCCGGCTCCTCGCTCTAAGCGGCATAAGTCTTTAGGGACTCGAAAAACCTCTCGAACAGCGACCGGTCTCTCGCACTATCATGACGGTCAGTTTTAGCTTTCTCTACTGAGGTGTTAACCCAGCTCAACTAGGGCACAATCGCAGTAGTTCTCCCAGCGCTACCTTAGTCGACATTGCGGAACGTAAGGTACCAAAACATGGGAGCCGGGCAAACCCAACTATTGACCCAAGACATGATTCGGAGCCGATGCATATAGTGCTATAAGTTCGGGGTGCCGCACTCATGAGAGTGTTCGGTCTTCTCACACCGTATTATGGGGTACTTAAGCCCCTGGTGTATTGGTCGTACCAAAGTGTACGGTTGCATAATGTCATGACGGAACATATTTGTATAAAAATAAATGAATACAATAACAGATAAGAGCTATGTATTGTTTATTAAAAAGGGCTGCTATGAAAGCAGAACGATACAAATAGTGCGATAAGCAAGAGATGGGATTTTTTAACATGTCCCCCTCCAGGGGCAAGCTGCGAGACTTTAAGTAAAAGAGGTATTTTAGCTCGTTATAGAGACCACCTGGACATTTGACGTGGCTTGTTGTCTCCCTAGCTGTTGCATCGTGTGTTCGGCGAGTGTATTGCTGGATAGGCCTTCCGAATAGTTGGGTCCTGAAAGTATATAAAAAAGAAACGGCAGAATAGGGAGCCCCTGGTGCGGTTGAGCCGCATTCTGGGTGTGCCGTGGTTGTGCCCCTCCCCTTATGCCCATGGTATTTCCAGAGCGTAGTTATGTACGCGTGGTACTACTATTGCCATCTGGCGAGGGCTGGGGTTGGGGCCGCACTGCTATGCTTGCTCGGAACGTGCCAGCCGGTTTTGTTGTAGGTTGCTTCGGGCGCGCTTGACGTTGTCCGGACGTGTAACAGCCGGATTGGAGAATTGCCTTGAGAGTCTACTTTGTAATTCCGCCGCCAGGGCTGCCGTGTGCTCCTCTGTTCGAAGAGAGCGTTCGGTGTTTCTGTTGACCGTAATGACTCCGCGAGGGCCTGGCATCTTGAGCTTGAGATATGCGTAGTGCGGAACCGCATTGAATTTTGCACTGTATCCTTGAGGGATCTATACCCATTTTTCGCACTGTATCCTGATAAAGCAGGTTCAGGCTGCTGCCGCCGTCCATGAGGACTCTGGTGAGGTGAAATCCGTCAATGATTGGGTCTAGGACCAATGCGGCGAATCCGCCGTGATGAATGCTAGTGGGGTGGTCCCTTCGATCAAAAGTGATCGGGCAGGAGGACCATGGGTTGAACTTTGGGGCGACTGGCTCCAACGCATAGACGTCCTTGAGAGCACGCTTCCGCTCCCTTTTGGGGATATGGGTTGCGTATATCATGTTCACCGTCCGCACTTGCAGGGGGAAACCCTTCTGTCCTCTGTTGTTCGGGGCTCCTCCTCGTCATCGCTATGCAGCCCCTTGTCTCTGTTTTCGGCACTTAACTTGCCTGCCTGCTTGAACACCCGACAATCCTTGTTGGTGTGATTGGCTGGTTGTTCGAGGGTGCCATGTATCTGGCACGAGCGACCGAATATCCAGTCTAAACTAGATGGGCCCGGAGGCTTCTTCCGCTGACCGGGTTTAGAGCCTCTGAATCCGGCATTAACTGCCGTATCCTCAGTATTATCGCCGCTAATGCAGTGCTTGTGCTTGTTGCGACGTGACCGGCCGTTGTTGTCCTTGATATCTGAGTTGCCAGGGCTCTTGGTTATGTTATTGCTGCAAGCTAGCCAGCTGTCTTCTCCCATGCAAAAGCGGGTCATGAGCGTCATGAGGGCTGCCATAGATTTCGGCTTTTCATGTCCTAGGTGCCGGGCAAGCCATTCGTCTCGGTTGTTGTGCCTGAAGGTTACAAGGGCCTCTGCGTCCGGACAGTCGACTATTTGATTTTTCTTGGTTAGAAACCGTGTCCAGAATTGTCTGGCCGATTCCTCTGGCTGCTGGATTATGTGGCTTAGGTCATCGGCGTCTAGTGGTTGCACATAAGTGCCCTGGAAATTGTCAAGGAATGCAGATTCCAGGTCCTCCCAGCAACTAATTGACTCTGCTGGCAGGTTGTTGAGCCAATGCCGAGCTGGTCCTTTAAGTTTGAGCGGGAGGTATTTGATGGCGTGTAGATCATCACCACGGGCCATGTGGATATGAAGGAGATAATCCTCGATCCATACCACAGGATCTGTTGTGCCATCATATGATTCGATGTTTATGGGTATAAAACCCTCGGGGATTTGATGATCCATTACTTCATCTGTGAAGCATAGTGGGTGTGCGGCTCCCCTGTACTGGTCTATGTCGCGATGTAGCTCGGATGAGCTTTGTCTATTGTGTTCGGCCTGGCCGTATTTATCATATCCGGCGTGACGGTTATCGTCGCGTGACGTGGGGCGCCCACGCGATCCGTAGATCAATCTTGTTTGCCTTGCCTTATCCTCCAATATGTCTCGCAGGTCTGTTGCGTTTCCCTGTGCTCTGGTTTTTTTGAGCGGCGCCGGGGTGCGGCTTGAGTTGAGGGCCGAAAGGCCTCTCTGTCGCAGCCACGGGGTGGCCAACCGAGCACATCATACGCTGGTGATGTAGGTTTAGTTGCTTCCTCCTCTAGTTGGGGTAGCAGCCTGCGCTTTGGGTAGCTCTTGGAGGGGCGTTTGAGTTGTACTCTTCGGCCGCCAGGACTTCAGTCCATCTGTCGGCTAGCAAATCTTGGTCAGCTCTAAGCTGCTGCTGTTTTTTCTTGATGCTGCTTGTCGTGGCCATAAGCTTGTGTTTGCAACGCTCTTGTTCGACGGGATCCTCTGGGACGACGAATTCGTCGTCGTCGAGGCTTGCCTCGTCTTCGGAGGGAGGCATATAATTGTCGTCCTCGACCTCCCTGTCTGTCGCTCTCTCATGACGGTTAGCTTCTCCGTCCTCCTGCGCTGAATCCTGCTGGAGGGGGTTGTCTTCGGCACTGTCCGGGGTGTTGTTGTCTCCAGTGCCGGACTCGCCGTTTTTGCTTTGGCGGGATTTAGAGCGGCGCCGCTGACGTCGGCGCTTAGGTTGCTTCTTGGAGGGGTCGACCTCCGTTTTTTCATCGTCATCCCCTGCTTTGGGGGTGTCCACCATGTATATGTCATATGACGAGGTGACTTTCCAGTGCCCTATAGGTGCTGGTTCTTAGTCGTCTCCTTCATCGGCGTCCATACCGTCGATGTCTTCGGAGTCGAAGTTGAGCATGTCGGTTAGATCGTCGACAGTTGCTATGAAGTGGGTGGTCGGTGGGTTTCGAATTTCTTTGTCGTCCGCATCCCAACCTTGCTGACCATAGTCCGGCTAGGGCTCTCCTGACAAGGAGAGAGACTTTAGTGAATTCAGGATGTCACCAAAGGGCGAGTGCTGAAAGACGTCCGCGGCGGTGAACTCCATGATCGGAGCCCAATTGGGTTCGACCGGAAGGGGTGTGGAAGGTCTGGAGTCCGGAACGGAGTCTGGCACCCTGGAGTCACAAGCCTTACAAAGTACCGGGCTGGTATTCGGCTCTATCGCCGTAGAGATTGTGGCTCCTAGGGCGGCGTCCAACCGTCCGTCCCCGACTTGCATAGTCGGCTCCGAGCTAATGGTCGGAGCGGACGCCTGAGCAGCGCTCTGGGCGCTGTCCGGCGGCAGAGTTAGATCATGCCTATCATGACAGTGCGGCGCGCTCGGCCGTGGCTCGAATCCGTCGAAGATCAAGTCCCCGCGAATGTCAGTCATGTAGTTTAAGCTTCCAAATCTGACCTGATGGCCAGGGGCGTAGCTTTCGATCTGCTCCAGATGGCTAAGCGAATTGGCCCGCAGTGTGAAGCCGCCGAATACGAAGATCTGTCCAGGGAGAAAAGTCCCACCCTGGACCGCATCGTGGTTGATGATCGAAGAAGCCATCGGGCCTAAAGGTGACGACACAGTGGAACTCTCAATGAAAGCACCAATGTCGGTGTCAAAACCGGCGGATCTCGGGTAGGGGGTCCCGAACTGTGCGTCTTGGCGGATGGTAACAGGAGACAAGGGACATGATGTTTTTACCCAGGTTCAGGCCCTCTCGATGGAGGTAAAACCCTACTCCTGCTTGATTAATATTGATGATATGGGTAGTACAAGAGTTGATCTACCACGAGGACGGAGAGGCTAAACCCTAGAAGCTAGCCTATGGTATGATTGTTGTTCGTCCTACGGACTAAAACTCTCCGGTTTATATAGACACCGGAGAGGCCTAGGGTTACACAGAGTCGGTTACAATGAGAGGAGATCTTCATATCGTATCGCCAAGCTTGCCTTCCACGCCAAGGAAAGTCCCATCCGGACACGGGACGAAGTCTTCAATCTTGTATCTTCATAGTCCGGGAGTACAGCCAAAGGTCATAGTCCGGCCATCCGGACACCCCCTAATCCAAGACTCCCTCAGTGCCCCTCAGGATAAAGTGGTTCCTGAGTCATTTTACCTCCTCTAGTTGCAACTCTAACAGCAAAGTCATGTATATTATGATTCATTTCATCAAGTAATTCTCTTTGTGATTTAGCAACTTGTTCTAACTGGGTTTGAACCATAGAAGCATGTTTTCCAACACCTCTAACATCATTTGAAATTCTAAATAACAAGTCACTCAAGCAAGCAATCATATCATAATTATATTTCAATTGTTTCATAACATTTGCATTGAAGTGGTCTTGTTTTCTAATGTAGTTTTCAAACTCATAAAGGCATTGTCTAGGTTGCATATTGTGAGAATTATCATTTTCATTGAACTTCATAAGAGAATATACATCTACCACCTTAGGCAGTGGTGGTGTATCAAGCCCATGTCTTTCTTCAATAGGAGGTAAAAATTTTAACATCCTCAGCTTTAATACCCTTTTCCTTCATAGATTTCTTTGCCTCTTACATATCTTCAGGACTGAGATATAATATACCCCTGTTCTTCGGAGTGGGTTTAGGCAGTGGTTCAGGAATAGTCCAATCATCACAATTTTTCAATATGTTATTTCTTCAGCTTGAGCAATAGTTCGTTCCCTGAAAACACAACCAGCACAACTATCTAGGAAGTCCCTAGAAGCATCGGTTAGTCTATTATAGAAGATATCAAGTATTTCATTTTTCTTAAGAGGATGATCAGGCAAAGCATTAAGTAACTGGCAAAGCCTCCCCCAAGCTTGTGGGAGACTCTCTTCTTTAGTTTGAACAAAGTTAAATATTTCCCGTAAGGCAGCTTATTTCTTATGAGCAGGAAAATATTTTTCAGAGAAGTAGTAAATCATATCCTGGGGACTACACACACAACCAGGAGCAAGAG
This sequence comes from Triticum dicoccoides, assembly GCF_002162155.2. Lineage (NCBI taxonomy): Eukaryota > Viridiplantae > Streptophyta > Magnoliopsida > Poales > Poaceae > Triticum > Triticum dicoccoides. Next base: position 213,986,520 of record NC_041393.1, on the reverse strand, counting down.
TATTGTACCAAGCTTTAGCATCACCCTTTAATGAGAAAGGAAATAATTTGAGAATAAATTAGTAACGAGTTTTCTCATCATGAGTAAAAAGGGTGGCTATATCATTGACCTAGTAAGATGTGCCACAACTGTTTCAGTTTCATAACCATGGAAATGATCAGATGAAACCAAAGTGATTAACTCTAGGTTGAGAGAGAATTCGTAATACTTATCATCAATAAAGGTAGGATAAGTAGCAAACTTAGGATCACATTTCATTCTAGCATTCAGAGATTTTTCTTTATATTGTGTAATAATTTCTCTAGATCATCTCTATCCTTACAAGCAAAAATATCTCTAGTTGCCTCTTCACTCATAACATAGCCTTTTGGTACTTTAGGCAATCCATATCTGGGAGGGCTAGCTCTAGCAAGTGTTTCAGGAGTTTCAGTTTCAAGCTCATCATTAGATTCAACAACATCATGGTGTATTACTCTAGCAATTTGTTCATCAAGAGATTCACCAAGTGGCACATCATCATTATTGAGTATGGTACTAGCATCATCCTAAGAATCATTCATAGTAGAAGTAGCATCATCAATAACTTGCGACATATCAGAATTAATAGCATGTGGTGGTGTTGTTGCAAGTTTACTCATAACAGAAGGTGAATCTAAAGCAGAACTGGATGGCAGTTCCTTACCTCCCCTCGTCTTTGAGGGAAATATCTTACTCTTAGCATCCTTCAGATTCTTCATAGTGATAAATAGATAATAATCCCAAGTGACTCAACAAATATAGCGATGCTCCCCGGCAATGGAGCCAGAAAAAGGTCTTGATAACCCACAAGTATAGGGATCGCAACAGTTTTCGAGGGTAAGTATTTAACCCAAATTTATAGATTCGACACAAGGGGAGCCAAAGAACATTTGAAGGTATTAGCAGCTGAGTTGTCAATTCAACCACACCTGGAGATTAATTATCTGCAACAAAGTGATCAGTAGCACAGTAGTATAATAGTTTTGATGATAGCAGCAGTAGTAACGGTAATAGTAACAGTGGTAGCAGTGATATTGTAGCAGTAACGATAGCAGTAGCAACTGTAGTAACTTAGCAAGAACAATATATGATAAATTCGTAGGCATTGGATCGGTGACTAGTTGGATGATATTCATCATGTGACAGTTATGACCTAGGGCGATATGGCACTAGCTCCAGTTCATCGATATAATGTAGGCATGTATTCCGTAAATAGTCATATGTGCTTTATTAAAAGAACTTGCATGACATCTTTTGTCCTACCCTCCCGTGGCAGCGGGGTCCATATTGGAAACTAAGGGATATTAAGGCCTCCTTTTAATAGAGAACCAGAACAAAGCATTAACACATAGTGAATACATGAACTCCTCAAACTATGGTCACCATTGAGAGTGGGCCCGGTTATTGTCATTCCGGGGTTGTCGGATCATAGCCGTAGTAGGTGACTATAACTTGCAAGATCGGATCTAAAACATGGATATAATGATGAATTCATAAACAGTTCAGATCTGAGTTCATGACACCCGGGCCCAAAGTGACAAGCATTAAGCATAGCAAACTCATAGCAACATCAATCTAGGAACATAGCGGATACTAGGGATTAGTCCATAACAAAACTAACTCGGTTACATCATGAATCTCATCCAACTCCTCACCGACCAGCGAGCCTACGAAGGAATTACTCACTCCCGGTGAGGAGCATCATGGAATTGGTGATGGAGATGGGTTAGTGATGACGAAGAACGAAGACCCCCCTCTCCGGAGCCCCAAACGGACTCCAGATCTGCCCTCCCGAGGAAGAACAGGGCTTGGCGGCGGCTCCGTCTCGTGGATCGTGATAATTCTTTCTCCCTGATTTTTTCCTGGAAATATGTGATTTTATAGTATCAGGGGGGTCGTCTCCGGGGCCACCAGGTGGGTACGACCCACCTGGGCGCGCCAGGAGAGGGGGTGCGCCCTGGTGGGTTGTGCCCACCTAGAAGCCCCTCTCCCGCAGGTCTTGGCTCCAAGAATTCTTATTATTGATATAAAAAATCCTCGCAAAGTTTCGTTCCATTCCGAGAACTTTTATTTTCGCACAAAAACAAAACCACGGTAGTTCTGCTGAAAATAGCGTCAGTCCGGGGTTAGTTTCATTCAAATCATGCAAATGAGAGTCCAAAACAAGAGGAAAAGCGTGAGAAAAAGTAGATACGTTGGAGATGTATCAGCGCGCGGTATGTTCAATCTCACCCTAAATCGGTTAGCATGGCCTACTTTCCTGAACATATTCTAAATATTGCTATATTTGGATAAAAGGTGCCACATGCACCATATACTTCGAAGAGGACTTTTCCCCTCTTCTTTCTATATTAGGAAAATTAATGATGTATTGTTCTTTCGATTACTCTCATATTTCCATGACATCATGTTTACCCTATCTGTTTAATTATAGATTTTTGTCCTTCGATTTCAACTGCTGTATAGTTCTTTCAATTTGGGCCCATATTTGCAAGTTACCATATTTTCTTTCACAATCCTTTTCTACAGCGCATCCTTTGCTATGCAACAGAATCTGTAGTGCACAATCTTTCCCTTCACATAAATCAAGACTACAGGGAAGTCATACTGAACCCAAACCATGCATTTACAATCGTTGCTAGTATAAGACTTGATGAACGTGGTGACTCCTATTTTGGCACTAGCCTTTGGAAAAATATTCTAAGTTTTATGTACTAAAAGTTGGCATTATAATTGCACTTCACATAAAAGGTCCTGGTCATGAGATATATGCTAACTTCCCCGATGATGTCATCCATCCAGACTTTGTTCGAAGTAAGTTTTCTTTTCTAGTATCTGCATGTTGACTTACCCAGCAATATCAAATGAATTGTGTAGTATTTAAGCAACCAATTATTATTCCATTTTCTTACTATATTCCTACCTAATAACTTCTAGTTACCAATACACTTTTCTATTGCCATGTTTTAACTAAATATTCCCTGTACTCCCACTACTATCAGAAAGCGCCGCTGACAAGGAGACTCTGGAGGTGGAGAACGGGGCTACCAACAAGCGGAGGCGTGGCGAGCAAGAACCGCAAATGACTCCAGCAGGCCTAGACTTCATCAGAAACCTCCCACATAATATGTCGACAGTCATCATCTCCCTCCTCCCAATCAAATATGGGTGTGGACAACCATCCTTTCCCGGCGGTGGCGCCCCCTATGGAACTCCACACCTCTCGACCTCATCGACACCCACGAGCTTTGCCATGGCTATCGCAAAAGCTTGGATGCATTCTCCAAGATCCTCGGTAGTCACCTTGGCCCAACCAGAGGCCTTAGAATGGGCAAGTTTCATTCCAACAGCAAGGACCGAGCCAAGCTAGACGACTGGTTCCGATCCCCCGCCCTAGATCAGCTCGAGGAGCTCACTTTTGATGATGGGCATATGAGCTCGCTGCCAATGTCCGCGCTCTGCCTCACGCCCATGTTGCGCGTTGCCAAGTTCAGGAACTGCCATCCCCCTTAATGACGCGCCCGCTCTTATTCTACCACGACTGAAGCACCTCGAGATCGTTGCCGTCTGCCTCCCAAACGGTGACATGGAGCGCCTGCTCCGTGGCTTTACTGCACTTGAGTACCTTCCTCTTTAGGCGATCAATGGGTTGAGTAGCTTCCACATCACCTCCATGACTCTCTGGACTATTTATGTGTGTTGCTGGTACGACAGGAAGACATCAAAATATGTGTAACACGGTATTGTCATTGAGGACACACCTGCACTTGAGAGATTACTTGTAGTTGATCAAGAAGGTCCAACAAGAATCAATGTCATTTCTACGCCGAAATTGATAGTGGTGGGCTACTCGTCTGACAAATACTCTGAACTTGTTATTGGATCCACACCCGTTCAGGTACAACAGCCACCTTCTACCTCTCCTTCTACAAATTAACTTTATTTCTAATTTTGAAGATGTTTATTTGTCTGTCATCCAGAAAATGATTCCGACAAGCTTGACCCCGAAACTGCACACAGTGAAGGTCTTGGCACCAGAATATTTCGGCCCCAACCTAGAGCAAGTTGTCAGTTTCCTAAGATGCTTTCCTTGACTGGAGAAGCTATATATCAAGGTGATGTTCCTTTCCTGTTAAATGGTAACCATAAGGGAGTTCAATTTGTGACACCTTTTTCCAAGTTTATAATGACAATGTACTACGATTTCTGAAGGATTCTTTTGGAGGATTTCAGTACATACATGT
>NC_041393.1:213964225-213982042 GCF_002162155.2 Triticum dicoccoides | reverse complement strand
ATCCATAAGCATTTCTCCTTTGGATTCATCTGTACTAGTTTTCTTAGGGAACTTTTCATCCACCCAACCTCTTGTGAAAAAGGCTACATTTTTCTAGAATTTGTAATCAAATGCCCATGTTAATCATGTCAGATCAAAGATGGCATGTTAGTGCATTTTACAAATCCTCCAAACCAAATAGGCCTGTAGTAGTGTTCAAAACTACTCGTAGGCACTAACACATTTTCTTCTTTTGCACATAAGATTGGGCCCAGTGGTGGATAATGTGATACAATATAACAATCACATCAAATGCCTAGATCTGCATCTCTCAGAAATTACTTTGAACTCCTACCGAGGGACCTTACCGGAGATTATATTCGCCAGGTTCTTTGTTGTCAGAGCAAGGGTGCTGAAGGTAATGAGGTTTTCCCTACATTTATTTCACAAAAATGAATAGTTTGTTGATCAGCGCTGGCGCCTGCGGCAGAATGGAATAGGCTCCAAAAATGCTAAATTTCATTTTGGAACTTCAAATGACAGAGTAATCGGAAGTCATCGTGTCAACCCCATACATGACTTTTGAGTGGCTGACCCCTTTGCAAAAATTATGAGGTTTCGAAACCAGACTTAGAAGTGGTAATATTAGTTTGAACCTCTCTCATATCCATGTTCATCAGATCAGCGCGAGCGTTTGCAGCTGATGAGCTGAATTTCATTTCTAATATCATTTTGAACCTTGTAATCTTTGAATTTGAGCCATATAACTCTGGAATTTGAACCTTGTAATATTTTGAGTTTTATTGGTACACTCATTGAAATGGCATCGTATGAGACTCGTATATTGGTAGCACTATTCTGACCTTAATATGCAATGGTCTTAGATTTTATTAACCATTCTCGAATCTGTTTACCTTGTCGGTCTCACAACACACGACCTATATAGCTAACTCAACTGTGATCTTCGACATTATTGCACAAAGTTGGTTTCTTCAACCGTGTGCCCTGTAGAGCGCAGAATTAAATATCGCACTCGAGTGTCCATCATCACCCTTCTGTGTAACTTTGACCTCATCACCCACGGGTTAAATTATGACCGAAGTCGTTCCACACACTTCGTTTTTACAAAGCTTTTTGCCAATAAATGCCCACGATTTGTCCCTCTTCCAGCCGAGGCGTGGCCAAACTAGCGGGGCCGGAAGCTAGCACGGTAAACTGCACGGTAGCGCGGGAGTAGGCTCACCGACGATATATTTGGCTCCTTGTCGAGCCCACGTATAACGAAACACGTGCGGTGCGGTGTTGCCAAGCGTGCACTGGAATCCTCCGCTATGAACGCCGTGGCAAGACGTGACGATTACAGGCCGTCTGGCCCCCATTTATTACATCGGCCATTTAACCCTTGTGTCTCTTCAACCTTTCGATCGCGCCCCACCATTGCAAGAAGCACACCCATCACAAGAAATTCTTAGAGGGAATCCTACGCGGCTCCAATGGCGCTCTGAGCGTCTGCCGATGACGAGCAGTAGTTCACCATGCATGCCATGGTGGACACCCACAGAAGGTTCACGGACCTCTCGGTGGTGTACACCAACGACCCGATCTTGGTGGAGCACTCCATCCATATCATGGAGTTGTTGCTTGTTGAGGAGAAGTACAAGGTCGTCGGGTTCGACCTCGAGTACACCTGCGCTCGTGCCGGGTCTCGTCGAAAGGTTGCCGTCACCCAGATGTGCGTGCGCCACCCTGTCCTCGTCTACCACTACTGCCTGTCCACAAGGCCTTGCAAGCGTTTCGTTAGGTTTGTCAACAACCCCCACTACATGTTTGCTATGGTGGACATCACCAAAAATGTAAAGGCTCTCGAGAATTCGGGCATCACCTGCCAAAATCTTGTCGACATCCAAGGCCAATACAAGATCTGGGGGATCAAGGAGCATGATAAGGACTCACTGGTTCACCTCGCTGAGGCCATCATCCACCCCTACTATGGAGACATGAAGGATTCCTGCAACAAGGACAAGTGTGCCTAGCACTCGGCCTGGATGGAGATACTCGACAAAGCTCACGTCGTGTATGTGGACAAGGAGGCATACACGAGCTACGACATGTACAAGCGGATCGTTGACATGAGGAAGTGCCTCCTTCCCCAAAACGGCCAGTGATCCAGCCGGAAGCAGAGCAATGGCAAGCGTCGTCGCAACAATAAGTACATGATTAAATCCTTGTTTCTCCTAGTTTAGTATGCATGTAATTGCTTACTTTGGTGTGTGGAAATGTTATGTGCGTAGTCACTTGTGTAATTGTATGTTTAATTTGGTTATGCAATACTGTATTTTTAAGTATATATGTTGATGCTCTATAGACAGAGTGTAGATGTTGTGCGGACAAAGAAAATCACATCGCACACAGACTAAACAATGGAACCCGTCGGTGATGTTTTCATTAATCACTAACAATTGTATACCAGCAATCGTTTGCTCACAACACACACGACTTGTTAATAGGAATCGTCTGTGTTGTTATAGGTCTTCCCACACATTTCCGATTACAGACATGTTTGCCGCGTATCACACACATCTTGTTATATTGAACCGTTTCTATTCTCTTGGCTCAAAGCAAACAGTTCATCCGAGTGAACCGCATGTCGTATATCGCGCACACTTTGATCTGGTTGACAGTTTCTTTTGTATTTCCTAATCACAAACAGTTCATCCGAGTGAATCCTATGTTGTATATCACACACACCTTCATCTGGATGCCCGTTTCTTTGGTTCCTTCTCATCACAAACAATTAATTGAACTGAACTGTATGCCCTGCATCGCACGCGCAACTAAAATCTAAACTGTGTTTGATGCATCCGCCATCGCAAACATTTTGCACATTTTCTGACGGTTTTTTACACCAACGTTTGCGATTATTGCATCGCACACAGTTTCATCGAAGGGTCTCTGATCATAGTGTCGCGTTAGCAGCATCCTGTAGTAGTGATGGAAGAAGAAAGGGTTTGAAGATCTCGAAGATTTTCTTGTTTCTTTTTGACTATATATATTTTGTAATTGATGTAGCACATGTATCTCTACCATGCACAATTTCCTACTATAAATATACCAAATGCCACATGTGTGGCATGAAGCACTTCAGCCCTGAAGTTTTATACAACTAAAGTTGTCATCTGAAAAGAAAAAACAAACTAAAAAAACTGAAACTTGCCACACAAAAAAAGTTGTCATGCTTGACAACTAAAGTTGTCATCCTCGTGTCACTACACTTGCCACCAAAAACGTTGGGAGTTGCCATCTATTCGTGCCACACATGTGATGCTTATGATGAACCTAAATATACCATGGTACTGATAGTAAAAAACTTTTTGCTCTTTTTTTAGACACATTAACATTTTTCTTGGGAAGCGTTGTTTTGTAGGCCCATCTTCTCGGCCTGCACTCCGTTCTCTTTCTTGAGCATTACAGCCTTTTCTAGTTCTTAATGGCCTGTTTCTTCTGCACTCGGCTGCCTTTGGCGGCAAATCCTATTTGGTGCTGCAGGCGCCCATTAACATGTATTCTGCAAACGGGTGCGTGCAGCACCCAGTACTGGGCCGGCCCGTTACTGTGTACTCTATTCCGCAAAAGAAGGGAGCCGTTGTTGCGACTCGAACCACAGACCTGCTGGATTGATGTTCGATAGTATAACCACCACGACACACACGATCTGATAATATTCAACTCTTTCTTTCCTTTATTCGTTTCTTTTCCTTTTTCCTTTTTCTTTTTCTGCTTTTCTGTTTTCCTTTTTCCTTTTCCCTTTTTCCTTTTCTTTTTCTTTGTTTTCCTTTTTCCTTTTTCTTTTTCTGTTTTCCTTTTTCCTTTTTCTTTTTCTGTTTTTCTGTTTTCCTTTTTCCTTTTTCTTTTTCTATTTTTCTATTTTCCTTTTTTCTTTTTCTTTGTTGCGTTTTTCTTTTCGTCTTCTTCCTGGTTTCTTTCCCTCGTTGATTTCTTTTTTTCTAAAATACATGAACTTTTTCAAATTCGATGATTTTTTTTAATTTGGTGAACTTTTCTTTTCAAATCTATGAACTTTTAATAATTTGCGTGAACTATTTTTAAAAATTATTATTTTGTTTCAAAATCAATGAACTTTTTCCAAACTCCATGAACTCTTTTCAAAATATATGAACTCTTTGCAAATTCAATGAACTTTTTTCAAATTGGATGAACTATTTTCAAATTCAATAGTGAACTTTTTTTCGAATTTTTGTGAACATTTTTTTTGTGAACTATTTTCTTAAGATGATGAACCTTTTTAAAATTGGTGAACTTTTTTTCAAAATTTTGATGAACTTTTTTCAATTTTTTGTGAAATACTTTAAAGTTGACAAACTTTTTTTAAAATCACTGGGCTTCTCTTGAATAGGGCGATGTTTTTATGCATGTTCATGAACTTTTTCCAAAATTTGTGAGGTTTCATTTTTCTTAAAAAAATCATAAGTAAGAGGCTATGACAGTTTTTCAAGTGATAGTGCTGCATTTTTATCAGTTGCAAAGGCACGCCCTAGTGGTTAGCTGAACACACGTAGGTAGTGCAGGTCGCGAGTTCTTTGTATGGGTACAATATGCGAAGTACGTACTAAATAGAGTTGTTTTCGAATTCTAAAACACAAACATGTGGTTCGAATCCCAGCTCTAGCGTATAATTTCCGAGATTAAATTTTCTTTTCGCGTCTACTTTTTGAAGTAGCTACTGGGCCGGCCCGCTAGGCTGCGCGCGCGAGTGCTAGAAGGGCTAAGCGGCACTGAATGCACCGAGTAGGCTCCTGCCTATGGAATTTCGCGTCTACCTTTTGAAGTAGATGCTGGGCCGGCCCGCTAGGCTGCACGCGTGAGCGCCAGGAGTGCTAAGCGGCGCTGAATGCATCGAGTAGGAGCTCCCGCCTACGGAATTTCCTATATGACGCACTTTGCGTCAAACTGTCGAGCGAACAGACCTACGAGCGACCCGAGCGAGCGATTTGGGCCGACCCATCACGTAAATCTTTCACGTCATGGTTTTGGAACCTTCTAAGTGTTACCAGCTGGTTTTTTCTGGTTTTGGGAACCTTCCAGAAGCTTCCTAAACCGTTTCTTATTTTCATTTATTTTTCTTTTTCTTTTTCTGTTTCATTTTCATTTCTTTTTTTGTTTATTGTTTATGTTTTTTTTGTTTTCCTTTTAAAAAATGTTCTCCATTTCAAACAATGTTCATATTTTCAAAAAATGTTTGATTTTCAAATTTTATTTGTGTTTTCAAATTTTGTTCCGGAGTTTCAGAAAATTGTTTGTGTTTTCAATTTTTGGTCGGTTGTTTCAAAAAATGTTTCCGATTTCAAGAAAAAATCACATATTCAAAAAATGTTCACTTTTTAAAAATTTGTTTGCGTTTTGAAATTTTGTTCGGGAGTTTCAAATATGTTCGGTCTTTCAAATTTTGTTCGAAATTTCAAAAATTGTTCCCATATTCAATTTTTGTTCATAGATCCAAAAATTGTTCCTGCTTATGAATTTTGCTCGAAGTTTCAAAAAATATTCCTGTTTTAAGCATTTTTGTTCACAAATTTCAAAAAATGTTCAGGCGGTTCAAAACATGTTCCGGTTTTAAATAAATTGTTCGCAAATTTTAAAAATGTGCACATTTTCATTTTTGAGTTTTGGAATTGTTCAGTTTCAATAAATGTTTGGGCGGTTCTAAACATGTTCCTGTTTTGAAAAATTATTTGGAACTTCAAAATTGTTTATAATTTTTTTTAATGTTGAGTTTTCCATTTTTAGGAGTTTCAGAATAATGTTCGCTTTATGTTCCCCTAAAAAAATGTCCCCATTTCCAAATTTTGTTTTGGAATTGCAAAATATGTTCCTATTTCAGAAAACTGTTCACGATTTTGAGAAAATGTTTTTTGGCATTTATGATTTTAGTTGAAAAATTGTTTTCGTAATTTTCGAAATTCTTCAAATCTGCGCTGGAGTTTGGTTCTTAATAGTTGCTGTTGTGAAGTGATGACCTACAAGTGTAGGGGATCTATCGTAGTCCTTTCGATAAGTAAGAGTGTCGAACCCAACGAGGAGCAGAAGTAAACCTAACCATAACATGAAACATATGGATCCAAATCAGCCCCTTACGAAGCAACGCATAAACTAGGGTTTAAACTTCTGTCACTCTAACAACGCATCATATACTTATTACTTCCCAATGCCTTCCTCCAGGCCCAAACAATGGTGAAGTGTCATGTAGTCGAAGTTCACATAACACCACTAGAGGTGAGACAACATACATCTCATCAAAATATCAAACGAATTCCAAATTCACATGACTACTTCTAGCAAGACTGCTCCCATGTCCTCAGGAACAAACGTAACTACTCACAAATCATATTCATGTTCACAATCAGAGGGGTATTAATATGCATAAAGGATCTGAACCTATGATCTTCCACCGAATAAACCAACTATCATCAACTACAAGGAGTAATCAACACTACTAGCAACCCACAGGTACCAATCTGAGGTTGTGGGACAAAGATTGGATACAAGAGATGAACTAGGGTTTGAGCGGAGATGGTGCTGGTGAAGATGTTGATGGAGATTGACCCCCTCCCACTGAAAGGATCGTTGGTGATGGCGATGGTGATGATTTCCCCCTCCCAGAGGGATGTTTCCCCGATAGAACAGCTCCGCCGGAGCCCTAGATTGGTTCCCCCAAGGTTCCGCCTCGTGGCGGCGGTGTTTCGTCCCGAGAGCTTGCTTATGATTTTTTCCAGGGTAAAAGACTTCATATAGAAGAAGATGGCCACCGGAGGACTGCCAGGGGGCCCACGAGGCAGGGAGGCGCGTCCAGGGGGGTAGGGCACGCCCCCCACCCTCGTGGCCAGGGTGTGGGCCCCCTCTGGTACTTTCTTCGCTCAGTATTTTTTATTAATTCCAAAAATAACTTTCATGGAGTTTCAGGACTTTTGGAGTTGTGCGGAATAGGTCTCTAATATTTGCTCCTTTTCCAGCCCAAAAGTCCAGCTGTCGGCATTCCCCCTCTTCATGTAATCCTTGTAAAATAAGATAGAATAGGCATAAGTATTGTGACATAACATGTAATAACAGCCCATAATGCAATAAATATTGATATAAAAGCATGATGCAAAATGGACGTATCAACTCCCCCAAGCTTAGACCTCGCGTGTTCTCAAGCAGAAGCCGAAAATCGAAAAATATGTCCACATGTTTAGAGATAGAGGTGTCGATAAAATAAAATACGAACATGAGGGCATCATGATCATTCTTATAACAGCAACATATATATATTGTCATATGATTTCTTATGCTAAAGTAACAATCTATTCACAATGTCAAGTATGAATCAGAAACTTCATTGAAAACTAACAAAGTATAATCTCGGTCATCGAAGCAATTGCAACTTATGATAACTTCGAAAAGAGTCAATATAAGAGCTTTTCAGCAAGTCACATACTCAACTATCATTTAGTCTTTCACAATTGCTAACACTCATGCAATACTTATGCGTATGGAGTTTTAATCGGATACAGAGAAAGATAGGGGCTTATAGTGTTGCCTCCCAACCTTTTACCTCAAGGGTAATGTCAAAAATAATAGTTCATGCTAACTTACATCCAATTGGATATATATATATATATATATATATATCAGGATCTTTCCAACACAAGGTGCTTGCCAAAGGATATAAAAAGGAAAGGTGAAGATCACCCTGACTCCTGCATAATGTATAAGACAAGAATAAAAGATAGGCCCTTCGCAGAGGGAAGCAGAGGTTGTCATGTGCTTTCATGGTTGGATGCATGAAATCTTAATGCAAAAGAACGTCACTTTATATTGCCACTTGTGATATGGACCTTTATTATGCAGTCCATCGCTTTTATTGCTTCCACATCACAAGATCGTATAAAGCTTATTTTCTCCACACTAATAAGTCATACATATTTAGAGAGAAATTTTTATTGCATGCAACATGACAACTTACTTGAAGGATTTTACTCAATCCATAGGTAGATATGGTGGACTCTCATGGCAAAACCAGGTTTAAGGATATTTTGGAAGCACAAGTAGTATCTCTACTTGGTGCAAAGAATTTGGCTAGCATGAGGGGGAAAGGCAAGCTCAACATGTTGGATGATCCATGACAATATACTTTATTTCGGATATAAGAAAACATAACCCATTACATTGTCTTCCTTGTCCAACATCAACTCTTTAGCATGTCTTATTTTAATGAGTGCTCACAACCATAAAAGATGTCCAAGATAGTATATTTATATGTGAAAACCTCTCTTTCTTTATTACTTCCTATTAATTGCAACGATGACCAAAACTATGTTTGTCAACTCTCAACAACTTTTATTCATCATACTCTTTATATGTGAAGTCATTACTCTCCATAAGATCCATATGATCTCTTTATTTCTTTTTATTCTTTCTTTTTCTATTATTCCCTCAAGATCATAGCAAGATAGCAAAGCCCTTGACTCAAGACTAATCTTTATTTTATATAGCTCACGAACTCGATTACATAGAAGGATCATAAGGCAAAACTCAAAACTAAATCATACCAAAACTTTATTCTACTAGATCAAGATATTGCTAAAAGGATCGACCTAAGTAAAACGGTAAAGATAGGAGTGTGATGGTGATATGATACCGGGGCACCTCCCCCAAGCTTGGCAGTTGCCAAGGGGAGTGCCCATACCCATGCGTTTATGTCTCTTTCTTCAGAGGTGGTGGTGTGATATTTTTGGCGATGATGCCCCTCAGGATCCGATTCTCCTCCTCGAGCTTATTGACTTGCTGCTTGAGGTCCATTATTTCCTTACGAAGCTTACCTGTGACAGCTAAAGCTCCTTTCACCCATGGATGTTGCATAGCTGCTGGAGAACAAGAGACACTCTTTTTCATATCTTCATAAGAAAGAAATCTAACATTGGAAGGGATGACCGAGTTTGGAATAGATGAGCTCTATAGTTCCCCCATCATGAATCCGGCTTGGAAGCGAGAAGTAACTTCTTGATCCTCCTCCATGGCATCTATCCTTTTCAAATCAGCCTCCATCTCCTCCTCCGTTGATGGCCCAAAGTAATAGGCATCGCTGTTTGCTCCCGGATCCGGTGTCGGATGAGACACCCGACTCTCCCCAACTGACTCTTGAGAAGACATCTTGCTCTAAATTTGCTGCAAAAACAGCTCGAAACAAAAACAGAGGATATTTGCATGATATGAGGGTCAAAACCTTCGGGAGATTATATAATGAATTTTTACCGACCAAAAGAAGTATCATGCAAGAAAACGGAGTCCGGAGAGCACACGAGGTGCCCACAAGGCAGGGGGCGCGCCCTACCCCCCTGGGCGCGCCCTCCACCCTCGTGGACGCCTCGTGTCCTTCCCAGACTACTTCTTATCTTCCTATTTTCTTAAATATTCCAAAACAGAGAAAAATTGCTATTAGAACTGTTTTGGAGTCGGTTTACTTACCGTACCACATACCTATTCCTTTTCGGAGTCCGAAATGTTCCGAAAAGTGTCCCTTATGTATTCCTCCGGGGTCACGGTTTCAATAACATTAGTTTCAACATTTATTGGATTAGCTGAGATACAATGTTTGATTCTTTCGCCGTTCACCACCTTTGGATTTGTGCCTTCAAAGTTGTTGATATTTATGGCACCGGAATGATAGACCTCCTTGATAACATAAGGACCTTCCCATTTAGAGAGGAGTTTTCCTGCAAAAAATCTTAAATGAGAGTTGAAAAGCAACACATAATCACCTACATTAAACTCACGCTTTTGTATCCTTTTGTCATGCCATCTTTTAACTTTTTCTTTAAACAGTTTGGCATTCTCATAGGCTTGGGTTCTCCATTCATCAAGTGAGCTAATGTCAAATAACCTCTTCTCACTAGCAAGCTTGAAATCATAATTGAGCTCTTTAATGGCCCAATATGCCTTATGTTCTAGTTCGAGAGGTAAGTGACATGCTTTTCCATAAACCATTTTATATGGAGACATACCCATAGGATTTTTATATGCAGTTCTATAAGCCCATAATGCATCATCAAGTTTCTTGGACCAATTATTTCTAGATCTATTAACAATCTTTTGCAGAATCAATTTAAGCTCTCTGTTACTCAGTTCTGCTTGGCCACTAGACTGTGGGTGATATGGAGATGCAATTCTATGATTAACATCATACTTAGCAAGCATTTAATGAAAAGCACCATGAATAAAATGTGAACCACCATCAGTCATTAGGTATCTAGGGACTCCAAACCTCGGAAAAATAACTTCTTTAAGCATCTTAATAGAGGTTTTATGATCAGCACTACTAGTTGGAATAGCTTCTACCCACTTAGTAACGTAATCAACAGCAACTAAAATATGTGTATAGTCATTAGAGGACGGAAACGGTCCCATATAATCAAATCCCCAAACATCAAATGGTTCAATAACAAGAGAATAATTCATAGGCATTTCTTGACGTCTACTAATATTACCAATTCTTTGACATTCATCGCAAGACAAGACAAACTTACGGGCATACTTGAAGAGAGTAGGCCAATAAAAACCGGATTGCAATACCTTATGCGCGGTTCTATCTCCAGCGTGGTGTCCTCCATAAGCCTCAGAGTGGCACTTGCATAGGATCTGTTCCTATTCATGCTCAGGTACACAATGTCTAATAACACCGTCTACTCCATTATAAAGGCGTGGGTCATCCCAGAAGTAATGTCTTAAATCATAGAAAAACTTTTTCTTTTGCTGGTATGTGAAACTAGGTGGTATAAATTTAGCAACAATGTAATTAGCATAATCAGCATACCATGGAGCAGTACGAGAAGCATTTATGACAGCTAATTGTTCATCAGGGAAGCTATCATCAATAGGTAGTGGGTCATCAAGAACATTCTATAACCTAGACAAGTTGTCTGCAACGGGGTTCTCAGCTCCCTTTCTATCAATAATATGCAAATCAAATTCTTGTAGTAGGAGAACCCGTCTAATAAGTCTAGGTTTAGCATCTTTATTTTCCATAAGATATTTAATAGCAGCATGATCAGTGTGAGCAGTTACTTTAGAATCAACAATATAAGGTCTAAACTTATCACAAGCAAATACAACTGATAAAAATTCTTTTTCAGTAGTAGCATAATTTCTCTGGACACTGTCTAGAGTTTTACTAGCATATTGAATAACATTTAGTTTCTTATCAACTCTTTGTCCTAGAACAGCACCTACGGCATAATCACTAGCACACACATAATGTCAGAGGGTAAATTCCAATCAGGTGGCTGAACAATAGGTGCAGAAATCAAAGCTTTCTTAAGTATTTCAAATGCATCTACACAATCATCATTGAAGACAAAAGTAATATCTTTTGTAAGAGATTAGTCAGAGGCCTAGAAATTTAAGAGAATCCTTACTAAGCCTCCTATAAAAACCGGCATGACCAAGGAAACTTCTTATACCTTTAATGTCTTTAGGACACGACATCTTTTCAATAGCATCAACTTTAGCTTTATCAACTTCAATACCTCTTTCAGAAATTTTATGCCCCAAGACAATGCCTTCATTATCCATAAAGTGGCACTTTTCCCAATTCAAGACAAGATTAGTTTCTTCACATCTCTGCAAAACTCGATCAAGGTTTCTCAAGCAATCATCAAAATAGGATCGATAAACGGAGAAATCATCCATGAAAACCTCAACAATCTTTTCACAAAAGTCAGAGAATATAGCCATCATGCATCTTTGAAAGGAAGTAGGTGCATTACATAAACCAAAAGGCATACGTCTATAAGCAAATGTATCAAAAGGGCAAGTAAAAGTGGTCTTTTCTTGATCCTCTTTTGACATAGGTATTTGAGAGAAACCAGAGTAACCATCTAGAAAGCAAAAATGTGTATGTTTGGATAATCGTTCTAGCATTTGATCAATAAAAGGAAAAGGGTAATGATCATTTTTAGTAGCTCTATTTAATTTATGGAAATCAATTGCCATCCTATAACCTGTAATAATTCTTTGCGGGATCAATTCATCTTTATCATTAGGAACGACAGTAATACCTACCTTCTTAGGGACACAATGGACAGGACTTACCCACTGACTATCAGCAACGGAATAAATTATACCTGCTTCCAGGAGCTTTAGTATTTCTTTTCTTACCACTTCTTTCCTCTTAGGATTTAACTGTCGTTGGTGATCAACAACTGGTTTGGCGTCTTTCTCCAATTTTATTTTGTGTTGGCATAGAGTGAGACTAATGCCCTTAAGATCATCCAATAGTAGCAAGGTGCTTCTTTAGAGTTTTCAATAATTTCTCCTCTTCCTGCTCTGAAAGGTTAGCACTAATAATAACAGGATATATCTTTTTTTTCATCAAGATAAGCATATTTAAGAGTATCAGGTAGTGGCTTAAGCTCAAACACGGGATCACCCTTGGGTGGTGGAGGATCCCCTAGAATTTCAACAGGCAAGTTGTGTTTCAAAATAGGTCCATGTTTAAAAAATACTTCATCTATCTCCCTTCTTTCATTCATAAACCTATCATTTTCATGGTCTACCAAATATTGTTCTAAAGGATCATTAGGAGGCACGACAATAGAAGCAAGACCAATAATTTCATCCTTACTAGGCAATTCTTTATCATGTGGTTGTCTACAAAATTTAGCAAAATTAAACTCATGAGACATATCCCCTAAACCAATCGTAATAATATCCTTTTCGCAATCTATCTTAGCATTAACAGTATTCAAGAAGGGTCTACCAAATATGATGGGACAAAAGCTATCTTGTGGGGAACCAAGAACAAGAAAATCAGCAGGATATTTAACTTTCCCACACAAGACTTCAACATCTCTAACAATCCCAATTGGTGAAATAATATCTCTGTTGGCAAGCTTAATTGTAACATCGATTTCTTCTATCTCAGGAGGTGCAATATCATGCATAATTTCTGTGTATAAGGAATGGGGTATTGCACTTGCACTAGCACCCATATCACATAACCCATGATAACAATGATATCCTATTTAACAGAAATAACAGGCATGCCTACAACAGGTCTATGTTTATTTTTAGTATCGGGTCTAGTAATTCTAGCAGCTTCATCACAGAAATAGATAACATGTCCATCAATATTATCAGCCAAGATATCTTTAACCATAGAAATACTAGGTTCAACTTTAATTTGCTCAGGTGGTGTAGGTGTTCTAGTATTACTCTTACGAACCACAATTGAATCTTTAGCATGATCCTTTATCCTAACAGGGAAAGGTGATTTCTCAATATAGGTAGTAGGAACAATAGGATCATTATAAGTGATAGTCTTTTCTTCAACTTTAATAGGTGGAACTACTTTTACTTCAATGGAAGGATTATATTTAAACCACTTCTCCTTAGGGAGATCAACATGAGTAGCAAAGGATTCACAGAAAGAAGCTACTATCTCAGAGTCAAGTCCATATTTAGTGCTAAATTCACGGAAAGCATCAGTATGCATAAAAGATTTAACACAATAAAACTTCGGTGTTATACCTGACTCCTTACCTTCGCCGAGATCCCAATCTTCAGAGTTGTGTTTAATTCTTTCCAATAAATCCCATCTGAATTCAATAGTCTTCATCATGAAAGAGCCAGTACAAGAAGTATCGAGCATGGAGCGATTGTTGAGAGAAAGCCGAACATAAAAATTTTGAATAATAATTTATCTTGAGAGCTCATGATTGGAGCATGAATATAACATTGACTTAAGCCTCCCCCAAGCTTGAGCGATGCTTTCTCCTTCGTGAGGCCAAAAATTATATAAATAATTACGATCACGATGAACAAGATGCATTGGATAAAACTTCTGATGAAATTCCAATTTCAATCAGTTGTAGTTCCATGATCCCATATCATCACATAGCCTAAACCATGTCAATGCCTTTCCCTTCAAAGATGAAGGGAAGACCTTCTTCTTGATAACATCCTCGGGCATACCTGCAAGCTTAAATAATCCACATGGATTAGGTGCAAATCAGGATGCAGTGTTCCATCTCCTGTAAAAGTATTACCTAGCAATTTTTCTACCATACCCGAAGGAATTTCAAAGTAAACATTTTTAGTAGGTTCAGTAGGTTGAGGAGAAACTCTTTGCTCTACTGGTCGGGGCGAAGATATCCCGAACAAGCCCCTCAAAGGATTATGTTCCATAGTAACAAGTGACAGTAAATCTCAGCACACTATATAAATTTTTCCTTACCAAGTTCCACTTACCAAAGGCGCCTCACTCCCCGGCAACGGCGCCAGAAAAGAGTCTTGATGACCCACAAGTGTAGGGGGTCTATCTAGTCCTTTCGGTAAGTAAGAGTGTCGAACCCAACAAGGAGCGGAAGGAAATGACAAGCGGTTTTCAGTAAGGTATTCTCTGCAAGCGCTGAAATTATTGGTAACATATAGTTTTGTGATAAGCTAATTCATAACGGGTAACAGGTAACGAAAGTAAATAAGGTGCAGCAAGGTGGCCCAATCCTTTTTGTAGCAACAAGCTTGGACAAATTCTTATATGAAGGAAAACGCTCCTGAGGACACATGGGAATTATCGTCAAGCTAGTTTTCATCACGCTCATATGATTCATGTTTGTTACTTTGATAATTTGATATGTGGGTGGACTGGTGCTTGGGTACTGCCCTTTCTTGGACAAGCATTCCACTTATGATTAACCCCTATTGCAAGCATCCGCAACTACTAAAGAAGTATTAAGGTAAACCTAACCATAGCATGAAACATATGGATCCAAACCAGCCCCTTACGAAGCAACACATAAACTAGGGCTTAAGCTTCTGTCACTCTAGCAACCCATCATCTACTTATTACTTCCCAATGCCTTCCTATAGGCCCGAACAATGGTGAAGTGTCATGTAGTCGACGTTCACATAACACCACTAGAGGAGAGACAACATACATCTCATCAAAATATTGAACGAATACCAAATTCACATGACTACTTATAGCAAGACTTCTCCCATGTCCTCAGGAACAAACGTAACTACTCACAAATCATATTCATGTTCATAATTAGAGGGGTGTTAATATGCATAAAGGATCTGAACATATGATCTTCCACCGAATAAACCAACTAGCATCAACTACAAGGAGTAATCAACACTACTAGCAACCCACAGGTACCAATATGAGGTTTTAGGACAAAGATTGGATACAAGAGATGAACTAGGGTTTGAGGGGAGATGGTGCTGGTGAAGATGTTGATGGAGATTGACCCCCTCCCGTTGAAAGGATCGTTGGTAATGATGATGGTGATGATTTCCCCCTCCCAGAGGGATGTTTCCCCGGGAGAACAGCTCCGCCGGAGCCCTAGATTGGTTCCGCCAAGGTTCCGCCTCGTGGCGGCGGTGTTTCGTCCCAAGAGCTTGCTTATGATTTTTTCCAGGGTAAAAGACTTCATATAGCAGAAGATGACCACCGGAGGACTGCCAGGGGGCCCACGAGGCAGGGGGCGCGCCCAGGGGGGTAGGGGGCGCCCCCCACCATTATGGCCAGGGTGTGGGCCCCCTCTGGTACTTTCTTCACTCAATATTTTTTATTAATTCAAACAATAACTTTCGTGGAGTTTCAAGACTTTTGGAGATGTGCATAATAGGTCTGTAATATTTTCTCCTTTTCCAGCCCAGAATTCCAGCTGCCGACATTCCCCCTCTTCATGTAAACCTTGTAAAATAAGGGAGAATAGGCATAAGTATTGTGACATAACGTGTAATAACAGCCCATAATGCAATAAATATCTGTAGCGACCAGACCTCAAACAGTCTGATCTCTGTGCATCAGTGTCATCCCTGGATCGGTAATGCTGACACGCACAGTACTTGAAGGATTTATAACAGAGTAGCAATCACACACTTTTGACATCGAATGTCTCAAAAGAGAACTTATTATAATAAATATGTCTTAAGGCCATCAAATAACGATAAGAGCGGAAGGCTTGGAAGCTAAGCGAGTCCATCAACTCCAACGGCATCACTGAGTATAGAACCATGACCTAAGGCACCTTACTCGTCATCTGAAAAGTCTGCAACATGAACGTTGCAGCCTGAAAACGGGTCAGCACATGGAATACGCTAGCATGCAGCACATATAGAGTAATGAACGGAATAATGCTATTCTACATGCATGTAAGGCTGGTGGAAAGCTCTATGGTTACAGTTTTGCATAAAGCCAATTTTTCCCTACTGCAAAGGAATAAGTTTTATTTAACTATCATGGTGGTTGTTAAACATTGAGAAGGGTACTCCAACTCAATCCCAATTAAACATCATCATTAACCCAATAAAATTATTTAAAGTAACATGATGAGATTCACATGATAATCCAAGTACTAGATACTCAAAACGTCCATAACCGGGGACACGGCTAACCATGATTAGTTTATACACTCTGCAGAGGTTTGCGCACTTTTCCCCGCAAGACTCGATCTCCTCCTCTTGATTTCTCGCACTACATGGTGTTTGAGAAATGCATGACCGAGACACAGTCTTTCGGAAGCATTAACTCTCTACTCCGGGTAAACAGTACCAACCTACATCCCCTACATCTGCTAGTCTACCTCTTCAAGAGCTCACGCAACTAAATCAACTATGCTAGAGCCCATAGTAGCTTGCGGCTGCACACAAAAGTTTCTAGCATGAATAATCTCATGATCCCTTTGAGCCTGGGTGGCGGTCCATAGGAGAATCACACGGTACCCCGGGATTTCCAAAAAAATACAGACAACACTGGGTTCCCTAGGTGCCTCAATCCACCCAGATGTGAATTTAAGTTGCCACCTTAAGTAAACCATCAATTTAACAATCTCACATCTATCATGGATACACTCACCCAATCCACGTCTACTAGCATAGCATAGCAACATAAGCAAACATAGAAGTAACTCCCAAAGGTTTGATAATAAAATAGGTAATAGGTACTACCTCATCTACTTCCCAAAACCCACATATTAATCAGATCCTAAACATGCAATTGTTTGAGGACTTATCTAATGCAAACTGGGTAGTAAAGAGGTATGATCAAAGTCTTACTTGCCCTGTTGATGATCCATGAAACCTAGAGATTCGAAGTAGCAAGCGGCGCACTCCGGTTACTCTATCGCAAACAAACAAGCATACAATAAGCACTCATCTAATGCACAGGTAAACTCAAATAAAAGATCTAACCAGAAAGTTCAACTTAAGAACTCTGGTTTGCAAAAAGAATCAAATCAAACGAAGCAACGAAAGTCAAACGGCGAAAGAACCAAGCTTCGTTTACTAATCTGGACCTAAGTCAAATTTTACAGTAGCAAAAACTTGTTTGAGTTGGTTAAACGGAAAGAGGGTTTCGAGGCGAAACTCTAGGCACTTGAATCGCCTGATTCTGATAAACGAGTGAAAAGTTATACTAAAACGAAAATCCGATCAAAAATCGAGATCAGAAATAATCGCGTAAAATCTGAGAAAAAGAAAAAAACGGACGAACAGGCTAACGAACGAACGTTCGCTGTCTGCGGCTAAACGACGAAAACCGTTCGCTAAAACGAATGTACGGACGAACGTCCGCTAAATAAACTAAACCGCAAATAAAAATAAACCGAACCGGATCTAATATAAAAAAACAGATCTAGGGTTCCGAAAAAAACAGATCGGTTTTATAAAAAAACGGC
This sequence comes from Triticum dicoccoides, assembly GCF_002162155.2. Taxonomy (NCBI): domain Eukaryota; kingdom Viridiplantae; phylum Streptophyta; class Magnoliopsida; order Poales; family Poaceae; genus Triticum; species Triticum dicoccoides. The sequence continues at coordinate 213,964,325 of NC_041393.1, read as the reverse complement.
GGCTACCTCGGGGTGCGGGTTGGCTCCCACGGAGGCGGCTACTCCGGCGAGGGGCGGCGGCGGTCAGTGGCGGCAGGGTCCGGCAGCGGGGTCGGGCGAC
>NC_041393.1:213955626-213963759 GCF_002162155.2 Triticum dicoccoides | reverse complement strand
AGGGTTTCGGCGGCGGCGGCAGTTTGGGCTGGCGGGTTGGGCTGGCGGGCGCCGGGGTGGCGGCTTATAAAGCCCCCCGGGCGGAGTCCCGCTCGGGCACGGCCCAAAGGCGGTTTCCTTTTTTTATTAAAACATTATGCGCAGAAAGACAATTAAAAGAAATACTAAATGGACTCCAAAAATCCAGAAATAAATTTTCCCCGGCTTCTAAAATCAAGCTGGACAAGATGAACATTTATTTGGGGCCTAAATGCAATTTTGAATACGCGCATTTTTCCTAAATTCAAATAAAATAGCGAAAACTCTGAAATAAAATCTTATTTGATTTTTTATTAAATCCTCAATATTTCTTTATTTTGGGAAAGTCATTTTATTCCCTCTCTCATATTTTTATAATAGAAATAATTGAAGATAAAATAAATAAAATCAAATGATCCTATTTTCAAAATTTGAGAAAACTCAAATATGAAAATAACGAAATCCCCAACTCTCTCCGTGGGTCCTTGAGTTGCGTAGAATTTCTAGGATCGAGCCAAAATGCAATAAAATATGATATGCAATGATGATCTAATGTATAACATTCCAAATTGAAAATTTGGGATGTTACAATATCGATATAAAAGCATGATGCAAAATGGATGTATCATGAAGTAATCACGAATGGTCACTAGCTCAGCTGGTTATTTTGTCTTCTCTCCAGGACAGAATACTGGGTTTGATTCCCTACGAGCGTGCTTCTTTTTGTTGAGCCAGTCGCTACTTTCGATAAGAAAGGCCTAGAAAGCCCACGAACTGAGACGCTCTGTGCGAAGCCCCAACATTTTGACGCAAAGAGGGTCATATAGGCAGTCCCCCTGCCTACGGCGGCAGAGACATATCATGCTGATCGATGTCAGGCCCGGGGCTCGTAGACTTCCCAACGCCCCATGCCCGTCCGTCCGTGCATGCCGCCGACGGCGACCTGATCGATCGGCTGGCGCCATCATCGGGTGAAGGTGGGGAGGTTGCGCCACCGCTCGGAGCAGCCCAGCCACCGGGCAGGACACCAATGACGATGCCGTGGACAGCAGGTTGTAATCCCCCTTTCCTTCTCCCCCTCTACCCAAGAGATGCGGTGGTGTTTGTGATGTGTAGTGTGGCTGTTCGTTGGGCCGCTTTATGTGCTTGCTGATAATTGTGTTTTCTTGCATTGATTGATTCATCATAAGCATGTACTGTTGCAACAACTATTGGTATCAGGGACTTGGTGTCTGATCCCTGGCGGCCGGTTGTGTGTGATCCGTGGAGTCCATTTCGGACGACGAGTCGAAGAAGAACAACGGCAGGTCGGAGTTAGGTATAACACCTAAGTTTCATTGTGTTAAATCTTTTATGGATACCGGTGCTTTTCGTGGATTTAGCACTAAATATGGACTTGACTCCGAGATAGTAGCTGCTTTTTGTGAATCTTTTGCTACTCACGTTGATCTCCCTAAGGAAAAGTGGTTTAAATATAATCCTCCCACTGAAGTAAAGGTAGTTTCACCTCTTACATTTGAAAAAAAGACTATCACTTATAATGATCCTATTGTTCCTACTACTTATGTTGAGAAACCACCTTTTCCTGTTAGGATAAAGGATCATGCTAAAGCTTCAACTGTTGTTCGTAAGAGTAATACTAGAACTTATACACCCACTGAGCAAATTAAAGTTGAACCTAGTATTGCTATGGTTAAAGATCTCTTGGATGATAATTTTGATGGGCATGTTATTTACTTCTGTGGTGAAACTGCTAATATTGCTAGACCAGATGCTAAGATACATAGACCTGTTGTAGGCATGCCTGTTATTTCTGTTAAAATAGGAGATCATTGTTATCATGGCTTATGTGATATGGGTGCTAGTGCTAGTGCAATACCCTTTTCCTTGTATAAAGAAATTATGCATGATATTGTACCCGCTGAGTTAGAAGGTATTCATGTTACTATTAAGCTTTCCAATAGGGATACCATTAAACCAGTTGGGATTGTTAGAGATGTTGAAGTCTTGTGTGGGAAAGTTAAATATCCTACTGATGTTCTTGTTCTTGGTTCCCCACAAGATGATTTTGTCCCATTATATTTGGTAGACCCTTCTTAAATACTGTTAATGCTAGGATTGATAGTGAAAAGGATATTGTTACAATTGGCTTAGGGGATATGTCCCATGAGTTTAATTTTGCTAAGTTTCGTAGACAACCCCGTGATAAAGAATCACCTAGTAAGGATGAGATTATTGGTCTTGCTTCTATTGTCGTGCCTCCTACTGATCTGTTAGCACAATATTTGCTAGACCATGAAAATGATATGCTTATGAATGAAAGAAGGGAAATAGATGAAGTATTCCTTCAACAGGGTCCTATTCTGAAACACAACTTGCTTGTTGAAATCCTAGGGGATCCCCCTCCACCCAAGGGTGATCCCGTGTTTGAGCTCAAACCATTACCTGATAATCTTAAATATGCTTATCTTGATGAAAAGAAGATATATCCTGTTATTATTAGTGCTAAACTTTCAGAGCAAGAAGAAGAAAGATTATTGAAAACTCTGAAGAAGCACCGAGCTGCTATTGGATATATTCTGGATGATCTTAAGGGCATTAGTCCCACTCTATGCCAACACAAAATAAAATTGGGGAAAGATGCCAAACCAGTTAGAGATCCTCAACGACGATTAAATCCCAAGATGAAAGAAGTGCTAAGAAAGGAGATACTAAAGCTCCTTGAGGCAGGTATAATTTATCATGTTGCTGATAGTGATTGGGTAAGTCATGTCCATTGCGTCCCCAAGAAAGGAGGTATTACCGTCGTTCCTAATGATAAAGATGAATTGATCCCGCAAAGAATTATTACAGGTTATAGGATGGTAATTGATTTCCGTAAATTAAATAAAGCTACTAAGAAAGATCATTATCCTTTACCTTTTATTGATCAAATGCTAGAAAGACTATCCAAACATACACATTTCTGCTTTCTGGATGGTTATTCTGGTTTCTCTCAAATACCTGTGTCAGCGGAGGATCAATCAAAAACTACTTTTACTTGCCCTTTCGGTACTTTTGCTTATAGACATATGCCTTTTGGTTTATGTAATGCACCTGCTACCTTTCAAAGATGCATGATGGCTATATTTTCTGACTTTTGTGAAAAGATTTGTGAGGTATTCATGGATGACTTCTCCGTTTATGGATCCTCTTTTGATGATTGCTTGAGCAACCTTGATCTAGCTTTGCAGAGATGTGAAGACACTAGTCTCGTCTTGAATTGGGAAAAGTGCCACTTTATGGTTAATGAAGGCATTGTCTTGGGGCATAAGATTTCTGAGAGAGGTATTGAGGTGGATAGAGCTAAAGTTGATGCTATTGAAAAGATGCCATGTCCCAAGGACATAAAAGGTATAAGAAGTTTCCTTGGTCATGGCAGTTTTTATAGGAGGTTCAGTAAGGACTTTTCTAAAATCTCTAGGCCTCTGACTAATTTATTGCAAAAAGATATTCCTTTTGTCTTCGATGATGATTGTGTAGAAGCATCTGAAATACTTAAGAAAGCTTTGATCACTGCACCTATTGTTTAGCCACCTAATTGGAATTTACCTTTTGAAATTATGTGTGATGCTAGTGATTATGTTGTAGGTGTTGTTCTAGGGCAAAGAGTTGATAAGAAATTGAATGTTATCCAGTATGCTAGTAAAGCTCTTGATACTGCCCAGAGAAATTATGCTACTACTGAAAAAGAATTCTTAACAGTTGTGTTTGCTTGTGATAAGTTCAGACCTTACATTGTTGATTCTAAAGTTACTATTCACACTGATCATGCTGCTATTAAATATCTTATGGAAAAGAAAGATGCTAAGCCTAGACTTATTAGATGGGTTCTCTTGCTCCAAGAATTTGATTTGCATATTATTGATAGAAAGGGAGCTGAGAACCCCGTTGCAGACAACTTGTCTAGGTTAGAGAATGTTCTTGATGACCCACTACCTATTGATGATAGCTTTCCTAATGAAAAATTAGCGGTCGTTAATGCTTCTCGTACTGCTCCATGGTATGCTGATTATGCTAATTACATTGTTGCTAAATTTATACCACCTAGTTTCACATACCAGCAAAAGAAAAAGTTCTTTTATGATTTAAGACATTACTTCTGGGATGACCCACACCTTTACAAAGAAGGAGTAGATGGTGTTATTAGACGTTGTGTACCTGAGCATGAACAGGAACAGATCCTATGCAAGTGTCACTCCGAATCATATGGAGGACACCACGCTGGAGATAGAACTGCACATAAGGTATTGCAATCCGGTTTTTATTGGCCTACTCTCTTCAAAGATGCCCGTAAGTTTGTCTTGTCTTGTGATGAATGTCAAAGAATTTGTAATATTAGTAGACATCAAGAAATGCCTATGAATTATTCTCTTGTTATTGAACCATTTGATGTTTGGGGCTTTGATTAAATGGGACCTTTTCCTGCCTCTAATGGTTACACACATATTTTAGTTGTTGTTGATTACGTTACTAAGTGAGTAGAAGCTATTCCAACTAGTACTGCTGATCATAACACCTCTATTAAGATGCTTAAAGAAGTTATTTTTCCGAGGTTTGGAGTCCCTAGATATCTTATGACTGATGGTGGTTCACATTTTATTCATGGTGCTTTCCGTAAGATGCTTGCTAAGTATGATGTTAATCATAGAATTGCATCTCCTTATCACCCACAGTCTAGTGGTCAAGTAGAGTTGAGCAATAGAGAGCTCAAATTAATTTTGCAAAAGACTGTGAATAGATCTAGAAATAATTGGTCCAAGAAACTTGATGATGCATTCTGGGCCTATAGAACTGCATATAAAAATCCTATGGGTATGTCTCCGTATAAGATGGTTTATGGAAAAGCATGTCACTTACCTCTTGAACTTGAACATAAAGCATATTGGGCTATTAAAGAGCTCAACTATGACTTCAAACTTGCCAGTGAGAAGAGGTTATTTGATATTAGCTCACTTGATGAGTGGAGAACCCAAGCCTATGAGAATGCCAAACTATTCAAAGAAAAAGTTAAAAGATGGCATGACAAAAGGATAAAAAAGTGTGAGTTTAACGTAGGTGATTATGTGTTGCTATTCAACTCTCGTTTAAGATTTTTTGCAGGAAAACTTCTCTCTAAATGGGAAGGTTCTTACTTTATCGAGGAGGTCTATCATTCCGGTGCCATAAAAATCAACAACTTCGAAGGCACAAGTCCGAGGGTGGTGAACGATCAAAGAATCAAAAATTATATCTCAGGTAATGCTATCAATGTTGAAACCAATATTATTGAGACTGTAACCCCAGAGGAATACATAAGGGACACTTTCCAGAACGTTTCAGACTCCAAAAAGGAATAGGTATCTGGTACGGTAAGTAAACCTTCTCCAAAACAATTCTATCGACAATTTTTCTCCGTTTTGGAATATTTAAGAATTTTGGAAAGCAAGAAGTAATCCAGGAAGGACACAAGGCCTCCACGAGGGTGGAGGGCGCGCCCACCCTTACTGGGCATGCCCCCCTATCTCGTGGGCACCTCGTGTGCCTCCCGGACTCTGTTTTCTTGCACGTTACTTCTTTTGGTCGGTAAAAATTCATTATATAATCTCCCAAAGGTTTTGACCACCGTATCACGCAAAAATCCTCTGTTTTTGTTTCGAGCTGTTTCTGTCGCAGATCAGATCAACATGTCATCTCAGGATTCGGAGGGAGAAAGCTATGTGGATGATTTCCTTGTAGACCCTAAGATCTACGGGGACCTGGAGCATTCTGGCTGGACCACTGAAGAAGAGGAAGATTATGAGCCTAAGGGAAAGGAGGAGATGAGCTCAGATGAGGATGAAGTCCCGTTACCTCAACTTGGGGACATGAAAACAAACAGGAATTATGCAAAAGAATATTAAGCCTTGAGCAGGAGATCGATGATCTAAAGGAGCAAAATACTATCCTCAGGCGTAAATTGAGGAAGAAGCCCACATCATCATCACCACCTTCATCACCACCGAGGACATAATTACATGAGTATGGGCACTCCCCTTGGCAACTGCCAAGCTTGGGGGAGGTGCCCCGGTATCGTATCACCATCACACTGCTATCTTTACTGTTTTTCTTAGTTTGATCCCTTTAGTAATATCTTGATCTAGTAGATTGAAATTTTGGTATGAAGTAGTTTTGAGTTTTGATTTGTGATCTCTTTATGTAATCGAGTCCGTGAGTTATCTATAATAAAGATTAGTGTTGAGTCAAGGGCTTTGCTATCTTGCTATGATCTTGAGAAATTAGAAAAACTAAAAAGAATAAAAGAGTTCATATTGATCTTATGGATAGTAATGACTTCACATATAAAGAGTATGAGGCATAAAAGTTGTTGAGAGTTGACAAACATAGTTTTGGTCATCGTTGCAATTAATAGGAAGTAATAAGGAAGGAGAGGTTTTCACATATAAATATACTATCTTGGACATCTTTTATGATTGTGAGCACTCATTAAGTATAACATGCTAAAGAGTTGATGTTGGACAAGGAAGACAACTTAATGGTTTATATTTTCTCACATCTCAGTTAAAGTATATTGTCATGGATCATTCCAACATGTTGAGCTTGCTTTTCCCCCTCATGCTAGCGAAAAATTCCTTGCACCAAGTAGAGATAGTAATTGTGCTTCCAAATATCCTTAAACCCAGTTTTGCCATGAGAGTCCACCATACCTACCTATGGATTGAGTAAGATCCTTCAAGTAAGTCTTCATGTTGCAAGCAATAAAAATTGCTCTCTAAATATGTATCACTTCGGAGAAAATAAGCTTTATACGATCGTGTGATATGGAAGTAATAAAAGCGACGGACTGCATAATAAAGGTTCATATCACAAGTGGCAATATAAAGTGACGTTCTTTTGCATTAAGATTTTGTGCATCCAACCCTAAAAGCACATGACAACCTCTGCTTCCCTCTGCGAAGGGCCTATCTTTTACTTTATGTCTTTACATTATGCAAGAGTCAAGGTGATTTTCACCTTTCCCTTTTTCATTTTATCCTTTGGCAAGCACCTCGTGTTGGAAAGATCCTGATATATATATCCAATTGGATGTAAGTTAGCATGAACTATTATTGTTGACATCACCCAAAGGTGAATACGTTGGGAGGCAACACTATAAGTCCCTATCTTTCTCAGTGTCCGATTAAAACTCCATAACCATAAGAATTGCGTGAGTGTTAGCAATTGTAGAAGATTATATGATAGTTGAGTATGTGGACTTGCTGAAAAGCTCTATTCTTGACTCTTTCTGATGTTGTGATAAATTGCAATTGCTTCAATGACTAAGATTATAGTTTGCCAGTTCTCAATAAAGTTCATGATCCATACTTGACATTGTGAATAGATTTTTACTTGAGCATAAGAAATCATATGACAAAATCTATATATGTTGCTGTTATAAGAATGATCATGATGCCCTCATGTCTGTATTTTATTTTTATCGGCACCTCTATCTCTAAACGTGTGGACATATTTTTCGATATCGGCTTCCGCTTGAGGACAAGCGAGGTCTAAGCTTGGGGGAGTTGATACGTCCATTTTGCATCATGCTTTTATATCGATATTTATTACATTATGGGTTGTTATTACACATTATGTCTCAATACTTATGGATATTCTCTCTTATTTTACAAGGTTTATCATGAAGAGGGAGAATACCGGCAGCTGGAATTCTAGCTGGAAAAGGAGCAAATATTGGAAACCTATTCTGCACAGCTCCAAAAATCCTGAAACTCCACAGAAGTCACTTTTGGAAGTAATAGGAATTATTGAGCAAAGAAAATACCAAAGGGGGCCCACACCCTGGCCAGGAGGGTGGGGGGCGCCCCCCTACTGGGCGTGCCCCCTGTCTCCTAGGCCCCCCTGGTGGCCCTCCGGTGCCCATCTTCTGCTATATGAAGGCTTTTACCATGGAAAAAAAATCAAAAGCAAGCTTACGGGATGAAACTCCGCCGCCACGAGGTGGAACCTTGGCGGAACCAATCTAGGGCTCCGGCGGAGCTGTTCTGCCGGGGAAACTTCCCTCTGAGAGGGGGAAATCATCACCAATGATCCTCTCGT
>NC_041393.1:213912259-213955282 GCF_002162155.2 Triticum dicoccoides | reverse complement strand
TCCATCAACATCTTCACCAGCACCATCTCCTCTCAAAACCCTAGTTCATCTCTTGTATCCAATCTTGTCTCAAACCCACAAATTAGTACCTGTGGGTTGCTAGTAGTGTTGATTACTCCTTGTAGTTGATGCTAATTGGTTTATTTTGTGGAAGATCATATGTTCAGATCCTTAATGCATATTAATACTCCTCTGATCATGAACATGAATATGCATTGTGAGTAGTTATGTTTGTTCCCGAGGACATGGGTGAAGTCTTGCTATTAGTAGTTATGTGAATTTGGTATTCGTTCGATATTTTGATGAGATGTGTATGTTGTCTCTCCTCTAGTGATGTTATGTGAACGTCGACTACATGACACTTCACCATTATTTGGGCCTAGAGGAAGGCATTGGGAAGTAATAATTAGATGATGGGTTGCTAGAGTGACAGAAGCTTAAACCCTAGTTTATGCGTTGCTTCGTATGGGGCTGATTTGGATCCACTAGTTTCATGCTATGGTTAGGTTTACCTTAATACTTCTTTTGTAGTTGCGGATGCTTGCAATAGGGGTTAATCATAGGTGGGATCCTTGTCCAAGAAAGGGCAGTACCCAAGCACCGGTCCACCCACATATCAAGTTATCAAAGTACCGAACGTGAATCATATGAGTGTGCTGAAAACTAGCTTGACGATAATTCCCATGTGTCCTCGGGAGCGCTTTTCTCATTATAAGAAATTGTCCAGGCTTGTCCTTTGCTACAAAAAGGATTGGGCCACCTTGCTGCACTTTATTTACTTTCATTGCTTGTTACCCGTTACCAATTATCTTATCACAAAACTATCTGTTACATACAATTTCAGTGCTTGCAGAGAATACCTTACTGAAAACCACTTGTCATTTCCTTCTGCTCCTCGTTGGGTTCGAGACTCTTACTTATCGAAAGGACTACTATAGATCCCCTATACTTGTGGGTCATCAAGACTCTTTTCTGGCGCCGTTCACAACAAGATAGAGAGGGGGAAACACCATATGATCCAACTATATTAACAAAGCCCGCGATACATCAAGATCGTGCCATCTCAAGAACACGGGAGAGAGAGAGAGATTAAACACATAGCTACTGGTACAAACCCTCGGCCCTGAGGGTGGACTACTCCCTCCTCATCATGGTGGCCGCCGAGATGATGAAGATGGCCACCGGTGATGATTTCCCCCTCAGGAAGAGTGCCGGAATGGGTTCTAGATTGGTTTTTTGTGGCTACAAAGGCTTGCAGCGGCAGAACTTCTGATCTAGGGTTACCCTGAGGGTTTTTGGAATATTTGGGAATTTATAGGACGAAGAGGCGGTGCGGGATGCCACCAAGGTGGGCCCAGGCGCGCCCTGGTGGGTTGTGCCCCCCTCGGGGCTCCCCTTTGACACTTCTTTGGCCCACTAGATGTCTTCTGGTCCAAAAAAAATCTCCAAAAAGTTTTGCTCCATTTGGACTCAGTTTGGTATTGATTTCCTGTGATGTAAAAAACAAGCAAAAAACAACAACTGGCACTAGGCACTATGTCAATAGGTTAGTCCCAGAAAATGATATAAAGTTGCTATAAAATGATTGTAAAACATCCAAGAATGAAAATATATCAGCATGGATACTTCATAAATTATAGATACGTTGTTGATGTATCACATATCAGGTATGGTGCATGTAGAGACGCATGGTACGCTGTGTACACACAGTTTGCCTGATGAACAAAACCGCGCTGGCATCATGATACTTGTCGTCGATTATCTCTTGGTTAATCAGATAATTCAGTCCAAGAAACAGAGAGCGTTTACCAAGGCTACTTACCAGCCTCCAGTCAAAAAATCCTGAAGGCCCAGAGAAGTTGGGATCCTGCTCAAAGACCATGCAGTGATTGTGATTGTATTCCGCGAAACAACACGTACGGTACATGTGAACGATCATCAATCATTCGCCATCGTCTGATCGAGCCAGGAACCACCTGCAACTTCCATGCCGCTTTTCTTTGAAAGGTTCTGGGATTAGGAAGGGTAGGGACACTAGGCGGCTTTTACAACATCATATCAATTTGGAGTCAAATAAAAAAGGGCTCGTACTATAGTCAATCTTAAGAACATCATGTTATCATCATGAATATCTTTTCAGTAAATGTTGACAGTAATATTAATAAGCAATCATTATATCATAGGAAAGTAACATACTATTGTAACAGCCATTTGTAGCGATGACTGGAGTAGGCCAGCAATACGTCTAGCCATAGAAGGAGTCCACATCGTAAATGAAGCCCTTGTGTTCAATGGCATCAGAGAGCCATGGAGGATGTATGATTCTGCGATGGACGTGCAGATTTGTCCACTTACCAAAGTGACCTGTCAAATAGGCGAGACCGTGGTTGAAGAACGCAATTAGCTTGATGTCTTTATAATTCGCAAATCTTGTGGGCACTTGGCAGATTACAACCTTGAGCTAATCAAACTTGGTATCATGTTGGCTACTGTAAGATTTCGAGTATTATGGGCCGCGGTGCCAAAGTAGTGCAGTGTTAATGGAAGGAAGGGGGATCAATCGCCAGTTGTAGACCTCCACGAGCATCCAGCTGCCGTGAACATCGATGAGCACCATCCAAGACGTGTTCATGCCGACCCAGTACATACCGTTAATGTAGTTGAGGGTGATGAGGATTGTATCGTAGTCGAGGTGGTTGATGCTCGCCACCCTACAATCATTATGCTACGTGACATGCCGTTTCTGAAGATCTGGTGACATCAGCAAGCAGGGAGCTAGCTTAAAAAGCTCCGACATGAGGGTTTTGAGTAAATGGTACAGCCTCGACGAGCACGCGGCGAGCAGCATGGTACTGAGATTGTCCACACGTGAAACAATGAGTTAGATTACCTCTGTGGGGAGAAAATTCCAGCCACTCTTTCGGTGGACGCTGCTCGGTTCTGCCGTTGTTAGTGGATGGAAGATTGGATGATTATGTGTGGATGAGGGAGGAGGCGCCTAGCGGGGATGGAAGATTGGATGATTATGTGTGGATGAGGATGGAGAAGCGAATATGTTCTGCGGGAAGTGGACCGGTGATGATGACAATGTAGCAGCAGCACGCCGCTTGACTTACGAGACACATCCCAGCAGCGTAGGGTCATATCGATGCCAGACAACTTGAGTGATCACAGTACTAGTAGTACAATAAACTACAGTACCTACCACTGTGCCTAAGTAGTAGAGTGGAGTATAACTCTGTTATACTATACTAGCACCGGAGCGTGGAACGACTACGAACCGCCATCGGTGTTAACGCCAATCCCCAGTAAACGTTCGCTGGGAGACATGGCAGTTTCAAACGCTCGCGTCGTAGTTACATTACATGTGTAAGGGTGGCAGTTCTGTCAAATACCATGGCTTAAAAAAAGGCCACTGACAGATGGAAATCTGATAGTTATGTGGGCATTCACCAGGATTGGGCTCGTGGCGAACAATCACTAGATATCATTACTAAAAAAAGGATAAAACACCAGGGGCTAGAACTTGCACCGGCTGACCACTAACAATGATACTAATATAGTTGTAAAATGGTACTACTGTACTACATAGTCCGTGTTTCTGGTCAGCGAACGTGTCTACATAGTGTTTCGAATCATATGCAAACTAGTAAAAAGAAATGGAGGGAGTACTAGTAAGTACACGATCTACTGCTTTGTGTGCTACTCCTGCGCTCCATGCGGCGGGTGCGACGTCCCCTACAACCACTCCCGTTTCATGCATGGACGCCCTGGTCGATGCTTGCAAGGTGCCTCGCACCTAGAGGAGTTTCGGCTGTGAGAGGTACGTCGACTACCACTAGGTGGCGGAGCATACGTCTAGGTGCGTGCACGCGCCCTGCTACTGCTATGAGTGCACACTGCCGTTTGAGGGATCACCGACGAGCCTCGTGCATCACCTCACGGCACTGTCCGACAATCACTCCTGGCCTGCGGCGAACATCAAAGATGAGACGTGCTACCCGTTCACCATGCCAGAGTCACTGGAGGATCACCGATGCCTGCTAGTCGTACAGGAGGATGACATCATCTTTCTTTTGGCCGTGGGTATTGGCAAGGCCCGCGAAGGCTGCCGCCGCCCCGTCTCTATCGTGTGCGTCAGGGGCAACGCCGCCGATGCCGACACGAGGCCACTATACAGGTGCGTGCTCACTATTGATGCCCATTCGGCGTACGAGGGAGACCTCAGCACCTCCCTTATGCTGAATGAGACTATGGCGAGCTGCTCCATTCCTGGCAAGGTGGACATGGAACAGGGTTGGGTTCTTGCGATTGTTAACCCCAAGATGATGCACGGGGACTCCCCGATGAATGCATTTCACTGTTTCTTGCAACGCACTCCGTCCTGGTTTATTAGTCCCCATTGTAATCTATGCCAAGTTTTGTCCATAAATTTAACTAACAAAATGCTCATGCATGTCACTAAAAATTTTGTCATTGAAAACTATGTTCAAATACAAATCCAACGATATAGTTTTTGTTGGCATGCACTAACATTTTGTCAGTTAAATCTTGTGTCAAATTACATGGGGGACTAATAAACCATGATAGAGGTAGTCCTAGCGTAGAGGGCGATGCTGCACAGGAGTCTCACCCCGCTCGTGGCGCAGCAGTAAAGTCATCATATCACAAAACCCCACCACTTCCAGTAATAAGTGGCCTGGTAAAATAAACAGACAAGCAACCATCACATCCCTCTGTCTTTTTTGAATTTCTCATATCTGCATTCATATCACACACTCAATCCCTAGCTACTACTCCTACTGCTAGTAGTTACTCAAGTTGGAATTCCAATTGCACAACACAACTTCTTAGGCAAAAAAATCGATACAGGGTGTATGAAGCGGTTTTGGAATTTGCATGCCTTCCCGACCAGTGAGATACTCCGTACAAAGTACGTTAGAGGAAAACCACAGAGAGAAGGAAGCTAAAGTAAACAATCAAATGAGCATTTTTGCATTTCTTTTGCATTGAATCATTTCACAAGCTTGACTAGTGCTACTTTTCTACTTTTACCAAAACCGCATCCTAATGTTAAAACGTGCATTAGCACGTGTGTATACATAATAGTAGTATTACAATCTACTAGCATATATAGAGAGAGACGTGTACTGTGAGTATAGTTAAGTTTGTGCTATATGCACATACTTACAAATGGTCTCCAAACTTTTCCTTTTACATACTTCATTAAGGACACTAATAACTCCAGAACATTCCGGATTTATCATTTCCATCCCAAAACTAATGAGATCGCATTACGACACTAATCATTCCTAATAAAATCCACGATGCTCGCAGGAGCGCTTGCAGCACGCCTCGAGTGCCCTGGTGCATGGCCGTGTCCCAGCGTGGCAACACAACACGTCTTCCTCAGCCTCACAACTCACAAGGTGCTAATTGGCGGCTTGCAGGCGGTGAGCGCGATCACACCGGTCTGGTGATCCGGCACCAATAGGTACTCCTCCTCGCTGGAAGCATGCACCCGGTCCACGTACCTCCAAGCATAGATGAGGTGCTTGGGTCCGACTACACTCAGGGCTTTGGCACGGGCGTCCTCCGCCACCCACATAGCCCTCGCACGAGCCTTCTGCGAAAGAGCCAATTGCCTAACTCTCTCGAAGGCGACATAGGCCTGCTAGGCAGCATGCCTCGCGGCGTGCTTCTCTTCCTCGACCTTCTTCTCCACCTCTCTTTTGGCGTGCTTTACCGAAGGCAAAGCCTCACACAAGGGGACCTCCATTTATTTCCAAAGCTCCTGAAGGCTGGGGGGCTCGACGAGCAGCGGGATGTTCTCCTTGTAGCGGGGAGCCGGCGCATCCTCCGATGCGTGTGGTGGCGAGACTAGGAACGCCGATGTGTGCACCTCAACGCGTCACAGCGAGGAGCGGAACACTGATGCATCATCCTCCACTGGTGGCAGCGAGGAATGAAACGCCGACGTGTCCTCCTCGACTAGTAGCTATAGTGATTCCAGAGAACGATAGAGACATGAGAGATAATGAAAAACGTGTAATATATGAAGATAGAGAGAGGGTGACACTTCTCGAGGGAGATGGCGAGAGACCATGTTTGCAAAAAGGGAGAAGCATGTAGTGAGCGCGCGGGTGAGATGGAGAAAAGAGAGTGATAGCTACATGAAGGAGCACGTGCGAGAGACCTAAAGAAAGATGGGCATGAAACGAGATTCAAATATTTAGTTGTGTGTATAGAAGACGTCAACATAAAAGGGATTCAAAATTTGGAATTCCAGATGATGGTACATGTAATTCATACTCGAACCAAAATTGATCTATCAAACATGCGTACTAATTTGAATTTGCGCGCATTTATGTTATTTAATATATTGATATTACCGATCCATACATTTGAGTTGAACATAATTTGGTTTCAAAATTTTGAATTCAAAGTTAAACTTAATTTGGTTTAAAAAATTTGAATTCAACCTTATGATTTTGATATCATTGCATTTGTAAATCATATTTTATATATAAATGGACATAATTCTTTGCTGTGCTTTTGTAAATATTTTTCTAAAACTGATGTATATAGATTTGTATTCGAATACAAAATGGATCCTTCCCGAAAAAAGAATACAAAATGGATTCTAATTGAGTTGGCACGATAAACATTTACTCTTTTTCTAGCAAAAATTTGAATGAAGCGGGGAAATTTGCAGTAACCGCCTGAAACCAAAATCCGCGAGATTGAAATTACTGCCTATCCCTGACACGCAAAGCCTATCACTACAAAAAAAATACATTTCCATGATGATACGTGTTTGTCACAGTAGGTCGCGTTTTTTCTCATGCATGTACATCCATGACGATTTTAAGAAAAAATCAAGATAGTCATACATGTGCTGTCGTAGAAGGTCCATGACATTACCAAAATTATCATCACGGAAGCGTCCACTTCCATGACGATAAATCACGCGTCACAGAAGTGCTTTCGTCAAAAATAATTAATGGGGCTCACAATCATAGAAGATGTCTAAGATAGTATATTTATATGTGAAATCTCTCCTCCTTCAATATTCTTTCATGAATTGTTCAAGTGACAAATACAATGTTTGCTAACCTTCAATAAATTTACCACTTCTACTTCTTAGATGTGAAGTCATTACTCCCCATAGGATAAGCATATGAAACATATATAATTTCAGATTTATGATATTCAAACCATTCAACCATTTACTCATAGGATATAAGTGAAGCACACGAGTAAATGACAAACTACTCCAAAAAGATATAAGTGAAAATCAATGAGTAGTTAAATAATTATGTAACTATGTGAAGACTCTCTAACATTTAAGAATTTCAGATCTTGGTATTTTATTCAAACAGCAATCAAAATAAAATAAAATAAAATAAAATGACACTCCAAGCAAAACATATATCATGTGGTGAATAAAAATATAGCTGCAAGTAAAGTTACCGATGGACGAAGACAAAAGAGGGGATGCCATCCGGGGCATCCCCAAGCTTAGGCTCTTGGTTGTCCTTGAATATTACCTTGCGGTGCCTTGGGCATCCCCAAGCTTAGGCTCTTGCCACTCCTTATTCCATAGTCCATCAAATCTTTACCCAAAACTTGAAAACTTCACAACACAAAACTCAACAGAGAACTCGTAAACTCCGTTAGTATAAGAAAATAAAACCACCACTTAGGTACTGTTTTGTACTCATTCTGAATTCATATTGGTGTAATATCTACTGTATTCCAACTTCTCTATGGTTCATACCCTCCAATACTACTCATAGATTCATCAAAATAAGCAAACAACACATAGAAAACAGAATTTGTCAAAAACAGAACAGTCTGTAGTAATCTGTATCATTCAAATACTTCTGTAACTCCAAAAATTCAAAACAATTAGCAAAACCTGAGAAATTTGTGTACCAATCCAGAGAAAAAAGAATCAGATCAAAATAACGTTTCTGTGAATTATCAAAACTAATTTACTGGGTGCAAAAGTTTCTAATTTTAAGCAGGATCAACACAACTATCACCGTAAGCTATCCTAAAGGTCTTACTTGGCACTTTATTGAAACAAAAGCTATAAAACATGATTACTACATTAGCATAATTATGTGGACACACAAAAATAGTAAAAGTAAATATTGGGTTGTCTCCCAACAAGCGCTTTTCTTTAATGCCTTTCTAGATAGGCATGATGATGACAATGATGCTCACATAAAAGATAAGAATTGAATCATAAAGCAAGCATCATGAAGAATATGACTAGCACATTTAAGCCTAACCCATTACCTATGCATAGGGATTTTGTGAACAAACAACTTATGGAACAATAATCAACTAGCATAGGAAGGCAAAACAAGCATAACTTCAAGATTTTACGCACATAGAGAGGAGACTTGATATTATTGCAATTCCTACAAGCATATGTTCCTCCCTCATAATAATTTTTAGTAGCATCATGAATGAATTCAACAATATAACCAGCACCTAAAGCATTCTTTTCATGATCTACTTGCATAGAAAATTTACTACTCTCCACATAAGCAAAATTCTTCTCATTTGGAATAGTGGGAGTATCATAAGAGACTCGAATACTATAAATTGTTTCCATACTAAAAGAGTAATGTTCAGAAAAAGGGTAACCATAATCATGACAAGTTTTATAAATATAATCATCACTACTTTTTATAGCATAAGTTTCATCACAATAATCATCATAAGTAGCAACTTTGTTCTTGTCATAATCAATTGAAACCTCTTCCAAAATAGTGGATTCATCACTGAATAAAGTCATGACCTCTCCAAATCCACTTTCATCAATATAACCATCATAAATAGGAGGCATACTATCATCATAATAAATTTGCACATCAAAACTTGGGAGGCTTAAAATATCATCTTCATTAAACGTAGCATCCCCAAGCTTGGGACAAACATTAATTGCAGCAAATATATTCTCAAACATGTTCATCAAACATAGCATCCCCAAGCTTGGGACTTTTCATATCATAAGCATAATCACTCTCATCATTAATAGTATGTATAGCACCAATAGTATAGCAATGGTCATCATCACAATGAGTAATAGGAGCAACATCATTTGGGAGGGATACCTTTTTACCTTTGCTTCTCCGTCTTTTCTTTTTCTTCTTCACATCATGTGTGGGATTAACCCTCTTTTTGGAGCTCCTTATTAATGAGATTGGTTGAATAGAAGGCTCCTCCTCGTTACCTGATTCATCATAAGAAATAATAGGAGGATATTGGCAAGTCTCTTCCCTTTCATTAGTATTCTCTTCATCCTCTATTTGCTTACTTTTCTTTATGTAATTGGCAATATAAGGATTTTCAATGCAATTCACCGCACAATACATATAAATTTCCTCTAGATCAATATCAAGGAATTTCTCAAGGTTATATTCTGGAATATGCTTAGTTATACGTTTCATTTCTTCATAACCCAAAAGCAAACTAAGTTCACTATGACGTGCAAGGGAAATCAAGTCATCACAATTTTCAGACACGACTCGATCATGAAACAATTTGCATTGGAGATTTAAATGACCATGTTCATTGCAAAGTTCACAAGTATGGCAAAGAAATTTTAAATTTTCAGCACAAACATCTAGCCTTTCTTGCAACCATTTAGTTTCTATATACTTATGCCTCTTGAAAAATCTATCTTCTCTATTTGGTGTGTACTTGCAAACTCTATGCACTCCACAAAAATTGGCATGCTTATAAGAGACATTTTCATCATGACTAGTGTAATCATCATTAGTACTATGCATATTCAAAGAGTTCATACTAACAACATTGCGATCATGCTCATCATTCAAAGATTTAGTGCCAAATATTTTATAGACTTCTTCTTCTAGCACTTGAGCACAATTTTCCTTTCCATCATTCTCACGAAAGATACTAAAAAGATGAAGCATATGAGGAAAACTCAATTCCATTTTTTGTAGTTTTCTTTTATAGACTAAACTAGTGATAAAACAAGAAACAAAAAGATTCAATTGCAAGATCTAAAGATATACCTTCAAGCACTCACCTACCCGGCAACGGCGCCAGAAAAGAGCTTGACGTCTACTATGTAACCTTCTTCTTGTAGACGTTGTTGGGCCTTCAAGTGCAGAGGTTTGTAGGACAATTGCAAATTTCCCTCAAGTGGATGACCTAAGGTTTATCAATCCGTGGGAGGCATAGGATGAAGATGGTCTCTCTCAAACAACCCTGCAACCAAATAACAAAGAGTCTCTTGTGTCCCCAACACACCCAATACAATGTTAAATTGTATAGGTGCACTAGTTTGGCGAAGAGATGGTGATACAAGTGCAATATGGATGGTAGATATGAGTATTTGTAATCTGAAAATATAAAAACAGCAAGGTAACAAGTGGTAAAAGTGAACGTAAACGGTACTGCAATAGTAGGAAACAAGGCCTAAGGTTCGTTGTCGGTGTCAAAACCGGCGGATCTCGGGTAGGGGGTCCAGAACTGTGCGTCTAGGCGGATGGTAACAGGAGACAAGGGACACGATGTTTTTACCCAGGTTCGGGCCCTCTTGATGGAGGTAAAACCCTACGTCCTGCTTGATTAATATTGATGATGTGTGTTACAAGAGTAGATCTACCACGAGATCAAGGAGGCTAAACCCTAGAAGCTAGCCTATGGTATGATTGTTGTTCGTCCTACGAACTAAAGCCATCCGGTTTATATAGACACCGGAGAGGGCTAGGGTTACACAGAGTCGGTTACAATGGTAGGAGATCTACATATCCGTATCGCCAAGCTTGCCTTCCATGTCAAGGAAAGTCCCATCCGGACACGGGACGAAGTCTTCAATCTTGTATCTTCATAGTCCTGGAGTCCGGCCGATGATGATAGTCCGGCCATCCGGACACCCCCTAGTCCAGGACTCCCTCAGTAGCCCCCGAACCAGGCTTCAATGACGAAGAATCCGGCGCGTATGTTGTCTTCGGCGTTTGCAAGGCGGGTTCTCCTCCACGTTCCATGTGTTTGCCGAATAATGTCCGGTTGCTTCATAAATGTTGCGCTCCTTGGCTTCCACGTCCAATAATGGCCTTCTTCCACATGTCGCATGAATGCGAAAAGCCAGGGTATCTTTACGTTTTACCCCCTAGCTGCGCGAATAAACCGCCTATAAGAGAGGTGGGGACCCAGATCCGAATCACACCATCCTCCTTCCGCAAGTGTTCATCGAAGCGCATCTGACAAAAATCCATTCCAACATGGATAGTCGACGCGGCTCCTCTTCTCGCGCTCCCAGTCCTCAGCCAGGAGATTGGAGGAGATGCTCAGTCCCGCATAGCGAGCTAGTGGCGCTCCAAGCAGAGGGATACCTTCCCCCAGCCTTCCTGGTTCCGGTTCGAGCCGGACTGGCCACCTATAAGGGTGGGAAGCAGGCGGAGAGCGTCCCCAATCCCTCCAAAGGAGAGCGGGTATGCTTTGTCCCCTACTTAATAAGGGGACTCGGATTTCCCATACATCCGTTTCTCCGGGGGCTCCTGGAGTTCTATGGACTCCAACTTCACCACCTCACACCTGCCTCCATTTTGCACATCGCGGGCTTCGTAGCTCTTTGTGAGCTGTTCTTGGGCATCGAGCCCCATTTTGCGCTGTGGAAGAGGCTGTTTTGCCTCGTACCCCGTTCTTATGAGGGGTCGATATATCAAGTGGGCGGAGCCGAAATATGGCGCATCGCCGGGACCGGATATCTATCCGGAACCCCGAAGAAGGCATCCGAAGACTGGCCCTCGGAGTGGTTCTATATGGAAGACGCACCGCTGCCGGATCCAGTTCGGATCGGCCTCCCGGAGTTTAGCAACGCTCCTCTGAAGAAACGCCTGAGCTGGCGCCCACGGAGCCCTCAACAGGAAGATGATAGGAGCGTCTATTATTTGATGGGCCGGATACGATCACTAGCCCATTCCGGATTAACCATGATCGGAGTCATGGCCACATGCATTATGCGAGGGGTGCAGCCGCTCCAATATAGGGGCCACCCCATGTGGGATTTCAACAGGGAGAATGACGCCACCCGTCATGGCCGCACGGGGCCGGGATCAGCCGCCGATCTGGTGAAGATCCTGTCCGGCTTGTACAAGGGGGAGAAGGAGGACTTCCTCCGCACGAGTCCATTGAATGGATTCTCCATGAATAACCCTTGGAGCTGGGTAAGCGGATGTTTATATATCTGATCCGTGCTTTCGAAGATAAGTGTCTTACTTCATGATTTCGACACAGGAACTGCGCCGGGACGTGGAGGGCATAGAAAGCCCGGCTCCACAACCTGAGGATTCGGGAAGATCCCTTGATCCGGCCTCCGAAGAGGATCCGGACATAAAGGTGGAACTGATCGACGGGGTGTTCCACCAGCTCAGCATAGACAATGCTTTAGTCGCCATTACGGCTGACTACCCTGGTTTATCTCCGGCTTCCCAGGTGAGTACGACCGAAGTCCTGACACCATTACTTTTTTAATGCTTATTTCTGACCACCGTGTACCCATGGTGCTTCGCAGGAGGTGCCTTTACGGAGGGAAGCCGAGCCCGCGGCGACTGACCAACCGAGGTCCGTGCGGCCTAGCAGGCGGAAGAGGAGTGCGGCGGGAATCGAAACGTCGCCGCAAAGGTATGGTGCACCATTGTCTTTCTAAAGGAAAACCCCTGGGAGGTGTATTAATGCTCATGATTCTTCCAGGAGAAAGAGCGCTCGCCGGACTGAGTCCGGAGAGGGTGCCAACTAAGCCTCCGCCAGCCAGGCTCCAACGCCTGGTCCGGAGGGGGAGGCAAGCGCAAGGCGCGAGCCGGTTGCTCCTCCAACGGAGGATGCCGACAGGTTGTCTGCCACCAGGTCTGAGGTGGAGAGCGCCATGAATCACAGGCGCCGTCAGACAGTTCTTCGTGACGCGTGTTTCTCCCTAGAGGCGTTGAATGCCTTTAATGCGGGAGACGCGCACCTCCGTGCTGCTCAAGATGGTTTAACCAGAGCCACGGAGCAGTATGTAAAAGACATACGGGTGAGGAATTTTAATAGCTATATATGCCAGTAGCCCATGAGACTTAAAATAGTTAAACTAACTGATTTAAGGATCATTTGTTATGTAGGGTCTTACAGAGAAGAACACCCACCTGTCCCAGGAGCTTCAAGAATGCAAGGCCCAACTTGAGGCCGCAGTAGCCGCTGCCGGGGGAGCCACAGAGACCCCCTCTGGTAATTCATGTTTCGAAAAGAAGAGTAGTTTATGAAGTGCGGCGTGTGTGTATAGTCTGACAATAATATTGCAGAGGGTTCCGGACTAGATCTGGACAAGCACCATCTGCGGCGCTAGCTGAAGGCCGGCGAGAAGGTGCTTATGAGGGTGCAGCAGGAGAGGAACAAACTCCAAGATGCCAACACCCAGCTGGGCGAAGAACTAAAAGATGTTCGTGTCCAACTGTCTAACTCCGTAAAGGAGAATCGGCGGCTTCATCGCGGCATTTATAGTAAGTGCTTGAGCAAACTATTTTGAAATGAAGAGTTCGGCGAGGAAGTCGATTGACAGAAATCTGTCTGTAGGTGCGCTCACGGGTCGTCCGGTGGAGGAGATGCCTGGTTCCACGGGAGACCCTCTGCCCGAGCTGCTGCAACTGCACGAACGTGTTCGGCAGGCTATGAGCAGCGTCGTTCAGGCCTTATGGCCGTCCGTCTCCCTACCCGAGGGTCTTGGAGGGCTTGCTGAGAAGCTTCAGGGAGTGCGGCAGCGTCTCCGTCTGTGGAAGATATCAGCCTGCCGTCAAGGCACCAGGGAGGCCTGGGCCATGGTGAAGACGCCGTACCCGAAGACTGATCCAAACCACATGGCCGAGGTCGGACCTGTGGGACCCGATGGGAAGGAGATCCCTGTGAGCTTGATGTACGGCCAAGTAGAGTTGGCCGCGAAATATTCCCAACAGGACTGTAAGTTAGACAGCCTGTTAGATGGGATTGAAGAGGAGTACAATCGGTCAGTTTGACGATGTAATTTTAAAATGACATGTAAAAGCCTTCTAGCCGGATTGTAGATCGTTTGTCTTTGCGGACCTTTTCGCTTCAACCTCGGGACCCAACAGTCCGAAGTGTGTCCGAATACGCTTACGGTTATAAAAGAACCGGGGCATTCTTGGAGACAAGGCGTAGGGGTCATAAGTGCTTTATCAGACAAGTGCCCAACTAGCTATGTTATATTACATGGTTAGTAAGAAACATCTTCCAGGGAGAATAGTTCCATTAAGGGTTCCTTTCCCGGGGAGGCATGCCCTAAAGTGCATGTCCGGACTGTGAAAATAGCAGAAAAAACATCTGGGGGCAGATGAATAAGTAAGTAATAAATTATCTTTCAGGTCACCGACCGAATATTCCCTTAAGAATGCTAGCCTTCGGCTTCACCCAGTCTGAGGTACACATCCGGCTGACCCGGCAGTAACAATCGCAGAGGTGCTCCCTTTACCTCCTAGCCGAACAATCGGGAACGTAGGGGTAAGCACAGGAGCCAGGCAACCCGGCTTGGCCAAAACTTAAGTCATATCGATGCATATAATGGTGATCAAAAGGTACATGCGGAAGTATGACACATGTGTTAGGCATGAAGCCCATATAAATAAGCTTCTGTTAAAGAAGCCCCCATGTATAACGAGTGTGAGTAGCACATCGAGTGAGTGCGAAAAAAGCGCAGATCAGCTCTCCAGAGACTTTTACTGGGAGGGGGAGGAAAAAGGAGGGAAAACAAGGACATCGAAATATAAAATAAAATATGAAAGGTGGACGGAGGAAGGAGACGAACCCTGAGTTCGGCGCTAGGCGTAAAATCTTCGGAGACGGGCTGCGTTCCATGGGTTTGGCTCGAGCCGGTTGTCAGATGCGTTGCGTAGACGGTATGCACCGCCGGTAAGGACTTGGTCGATGATGAAGGGACCTTCCCATTTGGGCTTAAGTTTGTCCTTTTTCTTGTCCGGCAGGCGTAGAACTAGCTCGCCAACATTGTAAGTTTTGGCCCGTACTTCCCTGCTTTGATATCTTCGAGCCTGCTGTTGATAGAATGCGCAACGGGATTTTGCCACGTCGCGCTCCTCCTCTAAAGCGTCCAAACTGTCCTGCCGATCCAACTTGGCTTCTCTTTCTTCGTACATGCACACGCGAGGTGAATCATGAATTATGTCGCAGGGCAAAACTGCCTCAGCGCCGTATACCATAAAAAATGGTGTGAATCCGGTAGTGCGGTTCGGCGTGGTCCGCAGCCCCCAGAGTACGGAGTCGAGCTCCTCTACCCAGTGCGTGTTAGATTCCGTGAGGGACCGCACTAATCTGGGTTTAATGCCGCTCATGATTAGACCATTTGCTCATTCCACTTGACCATTAGTTTGAGGGTGGTAGACTGAAGCGTAGTCGAGCTTGATGCCCATGTTCTTGCACCAGAGTTTAACCTCGCTGGCTGTGAAATTCGTGTCGTTATCAGTGATGATGCTGTGGGGGACGCCAAAACGGTGTACTACCCCGGATATGAAGTCTATCACAGGTCCGGATTCTGCCGTTTTAAACGGCTTGGCCTCTATCCATTTGATGAATTTGTCCACCATGACCAATAAGTATTTGTTCTTGTGGGTTCCCCCTTTAAGGGGTCCAACCATGTCAAGCCCCCAGACCGTGAATGGCCAAGTGATGGGTATAGTTTTGAGGGCGGTGGGTGGCATATGGCTCTGATTACCAAAGAGCTGACAACCAACGCATCGTTGGACTAAGTCCTGAGCATCTGCCCGGGCTGTTGGCCAATAAAATCCTGTACGGAAGGCCTTGCCTACAAGGGCCCGGGCTGCGGCCTGGTGTCCCCCGAGTCCGCGTGAATTTCAGCCAGGAGATTTCGCCCTTCCTCTTCGGAGATACGCCTTTGAAGGACTCCGGTTGTGCTTTTCTTATAAAGTTCTCCCTCGTGGACCTTGTAGGCTTTAGATCGCCGAACTATGCAGCGGGCCTCATTTTGGTCTTCGGGAAGTTCCTGCCTGATTAAGTAGGCTAGGAATGGTTCCATCCACGGGGCGATTACCGCCATTATTTCGTGGGCTGAATCTGTTATTTCATTGGCTGAGCCACCGATTGTGTCAAAATGTTCTCTGTTGGGTGATACAGTTGGTTCCGGGTTGTTATCCCCGGACTCCTCTTCCCATGATACGGATGGCTTAAAGAGCCGTTCCAGGAAGATGTTTGGAGGGACGGCGTCGCGTTTTGCGCCGATGCGTGCCAACACATCTGCTGCCTGGTTATTATCCCGGGCTACATGGTGGAATTCGAGTCCTTCGAACCGAGCTGACATTTTTAGGACGGTGTTACGGTAGGCTGCCATTTTTGGATCCTTGGCGTCAAAGTCTCCATTTACTTGGGATATTGCGAGGTTTGAATCCCCGTGCACCTCCAGGCGTTGAATACCCATGGAGATTGCCGTCCGGAGGCCATGTAGAAGGGCCTCGTATTCGGCTGCGTTGTTGGAGTCCGTGTACATTATTTGAAGTACGTATTGGACTGTGTCTCTGGTTGGGGACGTCAAGACGATGCCAGCCCCCAAGCCAGCCAACATTTTCGAGCCGTCGAAATGCATGATCCAATTGGAGTATGCGCCGTACTCTTTAGGGAGTTCGGCTTCGGTCCATTCGGCGATGAAGTCAGCCATAACTTGCGACTTTATAGCTCGCCGTGGTTTGTAGGTTATATCAAATGGTAAGAGCTCGATGGCCCATTTTACAATCCTGCCCGTCGCGTCGCGATTGTCTATAATATCGTTGAGAGGTACTTCGGAGGCCATCGTTATGGAACACTCTTGAAAGTAGTGTCGCAGCTTCCGGGATGCCATGAACACCGCATACGCTATCTTTTGATAATGTGGGTACCGGGACATGCTTGAAGTTAAGACAGTGGACCCGTAGTACACTGGTTTTTGAAGAGGGAATTTTTGCCCTTCTGTTTCTCGTTCGACGACGAGTACCGCGCTGACGACTTGATGTGTTGCTGTGATATATAATAACATCGGTTCGCCCAGGTTGGGCACGGCCAGGACCAGATTTGTTGCCAATATGGCCTTAATTTCTTCGAGTCCGGCCGTGGCAGCATCCGTCCATTCGAAGTGTTCGGTGCGGCGGAGGAGGCGATAGAGGGGCAGTGCCTTTTCTCCCAAACGGGAGATGAAGCGGCTTAGAGCCGCCACGCATCCAGTTAGTTTTTGTATTTGCTTGAGGTCTTTTGGGATATCCAATTGTGACAGAGCTCGGATCTTGGCTGGGTTTGCTTCAATTCCTCTACCGGATACAATGAAGCCCAAGATCTTTCCGGCTGGTACGCCGAAAACACATTTTTCCGGGTTGAGCTTAATGTCATATGCTCGGAGGTTGTCGAATGTCACCCTCAAGTCGTCTACTAGAGTTTCGACGTGTTTGGTCTTGACGACCACATCGTCTATGTATGCCTCTACTGTTTTGCCCATCTGGGTGGCCAGACATGTCTGAATCATGCGCTGATATGTTGCGCCGGCGTTTTTGAGTCCGAAGGGCATTGTGTTGAAGCAGAATGGTCCGTATGGAGTAATGAATGCCGTTGCGGCCTGGTATTTTTCCGCCATCTTGATTTGATGGTATCCGGAGTACGCGTCGAGGAAGCACAATGAATCGTGCCCTGCGGTAGCATCGATGATTTGGTCGATGCGAGGGAGAGGGAAAGGGTCCTTTGGACAGGCCTTGTTAAGGTCTTTGAAATCGACACAAAGGCGCCAGGATTTGTCCTTCTTTGGTACCATTACCAGGTTCGCTAGCCAGTCCGGATGCTTTATATCTCTGATGAATCCGGCTTCTAAGAGTTTGGCCAGCTCCTCTCCCATTGCCTGTCTTTTGGGTTCGGAAAATCGCCGAAGAGCCTGTTTGACTGGCTTGAATCCTTTTAGGATGTTTAGGTTGTGTTCTGCCAGCCTGCGTGGGGTTCCTGGCATATCTGAAGGGTGCCAGGCGAAAATGTCCCAATTTTCCCGAAGGAATTCTCGTAGTGCGGCTTCTACATCTGGATTCAATTGTGCTGCAATGGAGGCCGTCTTTGTGGGGTCCGATGGATGGACCTGGAATTTGACTATTTCGTCTGCTGGTTTAAAAGAGGTGGACTTAGATCTCTTATCGAGTATCACATCGTCCCTATCCACCGTGGAGCGCAGCGTAGCGAGTTCCTCTGCCGCTAGGGCTTCGGATAATGCTTCTAGGGCTAGTGCGGCTGTCTTATTTTCAGCGCGGAGTGCTATATCTGGATCACTGACAAGAGTGATTATTCCATTGGGCACGGGCATTTTAAGCTTCATGTACCCATAATGGGGTATAGCTTGGAAGATTGTGAATGCCTCTCGCCCTAACAAGGCGTGATATCCGCTGCCGAATGGGGCCACTTGGAACATGACCTCTTCGGACCTGTAATTGTCCGGTGAGCCGAACACTACGTCGAGTGTGATTTTTCCTGTGCAGCGTACTTCTCAACTAGGGATTATTCCTCTGAAGGTTGTGCTGCTTCGCTCAATGCGGCTCCAGTCAATTTCCATTTTTTGAAGGGTTTCCTCGTAGATGAGGTTTAATCCGCTGCCGCCATCCATGAGAGGTAAGATGAAAGCCGTCCACTATCGGACTGAGGACCAATGCGGCTGGCGCTCGAGCTGTTTGGAATTTAGGTTCGTCGTTGGCATTGAAGGTGATAGCCGTGTCGCTCCATGGATTTGTTGTTGCTACTTGGTAGACTTCGGCGAGGCTGCGGATTGTTCGTTTCCACATGTTATTTGATGCGAAAGTCTCGAAGACTGTTAATACCGTACTGGTACTATTGGGCTGGTTGCCCGGGGCTAGAAAGCCCTCACCACTTTTGGCCAAGCCGTAGTATCCAACATGCTCGAAGGCTATGTGTTGGAGTGGCATCCTTCGTACTATGGATTTTACAGGGCCCGTTGAGCCATCCCTCCAGTACAGTTCCATGCCCTTTAGGGGTTTTTTGCTTTTTGGTTTTTAATCCAGGTGCTTGAGTATGACACACCCTTTTATTTCGGACTAGGGTTGTATTCAGGGCCGGATTGTCCCAAAACCTGGTTTCGATTTTCCCGGCACTCTCCATCGCACAGTATTTTTGTACAATGGTCGCTAGGTCGGCGAAGCGTGTAACTTTGCGACGACTTATGGCGTTCATGATTCCCTTGTCCGTGCAATTGTTGCAGAAGATTGAAATCGCGCTTTCTTCACGGCAGTCCTTTATCCTCTTCATAACCAGGAGGAATCTGGCCCAGTAATGATGTACTGTTTCATCTGGCTCTTGCCGTATTTGAGATAGATCGCTTATGTTTGGGTGGGCGGGCGGAATTAAATTCGGAACCCCGCCCGATCTGAGGCTCGAAGGCCAAGAAGTTTCCAGATTTGGAAGTTTGGGTTGTTGGGTGTATTCCAACAAATCTGGTCCGATGCCTGATTTTAGGTTCAGTACTTGATTGACGTCCGTCCTTCCGCGGGAATCCGGCATGGAGGCATCGGGAATCCGGACATAGCTGGTTTTTAACGTAGGAGAAGAGTCGCCGCATTGTTCCTCTACCACAACAACGTGGTGGGTAGCCTGGGGAGAGTTGATTTTTCTTAGATCGGTTTTAAGCCCAATCTGATCGTAGTCTGTAGCGACTCCCAGGGCGGCGATGCGATCCAAGAGCTCTTTTATGGAGAAGAGCTCCATCGGATCTAGCTGCTTGGCGAATTCTGAGCTAACGTGAAGATCGCTTTTGATGACCCGAGAGGTCATTGTCGGGGTGGTGGCCGAACAGGCGGTCATAAGAAAACCACCTAGCCGGATAGTTTGGCCGGCGGCCAAAGCTCCCTTGACGACGGTGCCGTCTTTAAAGACGGGAAAAGGCATCCTGCCTGATTGCGACGGCACAGAGGAACTCTCAATGAAAGCACCAATGTCGGTGTCAAAACCGGCGGATCTCGGGTAGGGGGTCCCGAACTGTGCGTCTAGGCGGATGGTAACAGGAGACAAGGGACACAATGTTTTTACCCAGGTTCAGGCCCTCTTGATGGAGGTAAAACCCTACGTCCTGCTTGATTAATATTGATGATGTGTGTTACAAGAGTAGATCTACCACGAGATCAAGGAGGCTAAACCCTAGAAGCTAGCCTATGGTATGATTGTTCTTCGTCCTACGGACTAAAGCCATCCGGTTTATATAGACACCGGAGAGGGCTAGGGTTACACAGAGTCGGTTACAATGGTAGGAGATCTACATATCCGTATCGCCAAGCTTGCCTTCCACGTCAAGGAAAGTCCCATCCGGACACGGGACGAAGTCTTCAATCTTGTATCTTCATATTCCTGGAGTCCGGCCGATGATGATAGTCCAGCCATCCGGACAACCCCTAGTCCAGGACTCCCTCATTCATACTTTCACTAGTTTAAGTTCTCTCAACAATAATAACATAACTGGATCGTATAACTATCCATCAACATGCAACAAAGAGTCACTCCAAAGTCAATAATAGCGGAGAACAAACGAAGAGATTATTCTAGGGTATGAAACCACCTCAAAGTTATTCTTTCTGATCAATCTATTCAAGAGTCCGTAGTAAAATAACATGAAGCTATTCTTTCCGTTCGATCTATCCTAGAGTTCATACTAGAATAACACCTTAAGACACAGATCAACCAAAACCCTAATGTCACCTAGATACTCCAATGTTACCTCAAGTATCCGTGGGTATGATTATACGATATGCATCACACAATCTCAGATTCATCTATTCAACCAACACAAAGAACATCAAAGAGTGCCCCAAAGTTTCTACCGGAGAGTCAAGATGAAAACATGTGCTAACCCCTATGCATAGATTCCCAAGGTCACGAAACCCGCAAGTTGATCACCAAAACATACATCAAGTGAATCAATAGAATACCCCATTGTCACCACGGGTATCCCACGCAAGACATACATCAAGTGTTCTCAAATCCTTAAAGACCCCCGATCTATTGTGCTCCTCGATGTTTTTAGGGTATATGGATATATATAGGTGAAAGAAGTCGGTCAGGGGGCCACGAGGGGCCCACGAGGGTGGGGGCGCGCCCAGGGGGGTAGGGCGCGCCTCCCTGCCTCGTGACCACCTCAAAGCTTCCCTGATGTCTACTACAAGTCTCCTGGATTGCTTCCATTCCAAAAATAACTCTCCTGAAGGTTTCATTCCGTTTGGACTCAATTTGATATTCCTTTTCTTCGAAACACTGAAATAGGCAAGAAAACAGCAATTTGGGTTGGGCCTTCGGTTAATAGGTTAGTCCCAAAAATAATATAAAAGTGTACAATAAAGCCCATAAACATCCAAAACAGATAATATAATACCATGAATACTTCATAAATTATAGATATGTTGGAGACGTATCAATCATAAACACACAATTCATTGGATCTCGACAAACACACTGCAAAAAGAATTACATCGAATAGATCTCCAAGAAGATCGAGGAGAACTTTGTATTTAGATCCAAAGAGAGAGAAGAAGCCATCTAGCTAATAACTATGGACCCGAAGGTCTGTGGTAAACTACTCACACTTCATCGGAGAGGCTATAGTGTTGACGTAGAAGCCCTCCGTGATCGATTCCCCCTCCGACGGAGCACCATAAAAGGCCCCAAGATGGGATCTCATGGGTACAGAAGGTTGCGGCAGTGGAAATAGGGTTTCATGGTGCTCCTGGATGTTTTCAGGATATGAGAGTATATATAGGCGAAGGAACTCGGTCAGGGGAGCCACGAGGGGCCCATGAGGGTGGGGGCGCGCCTACCACCCGGGTCGCGCCTCCCTGCCTCATGGCCGCCTTGTTTCTTTCTTAACGTCCATTCCAAGTCTCCTAGATTGTGTTTGTTCCAAAAATAACTCTCCCGAAGGTTTCATTCCGTTTGGACTCCGTTTGATATTCCTTTTCTGCAAAACACTAAAATAGGCAAAAAAACGGCAATTTGGGTTGGGCCCCCGGTTAATAGGTTGGTCCCAAAAATAATATAAAAGTGTATAGTAAAGCCCATTAAACATCCAAAACAAGTAATATAATAGCATGGAACAATCAAAAATTATAGATACGTTGGAGACGTATCACCCCCTGCCTCGTGGGCCCCTCGAGCATCGTCTGGCATTGATTCCACTTCCCAGAATTCAGAAATATTCCAAAAAAATATCCGTCCGTTTTTATCCTATTTGGACTCTGTTTGATATGGATTTTCTGCGAAACAAATAACATGCAACAAACAGGAACTGGCACTCGGCACTGGATCAATATGTTAGTCCAAAAAATAGTATAAAAAGTTGCCAAAAGTATATTAAAGTTGTATAATATTGCATGGAACAATCAAAAATTATAGATACGACAGAGATGTATCAGCCCTCAACCTCACCACTGCTGCCCTCGACCTCACCGCCAGCGATCGAGGCCGCCCAGGATCGTCGCCTCCCGAGCCCGCCCTCACCGTCGACTGTAAGGCTCTCCCTCTCCTCTCTCCTACCCTCATCTCTCTCTCTCTCTCTCTCTCTCTGGTAGGGAAATTCATATGTTGCTGCTTGATGATTTTCATATGAACCCTAGGTGTTCATATGAACCCTAGATTTGTTTAGGGTGGTAGGCATTTTTTTAGCATTTAGGAAAGAAGATGAGCAATTTTTTTAGAAAATTAGCTAGGGAAAATTTTGATGAAAATGCCTTAACAATAATTCCATTTAGCTTTAAATTAATAGAGGGTATATAAATTATAGTAGCATTTAGCTTTAAATTAATAGAGGCTATAAACAAAAAATAGTATCATTTAGCTATAAAAAATTGTTTTGGACTATGGACCTGAATCTGGTCCAAATTTCATTCAAATGAAATTTGAACTATTTGGACTATGGACCTGAATATTTTTGAAGAAATTGGGTGTAGGTACTAAGGTCTTGCTGTGGAAATTTTGTTGAGGTCAGAAGGGTTAGAGAAAATGGAGTTCTTTGCAATTTCTAATAAGGTCAAGTATTGTTGGAATATTTGCTCTAAAAAATTTGGATGAAAAGAAAATAATGTGTGTGTGAGAGAGGAATAGCTAGAATAAAATTTGGGTTCTGTCCTAGGAAGAGAAGTGTTTAGTGAGGTCATTTTGCAAAGGTTTTTGGTTTTTGAAAAGACCACTATTTTTCAAGGAAATTAATTTAGGCAAGTTTTATTTTGAAGATGATCCCTTCCTAGACTTTTGGCTTTAGACAAAAAGCAAAAGCATTTAGCTATAAATAAAAAACAGTAGCTATGGCATTTAGCTATAAACAGAAAACAAAATTGTTTTTCTTTTCAAAAACTTGGTTAAAGTAATTGTTGCTATGTAAACGAAAAACAATATTGATGTTATATGATATATGTCATTGATGTTCATTTGCATATCCCATTATTGTTGATTATATATTTTCACTGAAGTGGTCATGTTATATGCAAATTCCTCAATAGTGTTTGCTCATGTTATATGCAACATTGAAGTGGTTTGATTGTGCCCAAGTGGCCTTTTGTTGTTCCTAGGGAATGAAGCCGGGTGGCCTATGTTTTGCCTGAATGTTGATTCACTTCTGTTTCGGCAAATTTCAGGTGCTCGATTTGTCCACTTTTTAGCAATGGTCATGCCGAATTTTTTCGTGCATTTTGGCATGACTTGTGCTACAAACTAGGACATATCGAGTGCCCATGATTTCCCGCACTGGGAAGGAATCAACGTTCCTGTAAAATATAGGACTTTTTTTATGTCATTATTCATTTTATTAGGTCTAGAACTAATTGACTAGATTTAATCATAGGAAACATGGCTAGCAACCATGAAGGACAGGGTTCTGGTGATTGCGACGACGTCTACCTGGCGACAGGCAAATATTTGAACCTTGTCGATGAGCAACGGTTGTTGCTGCTGGGCCCACCTATCACATCCGAGACCGACATCGAGACCGGCGCCAAGATTGGCGCTGAGACCCAGACCGGCACCGAGACCGGCGAAGCCGGTATAGAACCGAAACCAAAGAGGAGACAATGACGCCCAAACCAGCTCATCACTACTAGAGTGGTGGTCACGAAGGTGGACAGTGGCAATTTTGAGCCAAAAGAGCCTGCGGAAGCGCGAGCATGCTACGGCAATCAAATAGGATGCATCGTATGGACAACCACCACCATCAACGATGAGAGACTAAAGAAGATAGCAAATATGAAGCACTCCCTCCTAACGAAGCTGCACCAGGTATTCTTGTTTCCGGGCCGGGATGAAAAGAAATATACTAATCCAGATAAAGACCCTTCAATGAAGAAGATAAACAAACGCGTCATGAGCAAGTTTAGCGATGCGTTGGCCGCCTGGAAAGTAAGGGTGAAAGCAAGAATCATCGATAAAAAGGAACCCTACTCCGAGATTGTAAAGGATAATCCGACAATTACGAAAGAGCAGTTTGAAATATTCAAGGCGGCTTGCGACGCCGAAGCTGCCAAAGAAAAGTCAAAGTACATGAAGGAGCTTCAAGAGAGGAACATGGGGTGCCACCACCTGGGAAGCCGTGGTTATGCGGGGAAGAGGTCCATATGGTCCAAGGAGGACGCGGAACACGAAAGTCTGGGCATCCCAGACCCCTTGGCGGAGTTCACCATCCCACAGGAGCATGACATCCTCAGGGCCCGGTACTGTTGGGACCCAGTGAAGAAGGTTTTCGAGACGGACGCAGTTGTGACGGAGTTCATGAGACTACTGGTAATTTTAGCTTCTGATCAATCCGACTGCATGTTTAGTCATATTTGTATACGATCCTTGTTCCTTTTGCAGAGAGAGCAACACAGGATTGCGGCCGAAAGCGACTCACCGTCTGAGGTGTTGGCGAGGCCCAAGTGGGACACCCCATTCAACCAGGCCTTGAACATACTGAAACGACTCCCGGTGGACAGTCAGCCGTTGTATGGACGCGTGCACGGCGTTGGAGACGGCGCCACGTGGAAAAAGTAGTACCGTGAGACCACGGAGGAGAGAAAGGAAAGACGGAGGTTAGATGAAGAAAACATCAACAAGAAGGTTGAGATTGCGATTGAGAAGAAATCAACCGAGACAGTCAAAGCAGCGGTAGCTTCCGCAAAAGAGGAAATGGCAGCTACGTATGGTGTGTTGCTTCCGGCTATCGTCAATTGGAGCAGGCAAAATCCAAATAAAGATGCAGCGGACTTTTCCCTTGCCTACTTCTTTGGGAGCAGCTCGACTAGCGTTGCACCAGCACCTGCTCCCGCACCTGCACCAGCTCCTGCACTGGCTCCCGCACCTGTTCATAGCATCCCGTCCTCCGTCTCGGACGTGCTCGGCGGTGCTTTGTCTTTGGCTGAGCTCGACGCCCTCACGGTACCTGTCCCATCGACCCTCTTCAATAAATGTATAATATCCCGTTTCCGTTGCCTTTTGGATGTCTCACGTCGCAGACATGTCTTTGCTGGCTGGTGTAACCCCGTGCACCATATTGTACACCATCGGCGGCCGGAAGGTGGACGTCGGGAAGGCGACGATAATAAGCTGAAGGAACAATTGTTCCACAGCCGGCCGATCCCCCCTGATGTCTTCAAGGTTTCCGTGGCCAGTGTCAAACCGGACCATGAGCATTTGGCTTCTCCGGTACTAGGGGAAGATGACAACGAGACCCCGCGGCGGCTTGGCGATTGCAGGAGGTGGGTCCTGTTGTGGCCAAAGAGTGTGGTTCGTCTGGAGGCAGCCGGGAGCACGCCCAGGACCATGCAGCCTCGGCAAGGTATGAACATCAACACCCCACCTACCCAATTAGCATCG
Source organism: Triticum dicoccoides (assembly GCF_002162155.2). Lineage (NCBI taxonomy): Eukaryota > Viridiplantae > Streptophyta > Magnoliopsida > Poales > Poaceae > Triticum > Triticum dicoccoides. The sequence continues at coordinate 213,929,383 of NC_041393.1, read as the reverse complement.
CATGTCGTGCAGGGTGATAGCGGACGGGGTGAGGAAGAGGCTCCATTAGTCGCTGATGATGTCGCCACCGTCGAAGAAGCAATGCATGATATCAATGCCATAGATGAGGATGAGGATGACGATGACACTCTACAGTATCTCAATATTGGCGCCTATGATGACGGAGGATTGATGGCTCAGCAGTATGAGTACTCAGGGTTTGAGCGTCATGAGTCAGTGCCTGAATTGCCGCCTCCAGTGGCTGAACGTATTATAGACGACCTTCCAATACCAAAGAAGCATAGGAAGAGAGCGAGGAAAGGCAACAAAGCTGCTTCTATGATCCAGCCACCTCCGCAGCCTCGGGTTCACGATCGTATACCTGTCATGGGTGTGGCGAAATAGCATATCCCCGGTGTAAGTGCATGTAGTGCCACCACTAGTTGGTTTTGGAGTATTGATGACAAAGTTGGTTGAGGGACTAATGCGTTTGTGAGAATTGCAGGATAACGCAGGTAGTGTCCTCATTGATTTGGTTTATCTACCGGAGATGACCCCTAAAAATGTATGAAGACATTGAAGACAATGGTGGTATGATAAGATACTCATATTGAAGACTATGACATGAGAAGACATTGCGTGAAGACTATGGAGCGCGAAGACTGTGTGGTTTCGTTGTTTCCTTTTCTTCTTTGTTGAGTCATAGGAACCACCATACTGTTAAGTGGGGTCCAAGTGAACTAAGTCAGAGTGACTGAAGTGATGCTCAACCCAAATCCTATGTCTTCGAGCGAAGACAATGAGAGCAAATCTTATCCAGAGTTGGATGAGTCAGGTTTGCTTGTAGCCCAAGTAAAGTTGCCGTGTGTGTTTGAAATCTGACCGTTGGAACACGTGTCAGTTCCTTAGTGACCCAGGGTCATTTCGGACAAATCAGGTCGGGTTGCCTAGTGGCTATAAATAGCCTACTCCCTACACCATAAATTGGTGGCTGCTCAGAGTTAGTATACGGCTTTTGTTGTTTGAGAGCAACCCACCTCGAAGCATTTGAGAGAGAGAAATCCTTGCGAGGACAAAGCCCAAACACCCAGAGCCAAAGAGTGTTAGGCATCACTGAAGTCTTTCTGTCTGTGTGACCTGAAGACTTATTACACTTGAGGACTGTGTATCCTCCAGCCGGTTAGGCGTCTCGTTCTGAGCATCCAAGAGTCATTGTGGATTGCCGGGTGAACGAAGTCTGTGAAGGTTTGGAAGTCTACCTTGAAGACTTACCAGAGTGATTGGGCGAGGACTGGGTGTCCTTAGCTCAAGGGGAATAAGGTGAAGACACGGTCTTCTGAGTTGAATCTCAGCCTCCCTAACCAGACGTACAGTTGTCACAGCAACTGGAACTGGTCCAACAAATCCTGTGTCTTCAACAAGTGACTGGTTCTATCTCTTCCCTCCTTTACTTTGAGTCTGTCTTCGTGAAGTCATTGCTTATATGTCTTATATGATTGACTTCATTGCTTGACTACTACTGTTGATTGGCTTCATACTATCTTCCATCCTGATCCTACTACCTAGCTGCTATTAGTCTTCGTACGATAACGCTATTGCATACTTGACTATGGCTTGCTTGTTGTAGTTTATCTTCCGCTGCATATCAATTAGGTTATTTCTATTGTTTGTCTTCGAAACTTTCACGTTTTGAAGACTTTCATAAAAATCGCCTATTCACCCCCCCCTCTAGTCGATAACTAGCACTTTCAATTGGTATCAGAGTAAGGTACTCCCTTGTTCTGTGTGATTCGGTTTAACCACCTGGAGTTTAGCTATGTCGACTGCAGGGATAATCAAAGTCTCCGTTGCTTGCCCCATGTTCGATGGAACAGAATATCCCTACTGGAAGAATAAGATGCGCATGCATCTTGAAGCCATTGATGTCGACCTCTCGTATGTCGTCAAGAACGGCATTCCAAAGACCGGTGAAGGTGTCACCCCTGCTGATGTCAAGAAGTTCATTCAACTGGACTCGACTGCAAAGAACATCATCTGTGGTCATCTGACCAAAGGACAGTATGGCCGTGTGAGTGCTCTGGAAACGTCAAAGTTAGTCTGGGACTGGCTATCCAAGGTCAATGAAGGCGTATCTACTCAGAGAGACCAGAGAATCAGTGTTCTTCGCAATCTCTTCAACCGCTTCAAGAGAAACAACAATGAAAATGTCCAGCTCACGTTTGATCGCCTCACCGACATCACAAATGAGCTTCAGGCTCTCGGCGCCACTGAGATCACCAAGCATGAAATTGTCAAGACGCTGCTGAGATCCCTTGACAGCTCCTTTGACACCCTTGCCCTCATGATACAAGAACGTCCTGACTTCAAAACTCTCGATCCGTCTGATATACTTGAGAGGCTCAACACACATGAGTTCCAGCTTTCTGAGAAAAGAGATATCTATGGCCCCAACTATGGCCGTACTCGTGCCTTGAAGGCAAAAGTTGTTTCCTCATCTGAAGAAGAAGAATCTGACTGCGGTTCAGATGATCCTGAAGATATTGGAAGGGAACTTGCTATGCTTGTGAAGAAGTTCCAGAAATTCACCAAGAAGAAGGGCTTAAGAAAGTCTTCACGATCCAGTTCAAGAAATGATGAAGCTTCCACTCAAGACAACAAGAAGAGAACCTGTCACAAGTGTAAGAAGCCTGGGCACTACATCTCTGAATGTCCTCAGTGGGAAAACGAGAAGAAGAAGAAGAAGAGCAAGGATTATGACTCCGATGACAAGAAGAAGAAGAAATCTTCGAAGTCCTCTTCCATGTCCTCATCAAGGTCTTCATCTCACAAGAAGAGCTCATCTGGCAAGGCTCGTGCTTTTGTTGGCAAGGAAATGGATTCAGAGGAGGAGTCTGCTTCTCAGGAGGCAGAGGTGGAATCTGAAGCTGAATCCGACTCCGGCGTTGCAAGTCTGGCTCTAGCCACTGCCTATGTTGCCAAGTCTATCTTCAACACTGAAGACATAGACTCCCACACCAATGCTGATGATGACAACAACTATCCAGCTCCCACCTTCTGCTTCATGGCACACGGTGCCAAGGTAAAATCACGCGATGCTTACTTTAAAACATCAAGTGAAGATGACTCTGATTGTGAATCTAAACCCAGCTACAAAACTCTTGCTAAAATTGCTACTGAACAACCAAAGGCTATGGAATATACTCAAAAACTGTTATACAAAAGCGATGACCTGTTGGACGCGGAAATGACACGTACACAGTCCTTAGTTGAAGACATAAAAAATCTTCATGCTAAATCTCAAGAACTTGAAAATCTTCATGAAACGCTCTCAACCTCTAATGAAAAGCTCTCCTATGATTATCTTCAAAGGAAGCAAGATCTTGAGAAATTGAAAGCGGCTCATGAAGATCTTCAAAAGGAAAATGTGTCACTTCGCGCTCAACAGATCAGTCCCGCTCAGGAAGGATTTGAACCACATTGCTTAAAATGCATTGGGCGTGATAACGCTGCCTCTGTTGCTGAATGTTCCACTGCTGCTACAGTTGCACTGTCTTCAACTACTGATGTGGTAACTAACCCCTCTGTGGAGGATACCACTGCTATTACTGATGAAAATGCTAGGTTGAAGACATTGCTTGAAACAGGGATGTACAAAAGTTTGAAGGGACATCAGACACTCTGCGATGTCCTCAAAAAGCAGATTCTGAACCGAAACCCTAGGAAAGAGGGTGTTGGGTTCGAGAGGAAAATGAATGCTGATGGTTCCTACTAGAAGCCTGAGCAGTATCCCAAAACCACATGGGTTGCTGCAAAGGAACCTTTAGTGGATCCATCTACTTTATCTGGCTTTACCTATGCTAATCCTATTATCATTGATGAATCCTTTGATGCAAACTATAAACTGTTCAAAAATCAGAATGGTGAAGTGTTTGCCAGGTATATTGGTACTAACTGCAGGAACGGACCGCCAATGAAGAAGATCTGGGTTCCCAAAAGCTGTCTTGAAAATCTTCCGGTGAATGTTGTCATGACACCACCTGTGAAGAAGACAAACCCCGTACCAAAGGCGTCACATGGTCCAACGGCTTCATACGGAAACAGGACTCACCCGAGTCACCCTAACGCCAATGTTTTGCAGGGAAATCATACTCAAACTTATGAATATGAGTGTGTGTCTCCAAACCGCTACGTTCATAATACTAAGAACTTTTCTGCTTATTCATATGAGTATCATTCATCTCCTGCAAGGCTATTTGCTAGGGCTCCAAAGTCGAAATTCTCAGATGTTGCACTTAGACTCATTGCTTCTAAGCCACCCCTGAAGATGTGGGTGGTGAAGAGGAACTAACTCTCTTTTGCAGAAAATGGTCTCCAGCCAGCAATCAATGGCGTCCGATATTATTGCTGGGGACCTAAAACACAAAGGGACGCATGACAAAATGACTTACTATGCATTCCACATATGAATCGCTTACCAGTCATACTGTGTGCTAACTTTCGTCTATGCTGTGATAATCCAAGTGTGCATCAAATGCTTATGCTTCACAACATACATTGTGAAGCCTATCCCTCTAACTGCACTGTAGGGTACACCAAAAGCTTCAGAATGGATTAGTGACAGCGGATGCACTAATCACATGACTGGTGATCAAAGTCTTCTCATGGTCTCAACCTTACGTCCATCCGACAAGAGTCAAATCACATTTGCTGACACTTGTAAAGGCAAGGTATTGGGTCTAGGTAGAGTTGCAATCTCAAAGGATCAACACATGGATAAAGTGATGCTTGTTGAATCCCTTGGATTCAACTTAATGTCTGTCTCAATGCTTTGTGACTTAAACATGATTGTGATATTTGGAAAATATCGTTGCCTTGTACTTATGGAATCTGACAAGTCTCTAGTCTTTGAAGGGTATAGGAAAGGTGATCTATACATGGTAGATTTCTCAGCAGGTCCACAACTTGCCGTATGTCTTCTTGCAAAAGCTTCAGAATGCTGGCTCTGGCATCGGAGGTTGGGACATGCTGGCATGAGAAACTTGCACACTCTCGTCAAGAAGAAGCATGTCATAGGCATCGAAGGTGTTAAGTTCAAGAAAGATCATTTATGTGGTGCCTGCGAAGCTGGAATGATGACAAGGGCCAAGCATCCCTCGAAGACAATCATGACGACATCTCAACCCTTTGAGCTGTTGCACATGGACTTATTTGGCCCTACTCACTACTCCACGCTCACAACAACGGCGTGTCTCTATGGCTTTGTCATTGTTGATGACTACTCAAGATACACATGGGTGCACATAATTCTCTACAAGACTGAAGTACAAGATGTCTTCAGACGATTCTCCAATCGAGCAATGAACAACTATGGTGTCAAGATCAAGCATATCAGAAGTGATAACGGCACTGAATTCAAGAACACCGACATTGATCTTTATCTGGATACAATGGGAATCACTCATGAATTTTCTTCTCCATACACACCACAGCAAAATGGCATCGTTGAGCGCAAGAACAGAACCCTCATTGAGATGGCTCGAACAATGCTCGATGAGTACAAGACACCAAGAAAGTTCTGGCCTGAAGCCATTGATACAGCTTGTCACATCATCAACCGTGTCTACATCCATAAGCTTCTGGGCAAAACATCCTATGAGCTCCTCACAGGCAAGAAGCCAAATGTCAGCTACTTCAGAGTCTTTGGTGCTAGGTGCTAGATCAAGGATCCCCATCACAAGTCAAAATTTGAACCCAAAGCTCACGAAGGCTTCATGCTTGGCTATGGAAAGGATTCACACTCATACAGAGTCTTCAACCTCTTCCACTACAAAATCGTTGAAACAGTGGATGTGCAATTTGATGAAACCAATGGTTCACAACGAGAGCTCCTGCCAAGCACACTTGATCAAGCTCCTTCCAGTGAATCTATCAAGCTGATGGGAACTGGTGAAATCATGCCTTCTGAAGCACAGCCTGAAGAGGAACTTATCATTTCTGCACCAAATCAACCTGAAGACACTGCTCAAACCGAAGACAATCCTCCGAATGATGACAATGATCATCATGAGCAAGGGCTTCGTCCAGTTCATCCTCATGTTGCAAATGAAGTACAAATCGAGAAGATAATTGATAGCATCAATGCGCCTGGTCCGCTTACTCGCTCAAGAGCAACACAGTTAGCAAACTTCTGTGGGCACTTTCCATTTGTGTCAATATCAGAACCCAAGAAAGTTGCTGAAGCTTTTATGGAAGCTGAATGGATTCAAGCCATGCAAGAAGAACTTCAACAGTTCAAGCTGAATAATGTTTTGGAACTGGTCAAGCGCCCTGACCCTTGCAAGCATAACATTATTGGAACAAAGTGGATATATTGAAACAAGCAAGATGAGCATGGTCAAGTTGTCAGAAACAAAGCATGTCTTGTGGCTCAAGGATATACTCAAGTTGAAGGAATTGACTTCGATGAAACATTTGCTCCTGTTGCTAGGCTTGAAGCTATTCGCATACTGCTAGCCTATGCTAATGACCACAACATCTTGCTATATCAAATGGATGTGAAGAGTGCATTTCTCAACGGCAAGATTGAAGAAGAAGTGTATGTTGCTCAACCACCTGGCTTTGAAGATCCAAAACATCCTGATATGGTGTAGAAACTTAACAAAGCACTGTATGGCCTCAAACAAGCTCCTCGCGCTTGGTATGATACAATCAAAGACTTCCTGAAGAGCAAGGGCTTCAAACCTGGTTCCCTCGATCCCACACTCTTCACGAAGACATATGATGGTGAACTGTTTGTGTGCCAAATATATGTGGATGACATAATCTTCGGCAGCACCAACCAGAAGTACAGTGATGAGTTTGGGTACATGATGCAAGAGCAATATCAAATGTCCATGATGGGTGAGCTGAAGTTCTTTCTTGGACTTCAAATCCATCAACAAAGAAATGGCATCTTCATATCTTAAGAAAAATATCTCAAAGATTGCCTGAAGAAGTTCGGCATGCAAGATTGCAAAGGTTAAACGATGCCAATGCCAGCCAAACATCATCTTGGTCCCGACGACAATGGTAAAGAGTTCGATCAAAAGGTATACCGCTCCATGATTGGTTCTTTACTTTACCTATGTGCATCTAGGCCAGATATTATGCCTAGTGTTTGCATGTGTGCTCGATTCCAAGCGACGCCAAAGGAATCGCATCACTTAGCAGTGAAGCGAATTCTTAGATATTTGGCTTACACCCCAACACTCGGATTATGGTATCCAAAGGGCTCAAGGTTTGATCTGGTTGGATTCTCGGATGTTGATTATGCTGGTGACAAGGTGGATCACAAGTCTACATCAGGCACATGTCATTTTCTTGGTCGATCACTTGACTGTTGGTCCTCAAAGAAGCAGAACCGTGTGTCACTCTCAACTGCTGAATCTGAATACATTGCTGCTGGATCTTGTTGTGCTCAGCTTCTGTGGATGAAGCAAACTCTCAAGGACTATGGCATCAATCTGAAGCAAGTTCCTCTCTTCTGCGACAACGAAAGTGCCATCAAGATTGCCAACAATCCAGTCCAGCACTCGAAGACAAAGCACATTGAAATTCGTCATCATTTTCTCAGAGATCATGTCATGAAGAAAGATATTGACATCATTCACGTCAACACTGAAGAGCAACTGGCAGATATCTTCACAAAGCCCTTGGATGAGAAAAGGTTTTGCAAGTTACGGTGTGAGCTAAATATCTTGGAATCCTCGAATGTCCTGTGATCTGGCACACATCCTAACACTTATGCATGTAGATGACTTAGATGTGCAACACACAAAGTAATGTATATCTTCAATCAATGAAGACTTACACTCTGAGTGTGAATATATTAACATGGAATTTGACTTCGGAGCGCCACGATAATTGTGCGCCGTGTCTGGGTCTAATACTTCCTATACGTGGGTAACGCCACCACCAACTTTCACTGTTTGAAGTGTTTCACTCATGGCGTTATATTACAAAGACTTCGCATTTGGTTTTTCTTCAGTTTCAATTTATATTCATGATTTTCTGCGCTATGATGATTTGATTGCATATATATATATACTAGTGTTCTGTCCTCTACAGCATTCACTTATAGCTATGTCTTCACTGTTGAATCTTTTGAACTAAGTGAATGTGATCGGACCCTAATCTCTCTATGCTTACTATCTCAAACTCTATCTGTCCAAATCATATGCATTCTATTGAAACTGTCGAATGTCTTCTCTGCTCCCTTGTCAGCAGAAGACACAGAGACAAAACATCAAGTCCTATTTAAATGAATCATCTTTATTGTCGATATCCGGAGAAGCCGGAACGAACATCTGACATACTTTGCGGGCATGGGAACGTGGGACAATTCTAAATGTGTTGCACGCTTGCCACGTACCCCACGGATGTGAACAGACAGGGGCACCTGCGTAATTGCGCTGTGCTGCACACCTACTTATAAATATGTGTCCCCTGCGGTAAAGAAATCCTTCTTCCACCTCTCCACCTCCGTCAAAACCCTAGTGCCACCGCTAGCTTGCGACGACGCCGGCGACGAAGCGCTTAGCTGCCGCAACTTCTCCGACGCCGTCCTCACGCCGGCCGCGGACATCGTCCTCTTCGCCGTCGCCGTAGGTGTCCTCCGTCGCCAAGTTAGGGCACGGTGGACTGAACTGCTCGGTCTCCTATTCTTCCCATCTAGCAGTTCTTCGTGCGGTAATTATAACTCTATTTTTACCACCTTTTTGATCTTCAAGATTCATCCTGTTTACCAAAAGTAGTTTCTGCCTATTCAATGTTAGATCTATTCTGTCTGCATCTCATACTGCCGAGTCAATTCACTTAGATTTCCTGTCTAGTTTGATTCCTCACTTGTACTCATTCACGGATTGGTACAAATGTGGAACCAACTCACCGATATAAGTGAATGTCTTCGCATCATGAGGTCAATGTCTTCAAACTAATTTATCTTCAAAATCTTTTGAGAATGCATATGACCTCTTCCCCTTCCCTCGCATCTCTAATGCTGTCACAGGTACATGTCCATGGGAGAATCCCTAGGTTCTCATAGTCTGCATTCGTTTGCAGAATACTTACAGCATCATATCAATTCTCCTGAAGCCAGTTCCTGCTTGACCAGCAAGCGTAAATCTCTGAAGCCTTTGAGCATATTGAAACCATTCAGTTTGAAGTTCATGGCTGCAGAGAAATCTGTCAGGAAGGGTGGCAGACAGCGTCGTGGGGGAAATTCTAGGGATCTACCTGATGATCTTGCAGATATATATAAAACAGATCCTGAAGAAGATTACAATCAACGCAAGACTAGAATCCAATGGATTCGACGCTATTGGGCTGAACAGTGGTACAAGTACAAGTTCTTCACCTAGGAGTACGCAGAGAAGTATGCTATCAAGAGTCCTTGGGGCGATATTCTCTATCGAGGCCTTCCCCCCAAGAACAGAGCTGAAGCCATTGAGCAAAAATTCTATCCTTGCATGGTCCGTGGACCACAGCCTGAAGAAGCCGACCCATCATCATTGCTCTGGTGTCGTGACGACAATCTCTTCAAGCGCAACTTCCAGTTTGCTATGTCTTCAGCAAAGGAAAACAAGAAGTCATGGGGTTTAGACTTCAATCCTGGCCCCTTTGCTCCCCGTGAGGATGGGACACGTGAAGCTGAAGAGAATAGAATTGGCCCCTTTGCAAACCTTGATGGTCTCATCTCCTACGTCTTGGTTCAGGGTGCCAAAGTGGATCATTCCAACAATGATGCTGATTCTGATGAAGCCCCAGCTCCTACTCCAAGGCCGAAGAAGCCAAAGAAGATTAAGGCTTCATCATCAGCCGCACCTCCAAAAGCGTCTCGTGTGAAGCCATTGGCCACTTCACCTCCTGAAGCCAGTGTGCAGTCTAAAGATCAATCCCGTATCTCCAAGAAGACGGAGAAGAAAAAGCAACTTGTCAGGCGTACTGATCAAGCTCTGACTCCTGCTGCTATTCTGCGTGAAGAACCCATTGATCTATCAAGTGATGAAGATCTTGCGGATGATGCTCTTGAGCAGCTGATAAAGAGCAAGGAAGAAGCAGAAATCTTCAGCAATTTGCCTCTCTTTGATGTGGCCATCATCCACAATTTCATTGATGAGTGGTTCGACACCCCAAATGTCAGCTTTGAAGATTTACAGCTTCCCATTGGCCTCAGCGTCTCTTTCAATGGCACCATTGCTTCTGAGCTGGCTCTCGCTCAGCGAATCGTTGAGCTCAAGAACAAGATTGATTATGAGAAGGCTCAATTCAAGAAGCATGTGGCCAAGCTAAGTGTTCAAGACGTCAGAAACTTCAAGGTCATGCTGCATGATCTTAAAGAAGCATTTCTGAAGAAGCGCCAAGAAGCTCAAGGCTCTCGTGAGCGCATGAAGAGTTTGGCTGATAAGTGTGTGCTTGCCTACAATGAGGCTGAGAAGCGCAAGTCACTTGGCCGTCCTGGCATTGACCCCAGGATGGCAGCAAAGAAAAAGAAGAAGCTTCCTGCTGATCAGCCTGCGCCTTCAAGCCAAGAAGCTCCACGCATTATCTTCCCAAGTAGCATGACTGGCTCGAAGCCAAAGGTCACCACAATCGCTTTAGAACAAAAGAAGACGAGGGATGCCGAGGCTGAAGCCAAAAAGAGGAAGAATACTAAAGCCTCTGATACCGCTCCCTCCAAGAAGAAGCGCAAGACCAAGAAGAATTGGGCTGCTCCCACAGAGCTCCTTTTTGTTGAACCCATCTCAGTGATTCATCCTGCATCTGCATCCCAAGAACTTCACATGACTGTTCATGAGCCTGCTTCCACAGAGGCTCCTGAAGCTGAAGATATACTAGCAGTTGAACCCACCGCTGCTGAAGACATTGGTCATCATGACAATGTTGAAGATGATGAAGTTCTTCCTCAGATCGAATACAATGTGGTATCATCGCCTGTTCATACGAACAGCGAACTTATCAGCATTGGTTGTCCTCTGACGCCAATTGCTCAGGATGATTCATGGGCTGATCGCCCGCAAGACCAAGACTCCCCAACACTCCCCAACAACAACAAGTCACACCATCCGTACAAGATGAAGAGGATGAGGGCCTGCCCACTCCATCTCCAAAAGCGTCGCCTGTACTCCAAAGGCTTCGCAAAGGACCAAGGCCTCAAGCTCCTCTTCCGAGCGTTCCAGAAGGAGAAGTGCATCATCAACCTGTTGCACGTCAAGTATTTTCAGAAGCCACTCCTGCTGTGAATGTCTCTGCGTCTGAAGCACCAGCTGCTGAAGACAATCCGCCTGCATCAGCCGATGAAGAATGTCAAGAAGAACGTGTCTCTACTGCCCCCATGCCTGAAGAAATAGTTCATGAGGTGAACGTGTCTATGCCTGACCCTCCCGCTCCTCAAGTGGAGGTTGAAAATCCTGAAGCTGCCACAACCAACGCAACTGAAGCCGATGACACTGTCATGGCTGAAGCTAATGTGGAGCTTGCAACAACCAGTGTGCCTGAAGCTAATGCGGCCACTGCACCTGAAGCTAGTGTGGCCACTGCTCCTGAAGCACCTGTTGTGCAGCCTGAAGCCTCAGTTGCTGCCACCGCTCCTGTTCCTGCCCCAAGGCACTATACAATTGAGCAAGCATATAACCATGGAGAGCTAACAACAGTCAGATGGCTCGTTCTGGTCCCTCCGCCTAATGTCTCTGGTCCTCAATTTGACTATCACATTGAGCATAGGCCTCAGGTCCAGAAGCCCAAGCCAAGACTGCCAAGATTTCCTGGTGCTACCACAACTGTTGGGTCCTTCAATGCAAATGGCTTCAAGAGCCACAACACATTCTTTGATAGCTCAAAGAACCCTTACACGAAGCCAAGAATTGCATCAGATCGGTTCTGGAGTCATCAGCAGCGAAGCTATTACTCCTGTGTTCTGTATGATCAAGGGCGCATCTTCCCTCATATGCGCCTCGACACTGAAGCCATTACTGGACTGCCCTGCTTAGAAGAAGCACTTGACTGCTTTCGAGATGCTGGGCTGCTCAGTTTTGTCACAGATAAAGAACACTGGAATGAAGAGCTATTGCTTCAATTCTATGCTACTCTGCACATTCGCGGCTACAACAGAGATACGAAGACATGGGTTCTCGAGTGGATGACCGGAAATATTCATCATGAAGCCAAAGCTATGGATATCATCGAGCTTACAGGCCTGTCCACTCCCGGAGAACTCTATGAACCTGGTTGCCAAAATCACCGCAATGCTCTGGAAAGCATCTTTCAAAGGCCCGAACCCAATATGAGTCAGATGCTGAGCATGATGAAGCCTTTGCCACGCAATGCTGAATATCCAACAGAGTTCTTTGTTGAAGACCTTGAGTATCTGCCACGCACCATATATCACATCATCAAGCGGACTCTATGGCCTATCAAAGGACATTCATCAGCGGCAAAGCTTGAAGGAGCTATGAAGACTTTGGTCTTCTACATTTTCAATGGCATCAGCTTCAATGCACAAGATTTCTTTATCAGACAACTTGCTGCCTCCGGCTTTGATCTCTTTGGTCTGAAGTTTTATGCTCCATGGGTCATGCGCCTCATAAAGCGACACTCTACTGTCAACTATCACCCTTCTGCTCGCAATCATGTGATTTTTCTACCTGAGGTTGATATGTCAGTTGAAGCTATATACCCTGACCCTGCCAAGAAGCCTCTTTGTCTTCAGAATGCCGAGCACCAAAGCTTCACTCAACCCATTGAAGGTGTTCAAGCAGCTACACGAATCTATCCATTGGCTGGAAATACTCGTCTGCCTCATCGAGCACCTACTGAAGCCACTGAAAGCACCATTGCCCAAAGGCCTCGGAAGCGTTCTCGCGTTCTCAATGACCGAGAACTTCTTGTGGCCCTTCATCAGAAACAGGATAAACATCACTTTTGGCTCAAGAGACAGATGCAAAGCCTCTTGGTGGATGTCAATCGCATTCGCAACCTTGCCACCAAGAATGCCTTTGTTGCTCATGAAACCTGCCGGCAATCATGGAAGAGTTTGACCCTGCTTAGTGCTGAAGCAGATCTTCAAGACGATGGCTTCAATGAAAGATTTCAGTTTGACTCCACTCCTCCACGGAATGTTGTCCTACGAAGAACTCCATCTCTTGACGACTCTGAATATTCTTCCTCCGCGGCAACGGTAAATGCCAGAGTGATCGATGATGAAGATGATGCTACTTCACCACCTCCTACTACTACTGTGTGCATCGACACTGCACCAAGTTCATCTGCACCGCCACCCAACGATGACAACCCTGCTGCTTCACCTACTCATCAAGAAGACGAGTAGATGCTCTATGTCTTCAAACCTTTTTGGTCATTACTGACAAAAGGGGGAGAAGCGTATGAGTTGATAGTCTTCAAGCGGGTTCAAATGGGCGGTTGCGTTATATTTTTGCCTAGTGTTTACAACTCTTGCATTTGATACACTTCGTTCTTTGAGTTGTAACACTTAAACTTGATGGTCGTTTGCTACTTATTTGCGTTTCCACGTGCGATGATAACTTCCGCACTTAAATCATCTTGCAGACGTCCATTTTTCATTATGCATGTCATCCTATATGATATATCATTTCATGCATGATGAATTATCTTCATAAGTTGAAGTGGATCTCCACAAGTACAACCTGCCATGTGCATTTGCATTCCAAAAGCTAAATTATTTATATGCACATCTTCAGGGGGAGCCCTTGCTACTTATGAAGATAAATTCCTATCCTTTACAATTTCACATACTTTATCCCCGTTGAAAACTTCAACCAGTTTGTCATCAATCACCAAAAAGGGGGAGATTGTAAGTGCATCTAGTGCCACCCCTAGTTGGTTTTGGAGTATTGACGACAAAGTTGGTTGAGGGACTAATGCGTTTGTGAGAATTGCAGTATAACGCAGGTAGTGTCCCTCATTGATTCGGTTTATCTACCGGAGATGACCCCTAAAAATGTATGAATACATTGAAGACAATGGTGGTATGAGAAGATACTCATATTGAAGACTGTGACATGAGAAGACATTGTGTGAAGACTATGGAGCGCGAAGACTGTGTGGTTTCGTTGTTTCCTTTTCTTCTTTGTTGAGTCATAGGAACCACCGTACTGTTAAGTGGGGTCCAAGTGAACTAAGTCAGAGTGACTGAAGTGATGCTCAACCCAAATCCTACGTCTTCGAGCGAAGACAATGAGAGCAAATCTTATCCAGAGTTGGATGAGTCAGCTTTGCTTGTAGCCCAAGTAAAGTTGTCGTGTGTGTTTGAAATCTGACCGTTGGAACACGTGTCAGTTCCTTAGCGACCCAGGGTCATTTCGGACAAATCAGGTCGGGTTGCCTAGTGGCTATAAATAGCCTACCCCCTACACCATAAATTGGTGGCTGCTCAGAGTTAGTATACGGCTTTTGTCGTTTGAGAGCAACCCACCTCGAAGCATTTGAGAGAGAGAAATCCTTGCGAGGACAAAGCCCAAACACCCAGAGCCAAAGAGTGTTAGGCATCACTGAAGTCTTTCTGTCTGTGTGACCTGAAGACTTATTACACTTGAGGACGGTGTATCCTCCAGCCGGTTAGGCGTCTTGTTCTGAGCATCCAAGAGTCATTGTGGATTGTCGGGTGAACAAAGTCTGTGAAGGTTTGGAAGTCTACCTTGAAGACTTACCAGAGTGATTGGGCGAGGACTGGGTGTCCTTAGCTCAAGGGGAATAAGGTGAAGACACGGTCTTCTGAGTTGAATCTTAGCCTCCCTAACCAGACGTACAGTTGTCACAGCAACTGGAACTGGTCCAACAAATCCCGTGTCTTCAACAAGTGACTGGTTCTATCTATTCCCTCCTTTACTTTGAGTCTGTATTCGTGAAGTCATTGCTTATATGTCTTATCTGATTGACTTCATTGCTTTACTACTATGGTTGATTGGCTTCATACTATCTTCCATCCTGATCCTACTACCTAGCTGCTATTAGTCTTCGTACGATAACGCTATTGCATACTTGACTATGGCTTGCTTGTTGTAGTTTATCTTCCGCTGCATATCAATTAGGTTATTTCTATTGTTTGTCTTCGAAACTTTCACGTTTTGAAGACTTTCATAAAAATCGCCTATTCACCCCCCCCCTCTAGTCGATAACTAGCACTTTCACCCGGTGAACCAATCCTACCTAAGGCAGCGATAGAGGCCATATACGATGATCTAAGGAGACTTCATGACGATGTGCTGCGGAGAGAGAAAAGCCTAACCGCCTCGGAAAATCCAGGATACCCACTCTACGTGGTTAACGTGCCACGGCAAACGTTGTACGTCGACACATTCCCCGCGGAGAATTTCTTCCTTCGATTCGATTACATCTTTGAGATGTTTCACTTGAAAAAGCTGAATTTTATGTGTGTCCGCCTTTTTGCCTTATACATGAACTACATCATCGGGATTGAACAGATACCTTATATCTATGTCGCTGACCCGTACTTCATGCACGAGGGCTTCTTGGCAGTCTGCCCAGAGCACTGTGAATATGCAAGGGACTACATCGCCGATTTCATGGTCGTCAATAAGGACAAGGAGACGATTCTCGTGCCTTATCATCCCATGTAAGTCATCCGCGCGGGTATCCTTCCTTCGATTTCAATCATTCATTTGCACGGTGGAGGCTAATTTGAGGTGTACTTATTTTGCGCAGCCACGGGCGTACCGTCCCCATCATCCTTTACCCACGATTCCCCCATGCTCTTTATTTGGACTCGTCGAAGAACATGAACAAAAAGTATTACACCCACGTCAAGCCTGTTCTCGACAGTGCCATATTTTTCTATGGTGTACGGGGTGGAGAGATCAAGACAAGGAACCGCAGGCCCGCCTTCGGCCATAAGACCGACTTCTGCTGCATCCAGCAACCGAGTGATACTCTTAGTGATGGATTGTATGTCCTACACCACATGCTGAAGTACTACATTATGTATGATGAGACATGCCATGCAACTTGTATAGCTATATCGTGATTATGATGTGACGACATGATTTGTGTTGGATGATATGATGAGACTATTATGTGTATGATATGATGATCATATTGCATGGTTATGATATGATTAGAATACTATGTAAAACTTACAAAAAGACATCGCAAATACACGGCAAAAAAAGATATGAGAAAATTTAGTTGTAGCGCTTTTTAGCGCTAGACAGGAATACGCTACTGCTAAAGCACTTAGTAGTAGCGTTGATATAGGAAGCGCTACTGCTAAGTAGGTATAGGAGTAGCGCGTGTCAAAACGCGCTACTGTTAAACGTTAGTTGTAGCGCCGTATCAGTAGCGCGAGTAGCGCGAGTACCCACGCTATTGATACACCAAATACCCACGCTACTGCTAGGCTTTTCCCTAGTAGTGGCTGTGCCAGTCGATGGAATCAAAGGCCTTGGCGAAATCCAGCTTCAGACTAGAGAGGGGGCCCGACGAGTCTGCACAAACTCCGTCACGAACACAAAGTTCTCGGAGATGCTTCGCCCCTTGGTGAACCCGGATTGGTCAATGTCCACCACATCGGCGATTTGTTGTTGTAGACGCATGGTCAGAACCTTGCAGGGGATCTTGACATCACAGCTCTCTAGCGAGGTGGAGCGGAAACCACCAGGCGCGAGCACCCCCTCGGCTTTGGGAAGCAACACAATATGTGCGCAGTTGATACAGGAGAGGTTCACAGAGTTGTCGTAGAACCCCACCATCAATCACAGCATGTCACCGCGGACCAGCGGCCTGGTAGAAGGCCGGACCCAGGCCATTGGGCCCGGGAGTGCTGGCCCTTGACATCAGCCTCGAGCTCCGCCATATCGAAGGGGGCGACCAACCTGGCGCCATCAATAGTGGCGGCGCCCTCGTACAGCTCCTGCAGATCGAAGCGCCAGATGGGGTCCCTGGCCCGGCCAAGAAGGTCAGTGTAGAAGGCATGGAGGGCCTCCGCCTTGGCCACGTGGCCGCCACCAACATCCAACGCTTTGATCCGGTTGGACGGGTAGCGCTGGGACGCCTAAGCATGGAAGAAGAGGGTGTTCTCATCCCCTTCGTCCACTCGGCCATTGTTCCCCGTTG
>NC_041393.1:213884075-213911900 GCF_002162155.2 Triticum dicoccoides | reverse complement strand
ACACACACAAAAAGATTTACACATTGCCTGTCGTGTAGACCCGACAAATTAATGACATATATTCAATCGGATCGGCCTACCGTCGAAGATATAAACATTGTGAATTCCTGATGGCTACTTATGAACAGCCTGGCGTGATAAGATCACCGCCTTTCTGGCTACGCAGCGTCTCCATCAGATATGATATGTCTCCGGGAACGTCCGCGTCGAGTTTTCAGACAATCTTCGGAAATCGCGTTGAGTTTGACTGAGGGATGCTATTATTCGCTACTACAGTTATATATACATCCACTAATATAAGTACGTACTGGGATAATGCCACCAATATAAGTACACACTGGGATTATGTACGTACACTATTGTAGAACCTCGACACACTCTTCAACTCGAACTGTCTCCGTATTGCTCCTGCTATTTCGTGGTTTCTCGAGCTGTGCCAACAATCGCAAGTCCATCCAAAAAGAATGTCACACGCTCAAGTATAACATTCCTTATGATTTGACTTGCTCGTACTCTCATTCCGTATCTCCTCACTGCAACATGTATTCAGGGGAATCAGGACGGCAATCGGCACTACTGATCGCAGTCACCGTCTGCTAACGTGGAGCCATCACTCGCCGCTCCCTGCGTCCAGCTTGCATGTATAAATATACCCGTCAGACAGCAGGGTTGATCGACAACAGCGAGCACGCTGGTGACCGGGTTGGAATGGATAGGGCTCTTCTCGTGCCCGCTCTCCTGCTCGCGGCTCTGCTAGCTTGCAGCGGCGGCGTCCATGGCGCCGGGTTCAACAGGTACAGCTTCCCCAAGGGGTTCATCTTCGGCACCGGCTCCTCCGCCATTCAGGTATCATATGTCTTGGTGCACACGTTGCTTACACGAGCTTGTTTCTCTGGCCTGCTGAATAAGGTTGTGCCGTGTAGTCTTCTTATACTACATGCCATTCTGCATTTCTTGGTTGCAGTATGAGGGAGCTGTGAATCTGCGGGGCAAGAACATCTGGGACACCTTCGCTCGCACCCCAGGTTCAGATCTTCAACTAATCACTGGCTCTCATAAGTACTGCCGACAAGATAGGACTAATAATACAGTTGCTAGTGTACTGCAGCTACAACATGTGTTCCGCGAGCTGAGTGTCTGCTGAATTATTTTTAGAGAAAGAAAGGGACCAAGGCATCGCCTTCCCCGATTTCCATTAAAAGTGTATGAGTTAGTTTACCTCTTAGCCGACGACGAGCATCTGTGTCGTACCATGCACGCTCTGCTCAAACATGGACGTCACGCCATGAGAAAAACAGTAGCGTCTTTCGTCCTGGATCGGGAAAAAAACCCGAAGAAATGTACTGACGTCGTGTAAAACACACCGTGACTGCAGGTAAAATAGCCGACGGCAGCAACCCGGATACGGCAAACGACTTCTATCATCGCTACAAGGTGGGCCCTCCTGTCTGATCGAATTCGAGGCCGTAGTTAAGCACTTGCCATGCTTTGACCGATCTCGTCGTGGATCTGTGAATGCAGGACGATCTGAAGCTGATAACCGACATGAACATGGACACCTTCCGGTTCTCCCTTGCGTGGAGCAGGATCCTTCCAAGTAGGTCACCATGGAAATTGTGCTGCAGAAAAATGTTTTGTTCTGACTGACCGGTTGCTGCAGATGGAACCATAGCCGGAGGAATCAACAAAGCAGGGGTCGATTTCTACAACAGCCTCATCGACAAGGTTTTGGCTAGAGGTAATCAAGACGTACCGCTCTATCCATGCATTGAGAAATACATATACGAGGAACTTGCTCTGAATCCGTTGGCTGCAGGGCTGACGCCTTTCGTCACAATCTTCCACTTCGACACCCCCCAGGTCCTCGAGGACAAATACGGAGGCTTCTTGAGCCAAAACATCGTGTAATTAAGCCACCGTTTTACTCTCCACTTTCATCATCCTGTTAATGGAACTCGTTTGTGGTTAATTAATTGTGTACTGTACGCACATAGAAAGGACTACGTGGAGTACGCGGAGCTGTGCTTCAAGCTGTTCGGCGACCGGGTGAAGTTCTGGACCACCTTCAACGAGCCCATGATCTTCTGCGCCTTCGGATACGGCAGCGGCAGCACGGCCCCGGGGCGCTGCTCGCCGTACGTGTCCAAGGCCTGCGGCGCCGGGGACTCCTCCACGGAGCCCTACATCGCCGGCCACAACCTCCTCATCGCGCACGCCGAGGCCGTGCGCCTGTACCGCACCAGGTACCAGCCGGCGCAGCGGGGCCAGGTCGGCATCGTGCAGGTGTCCCACTGGTTCATCCCCTACGACGCCGCCTCCGACGCCGACCGGCACGCCGTGAAGCGCAGCCTGGACTTCATGCTCGGTTGGTTCATGCACCCGGTGGCGTTCGGGGAGTATCCGGCGACGATGCGCCGGCTGGTAGGCCGCCGGCTGCCGGAGTTTACCAAGGAGCAGTCCGACATGCTCAAGGGGTCCTACGACTTCCTCGGCCTCAACTATTACACGAGCAACTACGCGCAGGCCGCCGCGCGCGCGCCCGACCGGCGGCAGCCGTCGTACGGCACCGACCACCGGGTCAACCAGACCGGCTACCGCAACGGCATCCCCATCGGCCCACCGGTACGATCTTGCGGCTGCAGTATCGAGCTGATTTCACAAGAGATGAGATTTCATCGATCTGAATGAATGTACGTGCGTATATCTTTGTATGCAGGCGTACACGCCCATCTTCTTCAACTACCCGCCGGGGCTGCGCGAGCTGCTGCTTTACATCCGGAGGATCTACGGCAACCGCCCCATCTACATCACCGAAAACGGTAAACCAGAAAACCATTTCTCTTGATTTGTCCCTCAGTTCAAGTAACTGATAGTATTGTTGTACGATGCAGGCACTGACGAGGCGAACAACAGCACAATCCCGATCAAAGAAGCGCTCAAGGACGACACCCGCATCTCCTTCCACGTCAACCACCTCAAGTTGGTGCACAAAGCCATCCAGTACGTGCGCGAACACACATCAATTTTTTTTCTAGTACTATGAAGATGAAACATCAAGCATTACTCTAAACAAATTTCATAGTACTCTCCCCGTATCAAAATAAGTGTCTCAACTCCAGTACAAGTGTACAACATTGTACTAAAGTTAGTACAAAGTTGAGCGAATATCCAATTCGGTGCTCGGGTCCAGATGAACCCGGTAAACAGTAACACCATAAAAATAGAAAAAAATATCTTGAAAGATGTTTGAGTGCAGAATGTGCGTGCAAAATACCATTTGAACATCCGTGGAGCTCATGGCAAAAAGAGAAAACCGGCCAAAACAGTGTGTGATCAGTAACTTTACTCAAAGAGTCAAATTTTATCTTTTTGTCACTCGCTCCTCTAATTTCAAAACTCCACCAAATTTGTACGAACATCACGCACACAGGCATCTTGCTTGCAAAAAAAAATCAGAATTTTTTTATTTTTTTTCTATTTTTTGAGAATTTTTGATTTTGTCTGGGCCCATCTGAACCCGGGCGCTGAAACGCGACTCTTCAAAGTTGACACACTTATTTTAAGACGAAGGGCTATTTTTCCATTTGATGTTTAACATTTTACTGTGCCTCTCTAGGGAGGGGGTGAACGTGAAGGGTTACATCACATGGACGTTCCTGGACGGCTTCGAGTTCGGTGACGGATTCAAGGATCGGTTCGGTCTCATCTACGTCGACTATGCCACGCTCGCCAGGTACCGCAAGAAGTCCAGCTACTGGATCCAGGACTTCCTTCAGAGGCACTGATCGATGGTGAAGATGGCCGGGGGCTTACATTAGTTATTTTTTGGACGGTCAAAAAATGAAGCGATTTGAGTGAATAATCGATCGACCGATCCTCCGTACGTCGATTGCAGGCGCATGCTATTCATGCGTGCATGTGTGACAAGATTGCACCGAATAAGTGTCGTAATATTTATGTACTCATAAAAAAAATGCTTAAAAACGGGCACTCGTAAAGAAGCGTCGTACGATTTCTTGTATGATTATCAATAATAATGAATTCAACCCGATGGTCGTTTGGAAGAAGAAGAAAAATGAACAGAGGAGATCACAGATCGATGGTAACACGAACAGAGGAGATAATGTTTACCCGATGACACGGATCTATGTCTCTCGCTCTTGTATTGTTACTCAATCACGGAATCAGAGGTACAATTTGGAGCTAGGGTTCGGAGTAGAAGGAAAGGGGATCGAGAGGAGAGCCAGGAGGTGGGAAGGGGAGAACTCACCCAATGGCGCCGATACAGAATAGTGATCCAACGATGCCGAATCCCTCCACACGCCACCCTCTAAGTACACACTCACTGGACCCAGTCCTCTCCCTGGACTTGTGGGTTGGGCCGACGCCCTCTCTTGGGCCGGCCCTGTTGGGCCGGGTGACTTGGCATTCCCGTGACATTCCCCCCCTCCTTGAGATGTGGCTTGTCCCCAAGCCAATGCACGGGGAAATCTTGACTTGAGGGGAACTTCATCTTCCCAGGAGGCGAGCGACGCTGGAAAGCCTGACCACTTGACGAACACCTGGTCGATCGTGCGCGTCCCGCGAGATATCGTGCGCCGCCCGAGGATGGCTTCAGGGACTTGAAGTTGAAGGAGATCTTGGTCCAGCACAGGCAGCTCACGAAGGGCCGTCGTGGAAGGAGGCAGCCCAGCTCGAAGTTGAGAGACATGAATGACCGGATGTATCTTGGCCTGATCGGGCAGAGCAAGCCGGTACGCCACCTCGCCCACGCGAGCAAGAACCTGAAAGGGACCAAAGTACCTGAAAGCCAATTTTTGGTTAGCACGAGCCGCCACGGAGGATTGCGCATAAGGTTGCAGCGTCAGGTAGACCCAGTCGCCGACTGCAAACACACGATCCGACCGATGCCTGTCAGCTTTGCTCTTCATGACTTGATTGGCCCGATGAAGATGTTGCTTCAGGAGACCCATCACTGCTGCTCTATCACGGGTCCATGCAGCTAGATCCTTGACTGTGTCGTCAGCGATGTTGGTGATGCCAAAGAAACGCAGTTTGTGACCGTACAGAACCTCAAATGGAGATGTCTTCAATGTCGAGTGATATGATGTGTTGTACCAGAATTCGGCCAGGGCCAGCCATTCTGCCCACTTATTCGGGCAGTTGTGAACGAAGCAGCGCAGATAGAGCTCCATGCATTGGTTCACCCGCTCTGTGGTACCATCCGTCTGCGGGTGACGCGCTGAAGAAATGTTGAGAGTAATGTGGGCCAACTTGCATAGTTCCTGCCACACTTTGCTGGTGAAGACCCGATCGTGATCAGACACCATCTTATCTGGGGGCCCGTGCAATTTGAAGACATTGTTCATGTATGCCTTGGCGACTTGGAGAGCTGTGAATGGGTGTCGAAGTGGTATAAAATGCGCATACCGAGTCAGTTTGTCAACGATGACCAGAATGGAATTGTACCCCATGGAAGTGGGCAGAACCTCGACAAAGTCAAGGGTCACCATCTCCCAAGCTTGTTCAGGAACGGGGAGGGGTTGGAGTAGCCCAGGGTACCGGACGTGTTCAGGTTTTGCTTGTTTGCAGACAGAACAGCAGCCGATGAACATCTTGACTGTGTGCTTGAGCTTAGGCCAAGCAAAAAGCTCCATCACTCGGCTGTAAGTTGCTTGTACGTCAGAGTGGCCTCCAATCGCCCCGGCATGTAATTCTCGTAACACTTTCTGCTGGCTTTCCACATCATTGCCCAACCAGACGCGCCCTTTGTAGCGAATCAGCCCGTCAGTGATCGAGAAGGGCTCTACTAGTTTCACCCCTTGGGCATGCAAGGACAGCATGCGGCAGCAGTCAGGATCTTTCCTGTAGTTCTGCTTGACATCTTCGAGCCAAGTGGGCATGCAGACGGAGACCTCTGTCACCATTGCATGGTTTGTAGGCTGTCAAGAGAGAGCGTCCGCTGCCAAATTGTTAGCCCCTTGTCGATACTCAATCATGTATTGCAGTCCAAGTAGCTTGGTCAGAGCTTTGTGTTGCCATGGGGTTGTGAGTTTCTATTCGTCCAAGCAAGTGAGGCTCCGATGATCCGTGCGGATAGTGAATTCTGACAGAAGAAGGTACGTTCGCCATCTATCCACTGCCATCAGGATAGCGAGACACTCTTTCTCATATGTGGACAATGCCCGGTGTCGTGGACCCAAAGCCTGACTGAGGAAAGCCACGGGATGTTGTTGTTGCATCAGAACAGCGCCAATGCCAATGTCAGATGCGTCTGTCTCCACCACGAACGGCTTGGCAAAGTTGGGCAGGGCCAGCACAGGGGCTGTGGTCAGAGCTGTCTTGAGAGACGCAACGCTTGCTCGTGATCTGCCGTCCACACAAAAGGAACGCCTTTCTTCAATAGCTCTGTGAGGCCTCGACTGATCACCCCATAGTGTCGAACGAACTTACGATAATATCCTGCTAATCCAAGGAATTGGCGGAGCTCCTTAACAGATGATGGCGAAGACCAATTCTGCACTTTCTCGATGTTGCGAGGGTCCGTGTGCACTCCTTCCGCACTGATGACATGACCCAAGTATCGGAGTTGCGGCTGCGCAAACGCGCATTTCTTCAGCTTGACCTTGAGAGAGTACTGCTCCAATCGCTGAAACACTGCCCGTAACAACAACACATGCTCCTTCAAGGTTGCGCTAAACACCAGAATGTCGTCAATGTACACGAGAACCCCTTTTCGCACAAATGGTGCAAGAACTATATGCATAGCAGACTGAAATGTGAAAGGCCCTCCAGTGACACCTTGTGGCATCACTTTGAAATCGAAATGCCCGTGATGTGTCTGAAATGCTGTTTTAGCTTCGTCCCCAGGTCGCATCCAGATTTGATGATATCCAGAGCGAAGATCCAGACTTGTGAAGACCGTGGCACCGTGTAATTCATCCAGCAACTCGTCGATGATGGGAATGGGGTAGCGAGTCTTGAGGGTGATCGCATTGAGGAATTGATAGTCGATGCAGAATCGCCATTCCCCATCCTTTTTCTGAACCAAAAGCACGGGGGACGAGAAGGGACTGCGACTGAGCTGTATGATACCTTGCCGAAGCATTTCTGTCACTTGTCGCTCAATTTCGTCCTTCTGTGCCGGACTGTACCTGTACGGGCGTCTGTTAACTGGTTGTGCTCCAGGAATGAGCTCAATAACATGGTCGAATTCCCGGTGAGGTGGTAGTCCACTAGGTTCCTTGAATAGCTCAGGGAAATCTTGAAGCAGCTCCTCAATAACAGCTGGGACCGGAGCTTGATCCACTTCGGGTTTGCTGGCTGACAGTAAGAGGATGTGAGCAATGTCTGTGCGTGACTGCAAGAGATTGAGCTGAGCCATAGAGATCATATGACAAGTTGTTATCCGTTGAGACTGCCCTGATAAGTGAACCATCTGCCCATTGTGTTGAAAAGACATTTGCTTCTCAGACCAATTCACTGTCATAACACCCCTGGATTCCAACCAATCCATCCCAAGAACTATATCATAACAACCCAAGGGAAAGAGCTTGAAAATGGAATTGAAAGTGACCCCCTGAACCGAGTACTCACAGCAAGGTAACTCCAGAGTGCAACTGGTAATGGCTCCATCTGCCACCTTGACCTTCAAAGGTGTTTGCATAGGACGAATTGCTGGCCAGGCTTGAGCTATCTCTGCACTGATAAAACTATGAGAACTCCCGGAGTTGATAAGCATTAGCAGAACCTTGAAGCTTTGGGCGCTTCAGTACCAGCAATTGCTGCCGCTGACAACAAACACAGGTCCTCTTCAGAGCTCTCGTGTTGGAGAGGGGTTGGTTCTGGGGATGTTGGTGGAGATAACATGCCCACTAACTCTTCCACAACATGGAGTTGCACGGTAGCAGCACAAGTGTGGCCTGGGTTCCATCTCTCGCCACAAGTAAAACACAAGCACGCGCCTTGCGAAAAGTGCGCAAGGCCTTGAGCTTCTCATCCACTGGTGACTTGGCGATGTCGAGCCCCCGACGTGTGTCGAGCGCTGTGGGTGAAGGCGTGGAATTTGCTGTACGTCCCATCACTAGAGATGTTGGCACAGCGACCGCTGAAGGGGGCCTCGCCGAGAAACGCCCCGACCGAGTGTTCGAGGCCCCGACACGGTGCATCCCCATGCTTTCATGTTCTTGGCAAACCATCTCCACCACCTCTTCCTGTAAAGCAGCAAGGGAGACAGCAGTTTCCAAATCGGGAGGTCGATGTAACATAATAGCTACTTTGATATGATGACTGAGAC
Source organism: Triticum dicoccoides (assembly GCF_002162155.2). Classification (NCBI taxonomy): domain Eukaryota; kingdom Viridiplantae; phylum Streptophyta; class Magnoliopsida; order Poales; family Poaceae; genus Triticum; species Triticum dicoccoides. The sequence continues at coordinate 213,903,604 of NC_041393.1, read as the reverse complement.
CTCCCACAATATGGGTGGTGAAAAACAGAGGATCCCAAGAACCATGGTGTGCTAACAAACTATGCATTGCTATATTAAATTGCTCGGCATATTCTAACACCGAGCCGGCTTGCTTCAGTTTAGAAAACTTCCGCAGCAACAACTGAAACTCAGAACGGCCAAACTTATCCAGCACAACTGCGCAAAACGGATCCCATCCTATTATCTTCAGGTGAGCCTGAGACCACTCCAACCACAAAGCCGCTGCGCCGGTGAAATGGACCACAACGGTGTCCACCCACACCTGCGGGTCAATGCCACAGACGCGAAAATAAGCCTCACAACGAAGACGCCAACCGGTGGGGTTGTCGCCATCAAACTCTGGGCATTCCATATGCTTGTTGTTGGTGGATCTGCTCCCACCAAAAACAGCGCTGCTGCCCACCAACTCAAGGGACGGTGGAGGCGGTAAAGGCGCGGAGGGAAACGGAGTTCGATACATACCATTGGCCGGGACCGGCGTAGTGAGGATCGGTCCCTCACTAGCCGAAACCCGTGGAAGAAGAGCCCCGCGGTGGCCAATCTGCCCGTGACCGTCGTCACTCTGCCTGATGTGGAGAAGTGGCGCGTCCGCCTGGGTCGGATCTGGTGCCGGCCTGCTGGTAGACGGAGCACCCATAGCGATTTTCTCCAACTGCGCCTGAATGTCGCCGAGGTCCGCCTGGAGTTGTCCCACCGCCGCATCCACGGTAGGCCGCCAGGCTGCGAGATCCTGGACGACCGGCTCGAGGGCGACGAGCGTCGGCTCCATCTTCGCGACCGCCGGCTCCATCTTCGCGACCGCAGGGGCCATCCGATCCAGCGTCTGCTGGATCGAGAGGAGAGCCTTGGCGATGCCGCTCCGCTCCGCCGCTGCCTCCTCCAGCTGCTTCTGCACGTCCACCCCCATCATGATCTCCTTGAGACTGCGGGTCTTGGGCGCCAGATCGAGACACGAAAGGGAAAAAATTGGGTTGGATCGAGGGCTCTGAATACCAGATGACACGGATCTATGTCTCTCGCTCTTGTATTGCTACTCAATCACGGAATCAGAGGTACAATTTGGAGCTAGGGTTTGGAGTAGAAGGAAACGGGATCGAGAGGAGAGCCAGGAGGTGGGAAGGGGAGAACTCGCCCAACGGCGCCGATACAGAATAGTGATCCAACGATGCCGAATCACTCCACACGCTACCCTCTAAGTACACACTCACTGGACCCAGTCCTCTCCCTGGACTCGTGGGTTGGGCCGACGCCCTCTCTTGGGCCGGCCCTGTTGGGCCGGGTGACTTGGCATTCCCGTGACACCCAGGTTCGGGCCCTCTTGATGGAGGTAAAACCCTACGTCCTGCTCTTGTTTATAATGATAGAGTTGTATCAAGTACAGAGTTGATCTACCTCGAGATCGTGAGTTGTGTTCTACCTCCAGGGCTACGTGAATGTAATTGTGATTCGGTCCATCTACAGTCTAAACCCCTTGGCTTATATACACGCCAGGCAGGGCATCTAAGTTTACATGGTCGGTATCCAGGGGATCATTTGAAGGCGGTAGAAGATATCTTGGAATCTACGCCAAGTCTTTGACAAGTGTGGTCTTGAACAGCCATGTAGGTTTCGAAGTCCATCTTGACGAGAGTGGGGGCCCACCAGCCCAGTTTGAGAACCATAGGCCGACTAGGTTAGTACCCCCTAATCCCGGACACCGTCAGTGGGCCCTGAACTGGTCTTCGACGCTGAGGACAACGCTCGTGGACTTCGATCTCGGGGTCTTCGGCTCGATAGGCGAGTTCCTGTGTTTGACACCTGCAGTTCGGCTTCTGAGAGTCCTCGCCACGGCTGATGGTCTTACCTGGGGGGACCGGTCCCACTGCACGTGGCTTCCAAGTTCTAACCTTGGTAACCATGTCTTTTTGGGGAATCGGGTCCCTTTAAGGCGAAACATCGAAGCGTCGGTTTCTTTCCTTTTTATTTATGAGCAGAACACCCAAATTTTACACTACAGTACATCTCAGCCCTTCCCCTCAAGCAAACCGCGCAAGCCTCCCTTTTTTCGCCAAGTCCAACCTCGAGAACTTTTTCAATGGTGAGTGACACGGGTTCTTTGAGGCGCGCCCATGGCCCCATCAGAGGTGACTAGGGAAGCTAAACCATTTCAGATATCAAATTGGAGCACCTGGCTTGTTGGGAAACATAGCATGCAATTTCAAAAAAATTCCTACGCTCACGCAAGATCTATCTAGGAGATGCATAGCAACGAGAGGGGGAGAATGTGTTCGCGTACCCTCGTAGACTGAAAGCAGAAGCGTTAACTTAATGCGGCTGATGTAGTCGAACGTCTTCTCGAATCAACCGATCAAGTACCGAACGTACGACACCTCTGAGTTATGCACACGTTCAGCTTGATGACGTCCCTCGAACTCTTGATCCAGCAGAGGCACGAAGGAGTTGATGAGTTCCGTCAGCACAACGACATGATGACGGTGTTGGTGATGTGATCCGCGCAGGGCTTCTCCTAAGCACTACGACAATATGACCGGAGGAGTAAACGGTGGAGGGGCGCACCACACACGGCTAAGATAATTGATCTGCCTAGAGGTGCCCCCCCCCCGTATATAAAGGAGGGAGCGGGGAGGAGGCCGCACCCCCACCCCTTGTCCAATTCGGATTGGCTTGGGGGGACGTGCCACCTCCTATGGCCTGCCCTCTCCTCTCCATTAAGGCCCATGTGGCCCATTAACTTTACCGGGGGGTTCCGGTAACCTCCCGGTACTCCGAAAAATCTCCGAACCTCTTCAGAACAATTCCGGTGTTTGTATATAACCTTCTAATATATATCAATCTTTATCTCTCGGCCATTTCGAGACTACTCGTCATGTCCGTGATCTCATTCGGGACTCCGAACAACCTTCGGTCACCAAAACACATAACTCATATAATACCAATCGTCATCGAACGTTAAGCCTGCAGACCCTACGGGTTCGAGAACTATGTAGACATGACCGAGACACCTCTCCGGTCAATAACCAATAGCGGAACCTGGATGCTCATATTGGTTCCCACATATTCTACGAAGATCTTTATCGGTCGAACTGCAATGTCAATATAGTTATTCCCTTTGTCATCGGTATATTACTTGCCCGAGATTCGATCGTCGGATCTTCATACCTAGTTCAATCTCGTTACCTGCAAGAGAAAGTCTCTTTACTCGTTCAGTAGTGCATCATCCCATAACTAAATCATTAGTCACATTGCTTGCAAGGCTTCATATGATGTGCATTACCGAGAGGACCCAGAGATACCTCTCTGATACTCGGAGTGACAAATCCTAATCTCGATCTATGCCAACCCAACAAAACACCTTCGGAGATACCTGTAGAGCATCTTTATAATCACCCAGTTACGTTGTGACATTTGATAGCACACAAGGCATTCCTCCGGTGTTCGGGAGTTGCATAATCTCATAGTCAGAGGAATATGTGTATTTGACATGAATAAAGCAGTAGCAATAAAACTGTACGATCATTATACTAAGCTAATGGATGGGTCTTGTCCATCACATCCTCCTCCTAATGATGTGATCCCGTTCATCAAATGACAACACATGTCTATGGCTAGGAAACTTAACCATCTTTGATCAACGAGCTAGTCAAGTAGAGGCATAGTAGGGACATAGTGTTTTGTCTATGTATTCACACATGTATCAAGTCTCCGATTAATACAACTCTAGCATGAATAATAAACATTTATCATGATATAAGGAAATATAAAATCACAACTTTATTATTGCCTTTAGGGCATATTTCCTTCAGTCTCCCACTTGCACTAGAGTCAATTATCTAGTTCACATCGCCATATTATTTAACACCAATAGATCACATCGTTATGTGATTACACCCATACATGGGTACGTGTCGGTGCTATATAAAGGGTTTTTAACCCCTTTCTGCGACGGCGTTCGGAACCGTCACCTAGTGAGTGACCGCGATGGGGGGGTCCTTCCCACACGACCCAGAAACCGTCGGGGATATGCCCTCCTGGCGCACACGCTCGGCAAAATGAGGTCGTGTGCGACCGGCGAGCGACAAAATATGGTTATACGTACAGTAGTGCTAAAAAATACAATTATACAGGCGAAATCTTTTCCGGTAGTAAGTACATCACACACAGTCAGTCCGGCTAAACCTTTCCGTTCGTATATACATCCCACACAGTCACTCCAAGAAAAACGTTTGCGCAAGGTGGCGTAACACAAACAGTTTTCAAGAGAATGTCGTGTGTGATTGTTCATAGATCCAACACGGTTTATTCCTAGAAACTGTGTGCGTTGCCTGAGGTCATCGCCCACGGTGTTTTCGCAATAACCTTTTGCAATAGGAAAACCCAATTAGTAGGCTAATTTGCCAATTAGCAGGCTAATTGCCCTATTATTAATAATCCATTTATTAATCTAATTGACATTCATATTAAGCACATAATATATTTCATTTCTATATTAAGGAAGCAGGATTTCATAATTGAAATACATCTGAGTAAAACATGATATAGCTTCAGCACTTAGCTACCCCATTACACAACTTCGCCAACCCCAAGTTTCACATGCAACATCTAGAACCTTTCGAAATTAGCTTCATAGACGGTACATAGACAGATGCATCTCATCTGGAAAACTATTGAAGCGGAAGGCGAATATTGAGCCTTCATTCATGTTGAAGGTCTTTGTAACTTTAGGTCAGTGCCTGTGGATGATTGACCGTCCATCCTTTGTCCTCTTCAGGAACACTTCAGTATTGAACCATGGATGTTGTATGAAAACTTTCCACGCCTCCTGACCATAGAGGTGATTTGAGAGGTAATCATCAGTAAACTACTTTGGAAAGGCCTGAAAACAAGGATGTGCATAAATATCTTCTCTTTATTGGAAATGGGGCAAAGGAATAAAAAAGGCAAGGTATAATAGTTAGTACCATCTTGTAAACCTCGGTGCTTCCCATTGTTTCCCTGCAACACATATAAGGTAGTTAGTCATCAAGTTAAGTAAGGGTTCGCATGCTATCAGTACTAGTAAATTGTACGTGCTTTGCACGTCATTTAAATATATATAAAAAGCATGGAAAAATACATTTGAATATGTATTTGCCATCTCTTGACCGTTGGATGGGCATATCCAACGACTAATATTTGAAGCTATTGGCACACAATATAGTGGTATAGAAAATATATTGATGAAAAATAAGCACATTGCGGGTTCATCAGATTAATTCAAGCCACATGGAAAACCCATTTATCCAAACCAAGCATGATTAAGAACTAGGAAATATAGCACTTGTATATGTTTCTCATGTATTAAGTGCAGCCAAATTTGATTTATTCGTCACATGGTATACAATAACAGAATGCAGCCACAATAATTGAACATCACATTGCAGAACTGAACCAAACAGTTAACTAAACACCACAACAAATGAACAAAATATTAACTGAGCACCACATTGCACAATATAACATAATCCTAATAGAAGATCAGACAGTTAACCAAGCCAAGCATGCTTAATAACTTGGAAATATAGCAATTGTATTTATTTCTCATGTATTTAGTACAGCCAAATTCGATTTATTTCTCATATGGTATACAATAACAGAATGCACACACAACAATTGAACATTGCATTGCCGAATTGAACCAAATAGTTAACTAAACACCACAACAAATGGACCAAACGTTAACTGAGCACCACATTGCACAATATAACATAGTCCTAATAGAAGATCAGATAGTTAACCAAACCAAGCATGCTTGACAACTTGGAAAATTGCACCCTAAAGAATTGAACATCACATTTGCAGAATTGAACCAAACGGTTAACTGAACACTACATTGCACGACATATAGAACATATACACTAGAGCAGAAGATTGCGTGGTAAAAGTAGATAGAACAATTCATTAGAATTTTTTGAGGAAAGGCAGTAGCTAGCAAACTGAACATGGGTCCTTGTAATGAGCTAATAAGACAAGCTACTCATTGTCGGAGATATTGATGACGATTGGCTCCTTGGACAAGGAAGAGGACGAGGCCTCCGCATCATGGGTGCCCTTGTTGTAGTGGTGGGTTGCTTGAGCTGCTCCGGGAACCAACCTGCTAGCTCTCGAGATGAGGTAAGCACGTGCACGCTGAGAAAACACCTCGCAGTCTTCATCGAAGGCACCGACAGTGGCCTCGACAAAATGCCACGAACTGTCATTTAAAGAAGCCGACCGTGCCGCAGCATCAGGCTATCAGCGCACGAGGCGTTGATGGTGGCCTCGACGGCGAGGTGCTCCTCCAAGATCTGGGGGTCGGCACGAATGGCAGCCATCGCGACCTCATCCGCGCATACGGCCGCGATTTACTTCTCTGCTGCCAAATGCTCCTTGAGATCCTGGCTATACTACGTGCACCATGGCTTAGGGCGGCGATTATTTGGTGGAGGGGTCGGTGATTTGGGTGGAAGGTGTCGCGCTCGCGCCGGCGGTCAGGGCATGTGGGATGTGGAAGGACGAAGAGGATGGGGTTCAGGTGTGGATTACCTGCCTGGATAGCAGAGGCCGGGCAGCGTGAAGGAGGGTCGCCGGCAAGGAGGTGGTGCTGCAAGCAAGGAGTGAAGGTTTCAACTTGGAAAGGAAGGCGGAAACAGGGGAAATGTGGCTTTTGGTAAGAGGGAGGGGGCGGGGAGGTAGATATTTCCGCGGAAGCCAAAAATTTGGAATCGCTACAGCAAAAAAACTGGCGTGCAAAATGTCATCAGACATGGTCCCTTATTCAGAGCGGGCTGTGGACTATAGTCGTCGCACCTTCTCGCGTAAGCCATAGGCGTACTATACACCGACGGTGCTCCAGGATATTTTGTACTGCATCTCACACGGTTGGTGATAATAAACTGTGTGGGATCTACTTGATTTTTCATCTTGATTTGGATTACATAATGGGGTCACAGCTGCAAAGGATGGTGTTTGAATGGCTAGAACTTCTATATGTAGTGAACATACAACAATAGGTGTGTCGTTAAAAAATTTGGAATTATTCACGATTCGTTAGGACATTTTTATACGGTAACTTGGTTTTCTAGCCATTTCAGGTATACAATTCAAAATTAAACCACATGCACATGCTCCGGTGCACCAAAATGGGTTGTAAAATGATATATTTGTCCATGGGTTGATGCTTATGTCTCATTCAAGAAATGGGAATGAATTTCAAACACCATGGCACCGTGGCTCTCAGGTAAACGTTGAGGTGCTTGCTTTTGTAATTCTAGTAAATCCAAAAGTCGTCCGAAATTCATGAAACTTTGCATGCTATCATAGAGCGGCATCAACATGTCGTGGTAAATTTTGTGTCCCATTTGGGGCAGGTTTGGGTATAAGCTTCTCATAAACCAGAGCTTCTCACAACAAGTGTGATGGTTTTGGTAGGGAACATTTCACCTTTCTGGACGAAACGATATCCGTTGCATCTTATCGATTTCAATTTTTTTTCCTAATATCAACATAGAACAACATGAGTGTTGTGTCAATTTTTGGGATTTTTTGGGGTTCGCTTGGACATTTTTATACATTAACTGAGTTTTCTATGCATTCATGTGCATAATTCAAATTTGAACTACATGCACATGCTCTAATGCATATAAATTAATTGAAAATTCAAATATGTGTCCTTGGTTTCATGCTTAATTAGGTCCCATGCAAGAAATGAGAATGAATGTCAAACACCCTGCCACCGTCACTCGGCCGCAAACATTGAGATATATACCTGGTTTTTAAATTCTAGTAAATCCAAAGCTCGTCTAAAATTCATGAAACCTGGCATGCTACCATGGAGCGGCATCAACATGCCGTGGTAAATTTGTTGTCCCATTTGGGGCAGGTTTGGGTATATGCTTCTCACAAACCAGAACTTCTCACAACAAGCCCGATGGTTTTTAGTAGGGAACGCTTCACCTTTCTGGATGAAATGATATGCATTGCCTCTTCTCGATTTCAATTTTTTTCCTAGTGTCGACATAGAACAACATGAGTGTTGTGTCAATTTTTGGGATTTTTTGGGGTTCGCTTGGACATTTTTATACATTAACTGAGTTTTCTATGCATTCATGTGCATAATTCAAATTTGAACTACATGCACATGCTCTAATGCATATAAATTAGTTGAAAATTCAAATATGTGTCCTTGCTTGCATGCTTAATTAGGTCACATGCAAGAAATGAGAATGAATGTCAAACACCCTACCACCGTCACTCGGCTGCAAACATTGAGATATATACCTGGTTTTTAAATTCTAGTAAATCCAAAGCTCGTCTGAAATTCATGAAACTTGGCATGCTTTCATGGAGCGGCATCAACATGTCATGGTAAATCTTTTGCCCATTTGGGGCAAGTTTGGGGATATGCTTCTCACAAACCAGAACTTCTCACAACAAGCCCGATGGTTTCAGTAGGCAATGTTTCACCTTTCTGGACGAAACGATATGCAACTTCTCGATTTCAATTTTTTTCCTAGTGTCAACATAAAACAATAGGGGTGTTGTGTCAATTTTTGGGATTTTTGGGGGTTCGCTTGGACATTTTTATACATTAACTGAGTTTTCTATGCATTCATGTGCATAATTAAATGTGAACTACAGGCACATGCTCTAATGCATATAAATTGGTTGAAAATTCAAATATGTGTCCTTGGTTGCATGCTTAGGTCCCATGCAAGAAACAGGAATGAATGTCAAACGCCCTGCCACCGTCACTCGGTTGCAAGCATTGAGATACCTGGTTTTTAAATTCTAGTAAATGCAAAACTCGTGTGAAATTCATGAAACTTGGCATGCTATCATGGAGCAGCATCAACATGCTGTGGTAAAAATTTTGTCCCATTTGGGGTAGATTTGGGGATATGCTTCTCACAAACCAGAGCTTCTCAGAACAAGGCTGATGGTTTCATTAGGGAACGTCCCACCTTTGAGAACGAAATGATATCCATTGCCTCTTATTGCTTTCAAAACAATTCTCGTGTCAACATAGAACAACAGGAGTGTTGTGTCAAATTTTGGGATTTTTCAGGGTTCGTTTGGACATTTCTATGCATTAATTGAGTTTTTCAATGCATTTTTGTGCATAATTCAAATTTGAACTACATGCACATGCTCTAATGCATATAAATTGGTTGAAAATTCAAATATGTGTCCTTGGTTGCATGCTTAGGTCCCATGCAAGAAATGGGAATGAATGTCAAACACCCTGACACCGTCACTCGGCCGCAAACATTGAGATACCTGGTTTTAAATTCTAGTAAATCCAAAACTCATCTGAAATTCATGAAACTTGGCATGCTATCATGGAGCGGCATCAACATGTCGTGGTAAATTTTTGGTCCCATTTGGGGCAGGTTTGGGTATATGCTTCTCACAAACCAGAGCTTCTCACAAACCAGAGCTTCTCAAAAACCAGAGCTTCTCACAACAAGCATGATGGTTTCGGTAGGGAACGTCCCACCTTTGGGGAAGAAACGATATCCATTGCCTCTTATTGCTTTCAAAAGTTTTCTCATGTCAACATAGAACGACAGGAGTGTTGTGTCAATTTTTGGGATATTTGGGGGTTCGTTTGCACATTTTCATGCATTAATTGAGTTTTCAATGCATTTATGTGCATAATTCAAATTTTAACCATTCACGTGATGCCACGTGTCTTGGTTTTAATGGCTATAGGTTTTAATGGCTCTTGATCACAAACGTTTTAGAAAGAACACCCGTATGCAAAGTGAGAGCAGTATTTGTGCATCTCTTCAATGCAAACGGTTCTTTTGGATGACCCGTGTGCAACCACTTACAAACAATTTGGTAAGATTTGCATCTGTCATATTGGGTATGTTGCCATTTGTCAAACTGGAAAGATTGACATTTGTTGATCTAGTAACATCCATTTGTCAACCTTGTAACACTGCGATTTCTCAAAATATGAAGCTAAAAATCACTAGCAGTATCTAATTTTTGCAACTAAAATTCAGTAATTAAGCATAGATGGAGGCGAGGAGGCGTGTTCAGCCGGATGTGCAGTGGGCGGCGCAGTACTATTTGATTTGACAGCGGGTGGCGCAGTTCCCGATATGGCTTTAATGCAGACGAGGGAGAGGGTAGCAGTTCCCAAAATGTTGAACGGCCAATGATGCATCCTCCTTCAATTAGCATCTTGAATGCATGAGGGAAGTAATGGGAGGAGGACCGGGAAAAGAGGCAGCACGATGTGAATGCAATGCAGTTTGCACTCATATAAAGGTGCCCCTCCATTCCAATGCATCTACCACATCGTACGCACCTAAGCATTTGCCTAAGCACCTACACTAAGTGCAAAAGTGCTCACTCCAGACCCATGGAGACGATGCACATGAGTGGCCAGCGGTTGTGCCAGATGGTCCACGGCGTCGGCCTGCGGCATGGCACCAAGGATCGTCTCCAGACAGTGTTGGTGACCGGCTAGTGGATGGTCGCCGTCGACGCCAGCTACGACTCTCAGTTGGACCATATGATCGTTGCCACCACCAACAAGTTCATCGTCGTCAAGAAGCTCGCGCACGACATCGCTGTACTCCTCCAGCCCGCGCGCCCAGGCTCCTCATTGCCTGCCACCCTAATCAGCCTCCATGGTCGGAACCTCTTTCAAGCACTGGTGGCCATGTGACTACCCGCCGACGCCACGAAGAATGTCCACCTGGAGGTCGCGCTTGCCACGAGGCGCCTCGCCCTGCAAGAATTCGTCGACCTACACATCCACGTGTATGAGCAAATCGTGTACATAGGTATATACAAGGCCAGTGAGGACACTACGATGTTGGCCTTCTTCAACCGGCTGGAAGCCTTGGATGCCTTTGCTGAGAAGTACCTTGACATCGCCACAAAAGCCGCCGCTCCTTAGCCGCCGGTCGGTGGCCCGGCGCACTGAGTTGAGGAGGAGGAGGTCGTGCGTTGATGGATGCATCTTTCTTCTTGCCTCCTTAATTCTTATTGTGCTATTGCATTCTCGTTCCAGTCAATACAGACATGTGTGATTCCTTTGCTTAATTATATGCATCACTATAACTAGTACTCCATCCGTCAATTTATAAGTTGTGCTGCCAGTGTTTGGGATCGGCACACGACACAATAAGCACACCCACGATGACACATACAGAGAGGACATCCAGCGGTTCCAATGGCGATTTGTCAAAATATGCAGCTAAAAATCACTAGCACTATCTAATTTTCGCAACTAAAATTCAGTAATTAAGCATAGATTTCATTCATAGATTAAGCAGTCGTGCTTAATTTATACAAACAGTTCAACTGCTATAAGCATATATATGGTTGCTCGCTGTTAGGTGCCGCGGCACGCTCTGCTCGCATCTGTCGGCGCTCTCGGGTTGTGGAAAACTTTTCCTTGCGTGTTCAACTGCTATATGCATATATATGGTTGCTCGCTGTTGAGGCGACCGCAGAGCGCTCTGCTCGCATCCCTCTATGCGCGCTTTCCCAGTGGTTGGGCCTGCGCATGATCACGTCGGGGGGCCCATATGCATGCGGTTGCACCGCGCGCGTTGCCATGTGATGCAGTTACATGCGGCACGATGGAGTTACGCGCTGCAAGTTAGAACTGCCATCGGGACGTGTCGTCCGGCCTCCCCTTTAATTCCCGCGGCCATTATAGCCTTAGTCTCTTCAACCTTTCAATCGCGCCCCACAACACAACAAGCACACCCACGATGACACCTAGAGAGGGGATGTCTAGCGGTGCTCCAATGGAGTTCGGCGAGCATAAAGTGGAGACCCACGCGAGGGAGACGGATCTCTTGGTGGTGTACACCATCGACCCGGCCATGGTGGACGACTACATCAACACCGTTGAGCAGTTGCTTGCTAGAGACAAGTACAAGGTAGTCGGCATCGACCTCCAGTACACCGCATGTTGTCCCGGCATAGATTAGAAGGTTGTCGTCACCCAGTTGTGCGTGCGCCATCATGTCCTCATCTACGACTACTGCATGGCCAGAGAGCCTTGCGACCGTTTCAACAGGTTTGTCAACAGCACCGACTACAAGTTCGCCACGGTGGAAACCACCGACGGTGTAAAAGCGCTCAGTGTTACGGGCTTGGCCTGCCAGAACTTGTCGAAATCCGTGACCACTACAGGGTCTCGGTCAGTGATGAAGCTATGTACCTAGGGTAGGGTCATGGACCTGTCCAAACTACCCTACCCAAGGACATCTCTAGAAGAAACCACCTGTCAATCAACTCGGAAGTGTTCCACTCGACAGACTCGAAGACACTCGACCATGAAGCCTACCACTCGACCATGAAGCCATCCACTTGACGGTGAGGAGACCTAAAGTCACTCTGCACGCCAACGGTCGGTCATTAAGTAGCTTTTATGGTCATCACAGCACTTTATGTATAGCGTTACCAGTAACGCCCGACCTTAATGTATCTTAAACCCTGCATAACTGAGGGCCGGAGGGGTCTGGCGGACTCTATATAATCCACCCCCTCCTCAGTGTAAAGGGTTCGCACCCCTGTAACTCATACGCATATAATCCAGTCGACCGCCTCCGGGCTCCGAGACGTAGGGCTGTTACTTCCTCCAAGAAGGGTCTGAACTCGTAAATCTCTTGCGTATATGACTACTCCATAGCTAGGATCTTGCCTCTCCATTAGTACCCCCCTACACTACTGTCAGACTTAGAATCACGACAGTTGGCGCCCACCTTGGGGCAGGTGTCTTAGCGACTTATTGGAGAAGTTGCGATTTTTTCCGATCTCCTTGATCATGGTTTCAGGCGGAGTTTTGGTTGAGGGCCGCGAGATCCATCTCGGCGTGCTCACGTTCGTCGCCGATGACTCTGCTTGGCTTCAGGAGGCCCCGCTCGACGTCGACGCGCTCCTAGTCCGCGGAGCGACGCACTTTCGCGCGTGCGTTCGCGGCGTCCTCCTGCGGCAACCATCGACCCAATATCGGCCAGTCCTTGTGTCGTCCTCCCTCCCTGCTTCCCGCCGGCGCAAGCGCTCGGGTCGGTCGAGGCTTCAGCGGTGGGTGACGCACGTGGTGGCCCGCCAGTCGGCCACCCCCCAAGTCGCGGCAATCGAGCCCGACGAATCTCTCTATGACCTGTTCGACTGGCTCCGCAGAGACTGCATCCGAGTGCGACAGCAGCGATCCAGCGGCGGAGGTACTTATGGTCGATGGACCACGCGGTCCTCCCAGTTTTCCAGGCGCCGACGGAGGCGACAGCGGAGGCGATCCGTCGCATGCCCATGAAGAGTATCGCCCCGAGCCACTCACTTCGCTGCAAAGGGAAGATCTTCGCCGCCGGAACATGGATGCGCTGCACACTCCTATCGTTGGAGAAACCCCTGAGGCTCGCGCCTTAGAGGACGCGTGCTTGGCCAATTTGTCTGAGCGCACTCGACTGGAGAACCTTCAGCGAGCACTTGACGAACGTGCGCGGCAATGGATTCCGGATTCCAGTCGACGTCAACTCTTTCCACCACCGACTCAGGTATATCGAACTCCGATTCAGAATTTAGCAGCTGCGGCCCGTATAGCAGAGTCAATTCAGCCTTCCCAGTCAGAGGCTGGCAGAGGCTTGATGCAGATCAGAGATTTACTTCGGGCAGCAGGAGATCAAAATTCAACTGTATCGCAGTCGCGGAATAGGATTCACAACAGATCCGTAGCTGCAAATACAGTCCAGTCGGCTCATAGCCCCGGATCGCCCCCAAGGCGTGAGGGGCATGGAGACCGGCAAGACCAGTACAAGAACCGTGAGCAGTATGATCACCGAGTCGATCGCGATGATCGACGTCGAGTGCCCACCCCTCCCCCAAGGCGTGGATCGTACGCGCCTCGACAGCAGGATGACCGACGCCAGTGTTGGGCGAAGGATTCCAGTCGACCACAGGGAACCAGGCTTTGATGCGAGATCCATTATCGTTCAAGGTTTGGTCGACAGGAACAGAGCTCACCGAGAGGGTCACGATAGAGATGTACCCACCAGCAGCATAGTGCACGTCTCAGGACCAGAGTGTTTCAGCAGAGCCATCAGGGCCGCGGTGATTCCTCCCAACTTCAGGTTGGCGATTGGAGTCAGTAAGTTCACTGGTGAGTCCAAGCCTGATACTTGGCTTGAAGACTACCGAGTGGCTGTTTAGATTGGCGGCGACAATGATGAGGTGGCCATGAAACATCTGCCTCTTATGTTGGAGGGCTTGGCCAGAGCATGGTTAAATCAGTTAGCACCCAGGAGCATTTACACTTGGGAAGATCTTGACCGAGTGTTTGTCAGAACGTTTGAAGGAACTTGCAAGCAACTAGCGGGACTGACAGAGCTGCATTCTTGTGTGCAGAAGTCGAATGAAACTTTGAGAGATTACATCCAGAGATGGATCACATTGCACCACACAGTAGAGAATGTATCTGATCACCAGGCAGTGTGTGCCTTCAAGGAAGGTGTTAAGTACAGAGAGCTAAACCTGAAATTTGGTCAAACCGGAGACATGTCTCTGAGTCAAATGATGGAGATAGCCACCAAGTATGCCAATGGTGAAGAATAGGATCGGCTCCGGAGTGGCAAGCACAAGTCAGTCACCCACGAAACCGGAGGAGGGAACTCCAGTCAGAAGCAGAAGCGGAAAGCCGAGCCAGCTGCTCCTGGAGAGGCCTTAGCCATGACTCAAGGAAAGTTTAAAGGGAAGCCCAAAGGGCCTTCGAACCCTAAGAAGGTGAAGGATAAAGAAGGAAATGACGTGATGGATTTGCCGTGCCACATCCACACGAAGAAAGATGAGGAGGGTAATTTCATTTACCCAAAACAAACCACTCGACAGTGTCGGCTCTTGATCCAGCAATTCCAGGGGAAACAGCCCAAGGATAAAGAAAAGGAGTCGGACAAAGTTGAGGACAAAGAGGATAGTGATGATGGATATCCCCAGGTCAATTCCACCCTGATGATTTTTGCTGACGTTGAAAGCAAAAGTCGATTGAAAGTTATAAACCGAGAAGTGAATATGGTTGCTCCGTTGACACCCAATTATCTGAAATGGTCTCAGACTGCCATCACATTCGACCAGTCCGATCACCCGAAACACATAGCCACCCCTGGGAGGCAAGCTTTGGTGGTCGACCCAGTCGTCGAAGGCACTCGACTGACTAAAGTTTTGATGGATGGTGGCAGTAGTCTGAACATACTGTACGCAGAGACATTGAAGGGGATGGGCATTCCGATGTCCAGACTCAGTACCAGCAACATGAGTTTCTATGGAGTCATTCCTGGAAAGAAGGCTGTGTCACTCGGTCAGATTGCTCTTGATGTGGTTTTCGGTGATTCCAAAAATTACCGCAAAGAAAAGTTGACATTTGAAGTTGTGGATTTCCAGAGTGCCTTTCACACTATTTTGGGCAGGCCAGCTTATGCACGTTTTATGGCTCGACCATGTTACGTGTACCTCAAATTAAAGATGCCTGGCCCCAAAGGTGTGATCACCGTAACTGGCAATCGGAAGAAGGCAGAAGAGTGCTTTCAGAAAGGCTCAAAGATCGCCGATGCTCAGATGGTAGTAGAAGAATGGCTGGAACACCAGAAAAATGCAGACCCGAGTGATTTGTTGCGAGCTAAGAAGCCTGCTACAAAATCAGCATTTCAGTCGTCTGGTGAGATGAAACCGATTCACATTCACCCGACCGACCCCAATGCTGCTCCGATCATATCTCTACAATGCTCGACTCCAAATAGGAAGAAGCGCTCATCCAGTTTCTCCGTGAGAACTGGGACATCTTCGCATGGAAACCTTCTGACATGCCGGGTGTTCCCAGGGGGCTGGCTGAGCACCGTCTACGAGTCGACTCAAAAGTGAAACCTGTTAAAGAACATATGCGACGGTCCGTCGTCCAGAAAAGGAAGGCCATTGGCGAGGAGGTGGCTCGGCTTTTAGCAGCAGAGTTCATCCGAGAGATTTACCACTCCGAGTGGCTCGCCAATGTTGTCATGGTCCCCAAGAAGGACAAGTCACTTCGCATGTGCATTGACTTTAAACATATCAATCGGGCCTGCCCAAAAGATCATTTTCCTCTCCCCCGCATCGACCAAATAGTCGACTCGACTGCGGGATGTGAGCGCCTGTCTTTCTTAGACGCCTATTCCGGGTACCATCAGATCCGTCTGTATGGACCCGACAAGATCAAAATGGCTTTCATCACCCCATTCGGGTGCTTCTGTTATGTCACCATGCCATTCGGCCTCAAAAATGCCGGAGCCACGTTCATGAGGATGATTCAGAAGTTGTTTGCTCACTCAAATCAGTCGGAATGTGGAAGCCTACATGGATGATATTATGGTCAAGTCACGGAAAGGTTCCGACCTGCTGACTGATCTTGAGAGACATTTGCCAACCTCAGGAGGTATGATATCAAGCTTAATCCATCAAAGTGCACATTCGGAGTTCCTGGCGGAAATTTACTCGGTTTTCTCGTTTCCGAACGAGGAATCGACGCCAATCGAGAAAAAGTTGGTACTATACTCCGAATGAAACGCCCTGTGCGTGTGCACGATGTCCAGAAGCTTACTGGTTGCTTGGCCGCTTTAAGTAGATTCATCTCTCGCCTCGGTGAAAAGGCATTGCCTCTTTACTGACTGATGAAGAAGTCAGACAAGTTCGAGTGGACTCCTGAAGCTGATGCAGCATTTGCAGAGCTGAAAACCCTGCTTTCCACCCAGCCGGTGCTTGCTGCCCCAATCAACAAAGAGCCTTTGCTTCTTTACATTGCAGCCACAGGACAAGTCGTTAGTACAGTACTTACGGCCGAGCGGGAAGAAGAAGGAAAAGCCTTTAAAGTTCAGCGCCCAGTGTATTATATTTCTGAAGTTTTGACCCCATCAAAGCAAAGATACCCTCATTATCAGAAGCTTGTATATGGGATTTATATGACCACGAAGAAGGTTTCTCATTATTTCTCTGACCATTCCATTACAGTCGTCAGCGACGCTCCATTCTCAGAGATTCTACACAACAGCGATGCAACTGGTCGAGTGGCAAAATGGGTGATTGAACTCCTTCCCCTAGATATCAGATTTGAGGCAAAGAAAGCCATCAAGTCCCAAGCAATAGCAGATTTCATCACCGAGTGGACCGAACAGCAACTGCCGACTCAAGTTCACTCGGAGCACTAGACCATGTTCTTCGATGGTTCTAAGATGCTGAATGGATCCGGTGCTGGGGTAGTGTTGGTTTCCCCCCGAGGAGATAAGCTCAGATATGTGCTCCAGATTCACTTTGATTCCTCCAATAACGAAGCAAAATACGAAGCACTTTTGTATGGGTTGCGCATGGCCATTTCACTCGGTGTCCGACGCCTCATGGTCTATGGCGACTCAGATTTGGTAGTTAACCAAGTGATGAAGGAGTGGGATGTCAGAAGCCTAGCCATGACTGGTTACTGCAATGCAGTAAGAAAGCTAGAGAAGAAATTTGAGGGGTTAGAACTTCATC
Source organism: Triticum dicoccoides (assembly GCF_002162155.2). Lineage (NCBI taxonomy): Eukaryota > Viridiplantae > Streptophyta > Magnoliopsida > Poales > Poaceae > Triticum > Triticum dicoccoides. The sequence goes on along the minus strand of NC_041393.1, from coordinate 213,886,051 downwards.
ATATACCCCGACTGAAAAATCAAGCAGCTGATGATTTGGCCATAATAGGTTCCAAGAGAGAAGCCATTCCCAGTGATGTGTTTTTCGAGCACATCCACACGCCGTCAGTTCAAGAGGATCCTTTCACCGAAGAAGCCCCGCAGCCAAAAAGTGCCACGGATCCGACTGAAGTTGAGGTCCCAGCCGTGGTCGACCTGATCATGGAAGTTTTGGTCATCACTCCCGACTGGACAGTGCCGTACATCGCGTATATCCTAAGGAAAGAGCTCCCAGAGAATGAAGAAGAGGCTCGACAGATCTTCCGTCTATCCAAGGCCTTTACTGTGATGAAGGGACAGTTGTATAGAGAAAGCGCAGTTGGAGCCAGTCAGAAATGTATAACGCCAGAAGAGGGTCGGATAATTCTTGACGATATCCACTCGGGGACCTATGGCCACCATGCGTCCTCTCGGACTATTGTGGCTAAAGCATACCGAGCGGGGTTTTACTAGCCCAGAGCAAATGAAATGGCGAAAGAGATAGTCGACAAGTGTGAAGGATGTCAGTTCTACTCCAATATGTCACACAAGCCCGCCTCAGCCTTGAAGACCATTCCAATCGTCTGGCCCTTCGTTGTTTGGGGATTAGATATGGTTGTACCACTGAGAACTGGCAGGAGCGGTTTCAGCCATGTACTGGTGGCAGTCGACTAGTTCACCAAGTGGATCGAAGCCAAGCCTATCAAGAATCTTCATGCCAGCACTGCTATCAGCTTCATCAGAGAGTTGATATTCAGATATGGAGTTCCGCATAGCATCATCACTGATAATGCGTCAAACTTCGATTCCGACCAATTCAAAGCCTTTTGCGCTTCTCAAGGCACGCGAGTCGACTACGCTTCCGTCGCTCACCCCCAGTCGAATGGAAAAGCAGAAAGAGCAAACAGCCTAATTCTCAAAGGACTGAAACCCCGGTTGATGCGTGATCTCAAACACGCAGCAGGCGCGTGGGTCGACGAACTTCCATCAGTTCTTTGGGGATTGAGGACTACTCCTAATCGGTCGACTGGGCGAACTGCATTCTTTCTGGTCTATGGAGCTGAAGCAGTTCTGCCGAGTGACCTGCTTCAGAATGCACCCCAAGTTGAGCTCTACTCTGAAGATGAAGCAGAACAAGCCCGGCAGGACGCAGTCGACCTTCTAGAAGAAGAAAGAGATATGGCCATGATCCAATCGACCATCTGTCAGCAAGATTTGCATCGACTCCATGCCAGAAACGTGAAGAGTCGAGACTTCCAAGAAGGAGACTTGGTCCTCCGAGTGGACCAACAGAAGCCACACAAACTTGCCCCTACTTGGGAAGGCCCCTTCATCGTCACCAAAGTTCTCCACAATGGAGCATACCGTCTTTACAATGTCGGCCACCAGATTGATGAGCCACGAGCTTGGAATGCGGACCTGCTCCGCCCCTTTTACACTTAAGTACTCACTCCGATGAGATGTAATAAAAGTACTCCTGTAGTTTGTTTATCAAAGACAAAAGTGTTATAATTTTCCCATTGATTGTTGTTGCTTTTGTTTACGTGAGAAATCCCCCAGTGGGTGGCTTAGCTGCGAATCCGTTTCGCCTAAGTTTGTAAAAAAAACTTCCTACCGAGTGGCGAGCAAGCCTCTCACTCGGAGACTTAGCTGCGAATCCGTTTCGCCTAAGTATTTGAAATCCTACCAAGTGGCGAGTCCGCCTCCCACTCGGGGGCTTAGCTACAGTCCAGTACTCGCCTAAGTGTTTGAAATCCTACCGAGTGGCGAGTCCGCCTCCCACTCGGGGGCTTAGCTGCAGTCCAGTACTCGCCTAAGTTTGAAAAATCCTACCGAGTGGAGAGCAAACCTCCCACTCGGGGGCTTAGCTGCAGTCCAGTACTCGCCTAAGTGTTTGAAATCCTACCGAGTGGAGAGCAAACATCCCACTCGGGGGCTTAGCTGCAGTCCAGTACTCGC
>NC_041393.1:213873686-213883777 GCF_002162155.2 Triticum dicoccoides | reverse complement strand
TACTGAGTGGTGAGCAATCCTCCCACTCGGGGGCTTAGCTGCAGTCCAGTACTCACCTAAGTGTTTGAAATCCTACCGAGTGGAGAGCAAACCTCCCACTCGGGGTCTTAGCTGCAGTCCAGTACTCGCCTAAGTATTTAAAAATCCTACCGAGTGGAGAGCAAACCTCCCACTCGGGGGCTTAGCTGCAGTCCAGTACTCGCCTAAGTATTTAAAAATCCTACCGAGTGGAGAGCAAACCTCCCACTCGGGGGCTTAGCTGCAGTCCAGTACTCGCCTAAGTATTTGAAAACCCTACCGAGTGGGGAGCAAACCTCCCACTCGGAGGCTTAGCTGTAGTCCAGTACTCGCCTAAGTATGAAATCCACAAATACAAATGTGCGCTCTGCAAGGACGACGAGGTGCAGGTCGACTGCCACCTTTTCCTTCGGAGCTTCGCCAAAAATACAATGTGCGCTCTGCAAGGACGACGAGGTGCAGGTCGACTGCTACCTTCTCCTTCGGAGCTCCACCACAAATACAATGTACGCTCTGCAAGGACGACGAGGTGCGGGTCGACTGCTACCTTCTCCTTCGGAGCTCCGCCACAAATACAATGTGCGCTCCAACCCGATCCGCAAGGACGCAAGTCGACTGCAATTTGTGCTCCATCCCTACCTACAAGAGCGGTGAGGTGCAGGTCGGCTGGATTCTCCACCTCAGAGCTGCATCACAAGCATTAAAATATATTCCGAGTGAAGAACAATGTTCGCTCGAAGGCGAATGCAAGCATATTCAATGATAAGCCAAGTTCAGATAACGTCCTACGGGTTCAGAAGTGCTCAGGCGTCAATCCTGTGAAAGTTTATCGGTTACAAAACCACTCGGCATTCCGAGGCAAATATAAGGCATCAAGCATAGAAGTTTTTTACTCCTCAGGCGGAGGACTGGAAGGCGCGACAAACTGGTCCAGGTCGATTCCATCTGCAATCCGAGTGGCAGCAGCAATGAAGGTCTCCATGAAAGATTGGAAGTCATGCTTCTTGGTATTGGCCACTTTGAGGGACGCCAGCTTGTCCTCTCGCGCATCCTTGCAGTGAACACGGACCAGAGACAGAGCAACATCAGCACCACACCTGGCAGAAGACTTTTTCCATTCTTGCACTCGACCTGGAACTTCATTCAGTCGAGTCATCAGAGACTCGAGGTCATTTTGAAGCGTCTCTCTCGGCCAGAGTGTCGTGTCGATTCGCGACGCCGCAACTTCAGTCGAGCAAGGTAGTCATCCACACCAGCAACACGAGACTCCAGTCGGCGCACGTTCATGGCAGTTTCGTCCTTCACAGGGGAGTTGATAGGATCCAAGCCTGTCTCCACTCGGCTGGTCTCCTCCTCGAAGTTTTGGCAGAATTCTGTAAACACAAGTCAAAGATAAACCAGCAGTTCTATGATAAGTCAGTGATTACAAGTCAGTCGGAAAGGAGAGATTACCCTCAAGCATGATGAATAACTTCTTGGCGAGCCCTCCCAGATAAGCCTCTAGATCGTTCTTCTTCCCCACCAGTTCACTAGCCTTGTCACTCAGAGCAATCTTGTCATTCTTCAGACGGCTGACTTCCTTGTTGGCCGCGTCGAGAGCGGCTTTCAGGTTGGCGTTCTCCTCTTCAAGTTTACCGACTGAAGCCAGCTTCTCTTCCGCAAGCTTCGTTTTGTCCAAAGCCGCCTTCTGTGCCTCGGCAAGTTCCTGGTCCTTCTTCTTCAGAGCCTCCTTTGTTTTGTCTGCAAAATGACAATGAGATCAGAATCAAGAATGGACAGAAGGATAAAGACAGTCGTCAAGTTCTCACCAATCATAACTTTTGCCTCGTCCTTTGCCTTCTGAAAGTTCTCCTGAACAAGCTTCAAGTCAAGGTCGAGCTGGATATGTTTTTTCTCCAACTCAGTATAACGAGCCACAAGCTCGCAAGATTTCTACAAAGAGTCAGTCGACAGACATCAAAGAGACGTTGCTTCCGAGTGACTAAGAGAAAAACCATAACGTTTCTAAGACTACAGTTGAATCAAAATATTCAACAGTAGTCTCGGGGACTACACCCAGTGGGTGCACTCAGCGTGCCCCCACTAGCTCTACCGACTTGACCCGATCAGTCGACCGGAAGGAACAAAGAGATTGTGGTTCCAAAACCATAGCTAACTGCCAGCAGTCGGCCATGGTCTCATCATGATCTATAAAAAAGAGAGAGAGAGTTCTTCAGACTACAGTCGACTGCCAGCAGTCCACCATAGTCTCGGGGACTACTCCCAGTGGGTGCACTCAGCGTGCCCCCACCGGTTCTAAGATTCCACTCGACATGGTCCGACCAGACCGAGTGAAGAAGTTAGAGTGCAGAAATTTCAAAATTGAAGACTCCAGTTGACTACCAGCAGTCCACCATAGTCTCGGGGACTACACCCAGTGGGTGCACTCAGCATGCCCCCACCAATCCAAAAATTCAATCGACACACCCAGTGGGTGTAAAGATACAAAGATCTTCGGAAAGAAAGTCTTCAGATAGCATATCCTAACAGAACAGGCGATGACCAACTAACATGGACATTGCTCTGAAGGGCTGAGCTTGCATCATAAGCCGCTTGGCTGGCTTCCCGGATCGCCTTCACCTGCTCCATCATAATCCCCGCCTGGCGTATAGCCTCCTTAGCAGCACCCGCTTGGTCCTCTAGGACGTGGTGTGTGGCGAAAAGGGAAGGGGAATCAGCAATCAACGATGAAGGTCGGGCACTCGTCAGCGGCACAGCGAAGGATACAGAATGCTGAGTGACATCGCCACCTTCTTGAACCAATGCCTCAGGCACTGATGAAGGACGAGTGGTCTTGCCAGCCGACACCTTTTTCTTCTTCCTCGCCCTCAGTGGCACCTCGTCGTCATCATCAGGGAGATCAATGACATGATGAGGAGCTGCAAGATAAATCCAGAGTTAGAAACGAAAATCCAATCGACCAAAAGTGAAACTGCAAGAGAGCATACCAGGGTTGGAGGTGGCAGCATCTTCCATTTCCTGGTCGTCGTTCTTGGCGGAGTCTCGGAGGTAGCAGCTCTGCAGATTTCAGAAATCAGTCGGTTAGTCGATGAGTCGACCAGAAGTTCGTCCGAGCTAAACAAGAAAAGACAAGTTCTGCTGTTACCCGGAGATAGTGGAAATGGCCATTATCATCTTGGGCAAGGCCTTCGGCGGCTTTGACGGCTTTGGCTGCTTTGGCGCTTTCTCAGTCGGCGCCGGAGAAGCCGCCCGAGGGCGCTTGGACGACTGCACAACAGGCACGACCGCTTTGCCATGCTCACCCGCGGGGTCGTGGGCGAGCTTGGATCGCCTTTCCGTGCGAGGAGGATCGACTTCCTCCTCCTCCTCCTTGCTAGAGCCGTCTTCAGCCTCTTCCCCCTTGCCATCAGATTGCCATTCCTCCTCCTCGCTTTCACCTCCGCTCGCCTCTCCCTCCTCGGCTTGTTCTTGCGCCTCGTTGGGCGTTGAGTACATCTCAGTCATGGCCTAGAAGACAACAAACAAGACAAAAGTTAGTCGACTGATTTTAAACAAACAGAATGGAGAAAGCAGAATCACAGTCGGAAATGCAGAATTGGACCTTGTCTACTTCATATGAGTGGTCGAGTGGAGGAATCCTCCTGGCTCCTCGAGGGTTGACTTTGTTCCCTGTGATGCTCTCCAACCACCGCTCCAGCGTGGCATCGTCAATCTCCTCCGGGTGGATCCGAGTGGTGTTCTCAGTACCAGAGTACAACCACATTGGATGGTCTCGAGCTTGAAGCGGCTGGATGCGTCGTCGGAGGAAGACCTCCAAGAGGTCCATGCCAGTTACCCCATCACGGATAAGCTGGACGACACACTCGACCAGCACCTTAACCTACGCCTTCTCTTCCGGGACCACCTTCAAAGAGGAGGGCTTCCTCACTCATTCCATGGAAAAGGGAGGGAGCCCAGTCGACTGCCCTGGCGTCGACTGGTCTTTGCAGTAGAACCAGGTCGACTGCCATCCACAGACGGAGTCGGGCAAGATCATGGTCGGGAAGGAGCTTTTCCCTCTCAACTGAACCCCAAGACCCCCACACATCTGAATCACTTGAGTTCTCTCGTCACTCAGATTGGCCTTTTTCACCATCTGGGAGCGACAGGTGAAGATGTGCTTGAAAAGACCCCAGTGAGGCCGGCAACCCAAGAAATTCTCGCACAAGGACACGAAAGCAGCAAGGTACACGATGGTGTTGGGTGTGAAGTGGTGGAGTTGTGCCCTGAAGAAATTTATAAATCCCCAAAAGAAAAGGTGAGGGGGCAAAGAAAACCCACGGTCGACGTGGGTGGCCAAGAGAACGCACTCACCCTCCTAAGGCTGCGGCTCTGACTCCCTCACCGGGAGCCGCGCTGTCGTGGTCCTAAGCCTGACAGTAGAGTGGGGGGTAGGTATGGAGAGGCAAGGTCCTAGCTATGGAGAGGTTGTAAACACAAGGGATGTACGAGTTCAGGCCCTTCTCGGAAGAAGTAAAAGCCCTACGTCTCGGAGCCCGGAGGCGGTCGAGTGGATTATGTGTATATGAGTTACAAGGTGCCGAACCCCTCTACCTATGGAGGGGGGTGGCTTATATAGAGTCCGCCAGGTCCCCAGCCAGCCCACGTAGGAGAGGGTTTAAGGTGAGTTAAGTCTGGGGCGTTACTGGTAACGCCCCACATAAAGTGTCTTTACTATCATAAAGTCTACTTAATTACAGGCCGTTGCAGTGCAGAGTGCCTCTTGACCTTCTGGTGGTCGAGTGAGTCTTCGTGGTCGAGTCCTTCAAGTCAGTCGAGTGAGTCCCTTGTTGGTCGACTGGAAGGTGACCTCTTCTAAGGGTGTCTTTGGGCAGGGTACTTAGACCAGGTCTGTGACCCTACCTTGGGTACATGACCCCATCATTAGCCCCCGAATGGATTGAGGCTTCCAGTGAGGAAGGAGTTGATGTTATTTCCGATTAACTTTTGCACACTGGTCGTGCGTTGTTCTGGACCAAAGAATCTCTTCGTCGATAGTGAGCAACTTGTCTTCAGTCGACTCGATCCATTATGTTCTTTCGTCGAGTGATCTTTCGGGCTTCGACGATCTCCGAGCGACGGATCGCAGGAAACCCCGCGTCTGACAGACCGATCTGCCGTTCGCGGATTCCGCGGGATGCGAAATTTGGGGAAGCGCGCGAAGCGGAGCGGACCGTGGCGTTCGGATGGGACGGGACATAGATGCCTCGATCTCCGCGCCGCTTTCTTCGCCACGTATCCCGCCTGCATAACTGTTCCTGGATATGATTAGATCGACCGGGCCCACCTGTCATCCACTCGGAAGGGACCTTATAAATGCGCCCGGCGAGGGTTTTTTGTACTGTGCCTCAGCATTCTCTCTCTCCCTGCTCTCTTCGTCTCCGTCCAGCGCGCTCGCTCTCGCCTCCGCACAACTTCCCCTCGCGTGTCTCACCGGCAACCATGGCCAAGGAGAAGACGGCGGCGCTGGAACGCGCGAAGAAGGCGTCGGCGACGGAGAAGGTGAAGAGGAGATCCACCAGCCGCGGCGGGTCTTCGTCCAGATCCCGCCTGCCGAAGGGCTGGGTCCAAGGAGATTGGATCCAGTCGACCATCACAGAGAAAGATCTCCTCGGCATGGCCAACGAGGGCTTGATCCCCCATGGAGCTGCGAGGCTTCCGGGGAAGGAGTGGCAGCCCCAGCCAGAAGAGGGTGAGTGCGTGCTCTTGGCCACCCATGTTGATCGTGGATTTTCTTTGCCGCCGAGTATTTTCTTCCGTGGTTTCTTGAACTTCTTTGGAGCGCAGCTCCACCACTTTACCCCAAATTCTATCGCCTATCTTGCCGCGTTCGTGTCCATGTGTGAGGGTTTTCTGGGCTGTCGACCGCACTGGGGCTTGTTCAAGCATATATTCACGTGTCGCTCTCAGACCGTGAAGAAGGCGAGCCCAGGCGACGAAAGAACCCGAGTCGTCCAAATGTGTGGGGGCCTGGGGATCCAGGTGAGGAATAAGAGCACCTTCCCAGCCATGACTTTTCCCGAGTCAGTCAGAGGCTGGCAGTCGACCTAGTTCTGCTGCCAGGATCAGTCGACGCCGGGGCAGTCGAGTGGACTCCCTCAGTTTACCATGGACCGAGTGAACAAGCCCTCCTCTCTGAAGTTGATTCCGAAGGAGAAGGCTGACGTGAAGATGTTGATGGAGCGCGTGGTGCAGTTGGTTCGGGAGGGACTGACGGGCATGGATCTCCTGGAGGTTTTCCTTAGGCGTCGTATCCAGCCCCTTTAGTTCCGGAGCCACTGCATGTGGTTGTACTATGGGACTGAAGACGAGACTCGAGTCCATCCAGAAGCAGTCGACGATGTCACTCTGGAAAGATGGATGGCCGCCGTTACCGGAAACAAGGATAACCCACGCGGAGCCAGAAGGATTCCTCCACTCGACCACAACAGTGATCCAAACAAGGTATGCCTTCTCTGCTCTCCACTGTGTTCTTGTCATATTCATTTCTGTTTATTCTGCCAATTGGTCGATTGATCCTTGTCTTGATGCCTACCAGGCCCTCACCGAGCTGTATTCGATGCCCAATGGAGCACAAGCCCCGACTGAGGAGGGTGAGGCGAGTGGGGGCGAGAGCCAGGAGGAGGAGGAATGGGACTCGTACGTTGCTGAGGATGATGATGACGATGATGATGATGACGGTGATGAAGATGACGCTGAAGACGAGGAAGAAGAGGAGGAGGAGGTCGTACCACCGCGCTCAGAGAGGCGGTTGAAGCTTGTCCACGACCCTTCGACTGAACGTGGCAAGGGAGTTGCGACCGCTGCCCAGTCGACCAAGCGCCCTCGGACCACCTCTCCGGTGCCGACTAAAAAGGCGCCGAAGCAGCCCAGGGCGGCTCCGTCAAAGCCGACCAAGCTCCTGCCGAAGATGAAGGTGTCCATCCCCACCATATCAAGGTAATCATGCTGCTTAAGTCTTCTTATTTTGTGTGAACTTTGTCTCTGGTTGACGCTGAAGTTAGTCGACTGATTCTTTGGAGTTGCAGTGCTGCTACTTCTGAGACCTCAGCCCGGGCTGATGACCATGAGATGGAGGACGCAGCAACTTCAAAACCAGGTACTATATTCTTAACGCCGTTTATAGTCGACTGACTCATGATCTCTAATCCTGATTCTTCTCTGTAGCTCCACCCAATGTTGTTATCACTCTCCCTGATGATGATGAGGATGAGGAACCGCTGAAGCGCAGAAGGAGTAGGAAAGCGTCCGCCAGCAAGGTGCCCCAGGATGTGATGGTGCCTGAGACTCTGATTGCGGAGGAAGAGAACACCACTCGACATACTGTGTCCTTCGCAGATCCACTGACGAGTGCTCAGCAGCCCTCCCTCTTCACGATGCACCACGTCCCAGAGGACCAAGCTGGCGCCGCGAAGGAGGCGATACGCCAGGCAGGGATCATGATGGAGCAGTTAAGGACCATCCGGGATGCGAGCCAGGCAGCTTACGACGCCAGTTCCGCCCTTCAAAGCAATGTTCAGGTCAGTCGACCACCGCCTATTCTGTTAGGATATGCTATCAAAAACTTTTCCTTTCCAGAATTTATAGTAGTCACCCAGTGGGTGTGTCGATTTAAACTCCGTGTTAGCGGGGGCACGCTGAGTGCACCCGCTGGGTGTAGTCCCCAAGGCTAAGGTCGACTGCTGGCAGTCGGCCTTAGGCTTTATAATTTCAGTCTTTCTGTCATTCGACCAAGTCGACTGGATTTCGCAAACCGGTCGACTGGTCGACTCTATCTTCACTAGGATTAGTGGGGGCACGCTGAGTGCACCCACTGGGTATAGTCCCCAAGGCTAAGGTCGACTGCTGGCAGTCGGCCTTAGGCTTTATAATTTCAATCTTTCCGTCATTCGACCAAGTCGACTGGATTTCGCAAACCGGTCGACTGGTCGACTCTATCTTCAATAGGATTAGTGGGGGCACGCTGAGTGCACCCACTGGGTGTAGTCCCCAAGGCTAAGGTCGACTGCTGGCAGTCGGCCTTAGGCTTTATAATTTCAATCTTTCTGTCATCGACTGGTCGACTATATCTTCAATAGGATTAGTGGGGGCACGCTGAGTGCACCCACTGGGTGTAGTCCCCAAGGCTAAGGTCGACTGCTGGCAGTCGGCCTTAGGATTTATAATTTCAATCTTTCTGTCATCGACTGGTCGACTCTATGTTTAATAGGATTAGTGGGGGCACGCTGAGTGCACCCACTGGGTGTAGTCCCCGAGACTACTGTCGAATGCTTGTATTCGGCTATAGTCTTAGAAACGTGTGATTTTTCCCTTTTTCACTCGGAAGTGAATTATTTTTGACATCTAGTCGATTGGTTCTTCGTAGAACTCCTGTGATCTTGTGGCTCGCTACTCTGAGCTGGAAAACAAGCACACTCAACTCGAGCTGAACTTGAAGCTGGTTCAGGAGAAGCTGACGAAGGCAAAGGAGGAGACCGAAGGTATGTTTGGTGAGACCCTGACGACTGCTTTTCCCCTTGTTTGTTTCAAAATCTGATCTTGCTGTAACTTGCAGGTAAGGTAAGGGAGGCCCAACAGAAGAAAGACCTTGAACTAGCTGAGAAGATCAAGCTTGCTGACGAGAAGTTTGCTTCAGTCACCAAGCTTGAACAAGACAATACCAATCTGAAAGTTGCTCTTGGGATCGCCAACAAGGAGGTCAGTCGACTGAAAACTCATAAAGCTGCCCTGACCGACCAAGTCAGTAAGTTGACTGGGAAGAAAAATGATCTGGAGGCCTTCCTGAGTGGTCTTGCCAAGAAGCTGTTTCTTATGCTTGAAGGTAAACCTCTATGCTCGGCAATCATTTCCAATCGTGGTTTTTCCATTCGACCATTCCCTTGACTCAGTGATCGTCCTTGCAGAATTTTGCCAAAACTTTGAAGAAGAAACTAGCCGGCTGGAGCCAAACCTCTACCCCGTCAATTCTCCGGTGAACGACGAAGTTGCCATGGATGTTTTCCGACTGGAGTCCTGTGTTGCAGCTGTCGTGGACTATCTCGCAAGGCTGAAGGTCGCCACATCTCGCATCGACTCGACGCTCTGGCCCGGGGAGACACTTCAGAATGACCTTGAGTCGCTGATGGCTCGCTTGAACACGATCCCTGGTCGAGTGCAGGAATGGAAGAAGTCCTCGGCTCGGTGCGGTGCAGATGTTGCTCTGTGTCTGGCCCGAGTCCACTGCAAAGATGCGCGAGAAGAGAAGCTGGCGGCCCTCCGGGTGGCCAACACCAAGAAACACGACTTCAGGTCCTTTATGGAAACTTTCCTTGCGGCTGCCACTCGGATCGCAGACGGAATTGATCTTGATGAGTTTGTTGCACCTTCCAGCCCTCCACAGGAGGGGTAAAAAACTTCTTCTAGCTCGACGCTTTAAATTTGCCTCGGTATGCCGAGTGGAATTGTAACCGATAAACCTTATCGGGCTTAACGCCTGAGCACTTTCGGTTCCTTTAGATATCGATTCGAACTTGAATTTGGTGCTTGAATATGATTGCTTTTGGCTCGAAATGTCTTTTGCAGGTTCAAAGCAGGGCGCCTTTACTGCAATCGACTTATTCCTTAGTCCACTTAGGCGAGCACTGGGCTGCGGCTAAGCCTCCGAGTGGAAGTCCGGCTTACCACTCGGTAGGATTTTCATAACTTAGGCGAGAACTTGGACTGCAGCTAAGCCTCCGAGTGAGAGGTTTGCTCTTCACTCGGTAGGACTTTGATAACTTAGGCGAGTACTTGGACTGCAGCTAAGCCTCCGAGTGGAAGTCCGGCTTACCACTCGGTAGGATTTTTATATCTTAGGCGAGCACTGGGCTGCAGCTAAGCCTCCGAGTGAGAGGTTTGCTCTTCACTCGGTAGGATTTCGATAACTTAGGCGAGCTCAGGGCTGCAGCTAAGCCCCCCGAGTGAGAGGTTTGCTCTTCACTCGGCAGGATTTTTATAACTTAGGCGAGTGCTTGGACTGCAGCTAAGCCTCCGAGTGAGAGGTTTGCTCTTTGCTC
>NC_041393.1:213864055-213873162 GCF_002162155.2 Triticum dicoccoides | reverse complement strand
TTGCTCTTCACTCGGCATGATTTTTATAACTTAGGCGAGTGCTTGGACTGCAGCTAAGCCTCCGAGTGAGAGGTTTGCTCTTTACTCGGTAGGATTTTGATAACTTAGGCGAGTTCTTGGACTGCAGCTAAGCCCCCGAGTGAGAGGTTTGCTCTTCACTCGGTAGGATTTTTTACAAACTTAGGCGAGCATAGGGCTGCAGCTAAGCCCCCGAGTGAGAGGTTTGCTCTTCACTCGGTAGGATTTTTACAAACTTAGGCGAGCACAGGGCTGCAGCTAAGCCCCCGAGTGGAAGTCTGGCTTACCACTCGGTAGGATTTCGATAACTTAGGCGAAACGGATTCGCAGCTAAGCCTCCGAGTGGGAGCTGGCTCACCACTCGGTAGGATTTTTACAAACTTAGGCGAAACGGATTCGCGGCTAAGTCACCCACTGAGGGGGAATTTTATTGGACAAAAATAAAAAGTGACAAAAATTATGGAGGAACTATGACACTATTATTTTGAGGTCCATGAACTACAGAAGTACTTTATTGCAACTCATCCGAGTGATAAACCTTAAGTGTAAAATGGGAGGAGTAGTTCCGCGTTCCAAGCTCGGGGCTCGTCGATATTATGCTCGACGTTGTAAAGACGGTACGCCCCATTGTGGAGAACCTTGGTGACGATGAAGGGACCTTCCCAAGAAGGAGCAAGCTTGTGTGGTTTGTGCTGATCCACTCGGAGAACCAAATCTCCTTCCTGGAAGGCTCGACCTCTCACATTTCTGGCGTGGAAACGACGCAAATCTTGTTGGTAGATGGTCGACCAGATCAGAGCCATCTCCCTTTCTTCCTATAAAAGGTCGACTGCGTCCTGCCGCGCTTGTTCAGCTTCTGCTTCGTTGTAGATTTCAACTCGAGGAGCATTGTGGAGAAGATCACTCGGCAAGACTGCTTCAGCTCCGTAGACCAAGAAGAATGGAGTTCTTCCGGTCGACCGATTAGGTGTGGTCCGCAGTCCCCAAAGCACTGAGGGAAGTTCGTCGACCCAAGCTCCAGCTGCATGCTTGAGATCACGCATCAGTCGGGGTTTCAATCCCTTGAGAATCAGTCCATTGGCTCGCTCCGCCTGTCCATTCGACTGCGGATGGGCGACTGAAGCGTAGTCGACCCGTGTGCCTTGAGAGTTACAGAAATCTCTGAATTCCTCCGAGTCAAAGTTCGACCCATTATCCGTAATGATGCTGTGCGGGACTCCATATCTGAATATTAGTTCCCTGATGAAGCTAACAGCAGTACCGGCGTCAAGGTTCTTGATTGGTTTAGCCTCAATCCACTTGGTGAACTTGTCGACTGCCACCAGTACATGCGTGAAGCCACTTCGCCCTGTTCTCAAAGGACCGACCATGTCCAACCCCCATACTGCGAAAGGCCAGACGAGTGGGATGGTCTTCAGAGCCGATGCAGGCTTGTGCGACATATTCGAGTAGAACTGACATCCCTCGCACTTATCCACTATCTCCTTTGCCATCTCATTCGCCTTTGGCCAGTAAAATCTAGCTCGGTATGCTTTGGCCACGATGGTCCGAGAGGACGCATGATGACCACAGGTTCCCGAGTGGATATCATTGAGGATGAGTCGACCTTCTTCTGGTGTTATGCACTTCTGACCAACTCCAGTCGCGCTTTCTCTGTATAATTGTCCTTTGATTACGGTAAAGGCCTTAGATCGACGGACGATCTGTCGAGCCTCTTCCTCATCCTCCGGAAGCTCTTTTCTCAGGATATACGCGATATATGGAACTGTCCAGTCGGGAATGACCACCAAGACCTCCATGATCAAGTCGACCACCGCTGGAACTTTGACCTCAGTCGGATCTGTGGCACTCTTGGGCTGTGGAGCTTCTTCGGTGAAAGGATCTTCTTTGACTGACGGAGTGTGTATATGCTCCAAGAATACACCACTCGGAATGGCTTCTCTCTTGGAACCTATCTTTGCTAGATCATCAGCTGCTTGATTTTTCAGTCGGGGTATATGATGGAGCTCCAACCCCTCGAACTTCTTTTCCAGCTTCCTCACTGCACTGCAGTATCCAGTCATGGCTGGGCTTCTCACGTCCCACTCCTTCATCACTTGGTTGACCACTAAATCCGAGTTGCCATAGACCATCAGGCGACGGACGCCGAGTGAAATGGCCATGCGCAACCCATATAAGAGGGCCTCATATTCCGCCTCATTGTTGGAGGAATCAAAGTGAATCTGGAGCACATATCTGAGCTTATCTCCTCTGGGGGAAACCAGGACAACCCCAGCACCGGAACCATTCAACATCTTAGAGCCATCAAAGAACATGGTCCAATGCTCCGAGTGAACTTCAGTCGGCTGCTGCTGTTCAATCCACTCGGCGAGGAAATCTTCTATTGCCTGGGACTTAATAGCTTTCTTTGCCTCAAACTTGATATCAAGGGGAAGAAGTTCAATCGCCCATTTGGCCACTCGACCAGTTGCATCTCTGTTGTGCAAAATCTCTGATAGTGGAGCGTCGCTGACGACTGTGATGGAATGATCAGAGAAATAATGAGCAACCTTCTTTGTGGTCATGTATATTCCATACACAAGCTTCTGATAATGAGGATATCTCTGCTTGGATGGAGTCAAGACTTCAGACAAATAATACACTGGGCGCTGAACTTTGAGAGCTTTTCCTTCTTCTTCCCGCTCGACCGTAAGCACAGTACTGACGACTTGTCCTGTGGCTGCGATATAGAGCAACAGAGGCTCTTTGCTGATTGGAGCAGCAAGCACCAGCTGGGTGGAGAGCAGAGCTTTTAGCTCGGCAAACGCTGCATCAGCTTCTGGAGTCCACTCGAACTTGTCTGCCTTCTTCATCAGTCGGTAAAGAGGCAATGCTTTTTCACCGAGTCGTGAGATGAATCGACTTAATGCGGCCAAGCATCCAGTAAGCTTCTGGACATCGTGCACTCGCACAGGGCGTTTCATTCGGAGAATAGTGCCGATCTTCTCTGGATTAGCGTCGATTCCTCGTTCGGAAACAAGAAAACCGAGTAACTTGCCACCAGGAACTCCAAATGTGCACTTTGATGGATTGAGCTTGATATCATACCTTCTGAGGTTGGCAAATGTTTCGGCAAGATCAGCGAGCAGGTCGGAACCTTTTCGTGACTTGACAATGATATCATCCATATATGCTTCCACATTCCGACTGATTTGAGTGAGTAGACACTTCTGAATCATTCGCATAAATGTGGCTCCAGCATTCTTGAGGCCGAATGGCATGGTGATATAGCAGAAGCACCCGAATGGAGTGATGAAAGCTGTTTTTACCTCGTCGGGTCCGTACAGATGGATCTGGTGGTACCCGGAGTAGGCGTCTAGAAAAGACAGTCTCTCGCATCCCGCGGTCGAGTCAACAATTTGATCTATGCGAGGGAGAGGAAAATGATCTTTCGGGCAGGCCCGGTTGATGTGCTTGAAATCAATGCACATTCGGAGTGATTTGTCCTTCTTAGGAACCATGACGACATTAGCGAGCCACTCGGAGTGGTATATCTCTCGGATAAATCCTGCCGCCAACAGTCGAGCCACTTCCTCACCAATGGCTTTTCTCTTCTGGACGGCGGACCGCCGAAGATGCTCTTTGACTGGCTTTGCAGATGAGTCGACTCTTTGGCGATGCTCAGCCAGTCCCCTGGGAACACCTGGCATGTCAGCGGGCTTCCATGCAAAAATGTCCCAGTTCTCACGGAGGAACTGGATGAGCGCTTCTTCCTATTTTGGGTCGAGTGTTGTGGGGATGCGGGTCGGAGCTGCATCGGGGTCGGTCGGGTGAATGTGAACAGGCTTCGTCTCACCGGACGACTGAAATGCAGACTCTGTGGTGGGTTTCTTGGATCGTAGCAAGTCACTCGGATCTGCATTTTGCTTGTATTCTTCGAACTCGACCGCTGTCACCTGGGAATCGGCAATCTTTGAGCCCTTCTGAAAGCACTCTTCTGCCTTTTTCCGATCACCGGTGATAGTGATCACTCCTTTGGGGCCGGGCATCTTCAATTTGAGGTACACGTAACATGGTCGAGCCATGAATCGTGCGTAAGCTGGTCTCCCCAAAATGGCATGATATGCACTCTGAAAATCCACGACCTCAACCGTCAACTTTTCTTTGCGAAAATGTTTCGAATCACCAAACACCACGTCCAGAGCTATTTGGCCGAGTGACTCAGCTTTCTTCCCTGGTATAACTCCATGAAAGCTCATGTTACTAGTGCTCAGTCGGGACATCGGAATGCCCATTCCTTTCAGTGTGTCTGCATACAACAAATTCAGCCCGCTTCCACCGTCCATCAGCACTTTTGTCAGTCGAGTGCCTTCGACAACTGGATCGACCACCAAAGCTTGCCTCCCGGGGGTGGCAATATGAGTCGGGTGATCAGATTGGTCGAATGTGATGGGTATTTGGGACCATTTCAGATAATTTGCTTTTGCTGGGGCAACCATGTTCACCTCTCGGTTAATGACTTTCAATCGACTCTTGCTTTCCACATCTGCAAAGATCATCAGAGTGGAGTTGATATGCGGATATCCTTCCTCGCTGTCCTCCTTGTCTTCGGCCTTGTCCGACTCCTTCTCCTTGTCCTTAGACTGTTTTCCCTGAAACTGCTGGATCAGGAGTCGACATTGGCGAGTGGTATGCTTCGGGTAGATGATATTCCCCTCTTCGTCTTTCTTCGTGTGGATGTGACATGGCATATCCATTACGTCGTTCCCTTCTTTATCCTTTACCTTCTTAGGGTTCCAGGATCCTTTTGGTTTCCCTTTAAACTTTCCTTGAGTCACGGCCAGAGCCTCTCCAGGAGCTGCTGGTTCAGCCTTCCGCTTCTGTTTCCGACTGGTGTTTCCTTTTTCCGACTGACTCGGCTTGTGCTTGCCGCTTCGGAGTTGGTCTTCTTCTTCACCGTTGGCGTACTTGGTAGCAATCTCCATCATCCGACTCAAGGTCATGTCACCGGTTCGACCAAACTTCAAACTCAATTCTCTGTTCTTGACGCCATCTTTAAAGGCGCAGACTGCCTGATGATCAGACACATTCTCCACAGTATGGTGCAAAGTGATCCATCTATGAATATACTCTCTGAGAGTCTCATTGGTCTTCTGCACGCAGACTTGCAACTCTGTCAGTCCAGCTGGTCGCTTGCAAGTTCCTTCAAACGTTCTGATGAACACTCGGGACAAATCTTCCCAAGTGTAAATGTTGCTAGGAGGTAATTGAGTCAACCATGCCCTGGCAGAACCTTCCAGCATGAGGGGCAAATGCTTCATGGCTACCTCATCGTTCCCACCACCAATCTGAACCGCTACTCGGTAGTCCTCAAGCCAAGTTTCACGCTTGGACTCACCAGTGAACTTGCTGACTCCAGTTGCCAACCTGAAATTGGGGGGATAACTGCAGCTCTGATAGCCCTGCTGAAACATTCAGGACCAAAAACATGCACTCGACTGCTTGTGGGTGCATCTCTGTCGAGTCCACCTCGATGGGCTCTGTTCCGGTCGACCAAACCTTGCACGATAATGGATCGCGCGTCGAAGCCTGGTTCTCTGGGGTCGACTGGAACTCTTCGCCCCGCACTGAGCTGACGCCTGTCATCTTGCTGCCGAGGAGTGTAAGACCCACCCCTCGGAGGGGAATTGGGCACTCGACGCCTATCATCTCGGTCGAGTCGGTCACCATATTGGTCTCGCCGATTCTCGCGCCCTTCACGCCGCGGAGGCGATCTGGGGCTGTGAGCCGACTGAACCGTATTCGCAGCGACGGATCGACTGTGAATTCTGTTGCATGACTGCGACACGGCTGAATTCTGATCTCCTGCTGCCCGGAGCAGATCCCTGATCTGCATCAAGCCTCTGCCAGCTTCCCACTGAGAAGGCTGGATAGACTCTGCTATACGGGTCGCAGCTGCTAAATTCTGGATTGGGGTTCGATATACCTGAGTCGGCGGGAAGAGTTGACGTCGACTGTTGTCGGGAACTCGTTGCCGCGCGCGCTCGTCGAGTGCTCGCTGAAGATTCTCCAGTCGAGTGCGTTCGGCCAAGTTGGCCAAACGCGCCTCCTCCAAGGCGCGAGCCTCGGGGGTTTCTCCTGCGATGGGTGTACGCAGGGCATCCACGTTCCTGCGGCGAAGTTCCTCTCTTTGCAGAGAGTCGAGTGGCTCGGGCTGGTACTCTTCGTGGTCTCGTGCGGGGTCGCCTCCGTCGCCTGCCCCACCATCACGGGCGAGGCCAGGGGGACTGCGGGGCCCGTCGACCATCAGGATTTCCGCTGCTGGATCACTGCTATCGCACTCGGATGCAGTCTCCACGGAGCCAGTCGACAGATCGAATAGGCCGTAGAGAGATTCGTCGGGCTCGATTGCCGCAACATGAGTGGTGGCCGTCTGGCGAGCCACCGCGTGCCTCACCCACTGCTGAAGCCTCGACCGGCCCGAGCGCTTGCGCTGGCGGGAGACCGGGAGGGTGGACGATGGGGGAGTCGTCCGATACGGGGTCGACGGTTGCCGCAGCAGAACGCCGCGGACACATGCGCGAAAATGCGTCGCACCGCGGACGGGGAGCGCATCAACGTCGAGTGGAGCCTCCTGGAGCCAGGCGGAGTCGTCGGCGATGAAGGTGAGAGCGCCGAGGCGGATCTCTCGACCCTCGACCAAAACTCCAGCAGCCACCATGATGAAAGTACTCGGAAGAATCCCAACTTCCCCACAAAATCGCTAAAACACCTGCCCCACGGTGGGCGCCAACTGTCGTGGTCCTAAGCCTGACAATAGAGTGGGGGTAGGTATGGAGAGGCAAGGTCCTAGCTATGGAGAGGTTGTAAACACAAGGGATGTACGAGTTCAGGCCCTTCTCGGAAGAAGTAAAAGCCCTACGTCTCGGAGCCCGGAGGCGGTCGAGTGGATTATGTGTATATGAGTTACAAGGTGCCGAACCCCTCTACCTGTGGAGGGGGGTGACTTATATAGAGTCCGCCAGGTCCCCAGCCAGCCCACGTAGGAGAGGGTTTAAGGTGAGTTAAGTCTGGGGCGTTACTGGTAACGCCCCACATAAAGTGTCTTTACTATCATAAAGTCTACTTAATTACAGGCCGTTGCAGTGCAGAGTGCCTCTTGACCTTCTGGTGGTCGAGTGAGTCTTCGTGGTCGAGTCCTTCAAGTCAGTCGAGTGAGTCCCTTGTTGGTCGACTGGAAGGTGACCTCTTCTAAGGGTGTCTTTGGGCAGGGTACTTAGACCAGGTCTGTGACCCTACCTTGGGTACATGACCCCATCACGCGCCGATCCATGGGGGATCAGTCCTCCGCCGGCCAGGTCATCAAGATCTGCTTGACTAATTATCGAGCGGATCCAGTCGCCCTGGATCCAACCCGGCGGCAGGCCGGTCCTTGATGAAGATCTGCTCCGACTGGTCCCCCTTCCCTTCACCTTCACCGTCGCTTTCTTCGCCCGCTCCAGGGCCGCCGTCTTCTCTTTCACCATCGTCGCCGGTGAGGCACGCACGGAGCAACAGCACTGAGGCGGAAGCGAACGCGGCGGAGAAGTCTGGAGAAGAGAGGGGGGAATGAGAACGCACTATTCAAAAAACCCCGTCCGACGCCTTATATAAGGTTGCTTCCGAGTGACTGGCATGTAGGCCCAGACGATCCTGTCAAATCCCATAACAGTCGCGCACGCGATACGTGGCGAAAAAGGTGGCGCAGAGATTGAGGCGACCCTGCCTTATCCCATCCGATTACTGCGGCCTCGCTCCGCCCCGCGCGCTTCCCAAAATTTGAATCCCACAAAATGCACGGGTTGCAGAACAACTCGTCAGATGAAAGATCTACTCCACTCTGTCACTCGGAGCTCTTCAAGTTAAAACTTCACTCGATGGATGCAAAGAATTGATCAAGGCGACTGAAAAAGAAGTTGGTGCCGTCACCTAAACTCCATTGATCCAGAACAAGACACACTCATAGCATGAAAAATAGGTCAGAAGAATTCTCAGCTCCTTCCCGACTCAAACCTTGATCCATTCGGGGGCAAATGATGAAGCTATGTACCTAGGGTAGGGTCATGGACCTGTGCAAACTACCCTACCCAAGGACATCTCTAGAAGAAACCACCTATCAATCAACTCAAAAGTGTTCCACTCGACGGACTCGAAGACACTCGACCATGAAGCCAACCACTCAACCATGAAGCCATCCACTCAACGGTGAGGAGACCTAAAGTCACTCTGCACGCCAACGGTCGGTCATTAAGTAGCTTTTATGGTCATCACTGCACTTTATGTATAGCGTTACCAGTAACGCCCAACCTTAATGTATCTTAAACCCTGCATAACTGAGGGCCGGAGGGGCCTGGCGGACTCTATATAAGCCACCCCCTCCTCAGTGTAAAGGGTTCACACCCATGTAACTCACACGCATATAATCCAGTCGACCGCCTCCGGGCTCCGAGACGTAGGGCTGTTACTTCCTCCGAGAAGGGCCCGGACTCGTAAATCTCTTGCGTATACGACTACTCCATAGCTAGGATCTTGCCTCTCCATTAGTACCCCCCTACACTACTGTCAGACTTAGAACCACGACAGGCAGCATGAAGAAGGACTCCCTGATCGAACTCGCCTAGGCCATCATCGACCCCTACTACGAAAAAATGAAGTATGATGCCCAGAGAACAAGTCCCGTATCTTGGCACAGGGCCTGGATGCGGCGACTGGATGAACGCCACCTCAGGTTCGCGGCGAAGAGCACGTACACATGCTATGAGATGCACAGGTGGATCATTGACATGAGGAAGTGCCTCGTTACCCAAATCGACGAGTCCGGATCGAGCCACAAGCAGAGCAAGCGTCAAAAGAAGTAGATGATGATCAGATGATCGTTTATGCTAGTTAATCATGCATGTAATATACAGTTTACTTTATTGGTGTGCGAAAGTGTCATGTGTGTAGTAACCACCTATGAAATTATGCATGTAATAGTTTACTTTGGTGTGTGGAAATGCTATGGTTGTAGTAGCCACCTATGTAATTGAATGTTTAATTTGGTTATGCAACCATGTCCTTATAAGTGTTAT
>NC_041393.1:213808731-213863769 GCF_002162155.2 Triticum dicoccoides | reverse complement strand
TTGTTATGTATGCAATCCCATCACACAACACACACGTCTTATTAGCAGCAATGCAGCAATTGTCTGTGTTATTATAGGTCTTCGCACACATTTCTAATTACAGACATGTTTGTCGCGTATCACACAAATCTTGTTATATTGAACCATTTATGTTCTCTTGTCTCAACACAAATAGCTCATCCGCGTGAACTGCATGCCATATATCGCACACACCTTGATCTGGCTGACCGTTTCTTTTGTGTTGCGTAATCACAAATAGTTCATCCTAGTGAATTGTATGATGTTTATCACACACACCTTCATCTGGCTGCCCATTTCTTTTGTTGCTCCTCATTGCAAACGGTTACTGAACCATATGCCCTGTGTCACACATGGAACTAAAATCTGAACCGTGTTTGATGCATCTGTCATCGCAAAAAATTTCAACCTTTTTTGACGGTTTTTTACACCACCATTTGCGATTAATGCATCGCACATAGTTTCGTCAAAAGGTCTCTTATCGTAGTGTCGCATTAGTAGCATCCTGCAGTAGTGATAGTTCAATAACCATGTGACCAACACCCAAAGGGTTTACTAGATTCAGTAATCTAGTTCACATCGCCATGTGATTAACACCCAAAGAGTACTAAGGTGTGATCATGTTTTGCTTGTGAGAGAAGTTTATTCAACGGGTCTGCCACATTCAGATCCGTATGTATTTTGCAAATTTCTATGTCTACAATGCTCTGCATGGAGCTATTTCAGCTAATTGATCCCACTTTCTATATGTATCCAGATTGAGACTCGGAGTCATCTAGATCAGTGTAAAAGCTTGCACCAATGTAACTATTTACAACAAACTCTTTATCACCTCCATAACTGAGAAATATTTTCTTAGACCTCTTAGGTAACTAAGGATAAGTTTGACCGTTGTCCAGTGATCCACTCCTGGATCACTATCGTACCCCCTTGCCAAACTCACGGTAAGGTACACAATAGGTCTGGTACATAGCATAGCATAGTTTATAGAACATATGGCTGAGGCATAGGGAATGACTTTCATTCTCTTTCTATTTTCTGCTGTGGTCGGGTTTTGAGTCTTACTCAACTTTACACCTTGCAACACAGTTAAGAACACCTTCTTTGATTGTTCCATTTTGAACTACTTCAAAATCTTGTCAAGGTATGTACTCATTGAAAAATCTTATTAAGCGTCTTGATCTATCTCTGTAGATCTTGATGCCCAATATGTAAGCAGCTTCACCAAGGTCTTTCTTTGAAAAACTCCTTTCAAACTCTCCTTTATGATTTCCAGAAAATTCTACATCATTTCTGATCAACAATATGTCATTCACATATACTTATCAGAAAGGCTGTAGTGCTCCCACTCACTATCTTGTAAATACAGGCTTCACCGCAAGTCTGTATAAAACTATATGCTTTGATCAACTCATCAAAGCGTATATTCCAACTCCGAGATGCTTGCACCAGTCCATAGATGGATTGCTGGAGCTTGCACATTTTGTTAGCACCTATAGGATTGACAAAACCTTATGATTACATCATATAGAACTCCTTTTTCAATAAATCCATTAAGGAATGCAGTTTTGATATCCATTTGCCAGATTTCATAAAATGCGGCAATTGCTAACATGATTCAGACAGACTTAAGCATCGCTACGGGTGAGAAAGTCTCATTGTAGTCAACTCCTTGAACTTGTCGAAAATCTTTTTCGACAAGTCGAGCTTTATAGACAGTAAAATTACCATCAGCGTCAATCTTCTTCTTGAAGATCCATTTATTCTCTATGGGTTGCTAATCATCGAGCAAATCCACCAAAGTCCACACTTTGTTCTCATACATGGATCCTATCTCAGATTTCATGGCCTCAAGCCATTTATCGGAATCTGGGCTCATCATAGCTTCTTCATAGTTCGTAGGTTCATCATGGCTAAGTAACATGACTTCCAGAATAGGATTACCGTACCACTCTGGTGCAGATCATGCTCTATTTGACCTACGAGGTTCTATAGCAACTTGATCTAAAGTTTCATGATCTTTATCAGTAGCTTCCTCTCCAGTTGGTGTAGGCACCACGGGAACAGATTTCTCAGATGAGCTACTTTCCTAATTGAGAGTAGATACAATTACCTCATCAAATTCTACTTTCCTAATTGAAATGTTATGTTCTTAGCAACAAAAATCTTGCCTTTGGACTTGTGGTAGAAGGTGTACACAATTGTTTCCTTAGGGTATCCAATGAAAAAGCACTTCTCCAATTTGGGTTCGAGCTTATCAGGTTGAAGCCTATAAACATCGCATCCCCAAACTTTAAGAAACGACAGCTTATGTTTGTTGCCAAACCATAGTTCATACGGGGTCGCATCAACGGACTTTGCGGTGCCCTATTTAACGTGAATGCACCTGTCTCTAGTGCATAACCCCAAAATGATAGTGGTAAATCGGTAAGAGACATCATAGATTGCACCATATCCAATAAAGTGCGGTTACGACGTTCGGACACACCATTACGTTGTGGTGTTCTAGGTGGCATGAGCTATGAAACTATTCCACATTGTTTTAAATGAAGGCCAAACTCGTAACTCAAATATTCTCCTCCACGATCAAATCGTAGAAACTTTATTTTCTTGTTACGATGATTCTCCACTTCACTCTGAAATTCTTTGAACTTTTCAAATGTTTCAGACTCGTGTTTCATTAAGTAGATATACCCATATCTGCTCAAATCATCTGTGAAGATCAAAAAATAATGATACCGCCACGAGCCTCAACACTCATCGGACCACATACATTGTTATGTATTATTTCCAATAAGTCGTTGGCTCGCTCCATTGTTCCGGAGAACGGAGTTTTAGTCATCTTGCCCATAAGGCACGGTTCCAAAAGTCCATCTGTATGGAGTTTCTTCATGCGCTTTACATCGATATGACCCAAACGGCAGTGCCACAAATTTGTTTTACTATCATTATCAACTTTGCATCTTTTGGCATCAAGATTATCAATATGTGTATCACTACGATCGAGATTCAATAAACCATTAACATTGGGTGTATGACCATAGAAGGTTTTATTCATGTAAACAGAATAACAAGTATTCTCTCTCTTAAATGAATAATCTATTGCAATAAACATGATCTAACATAGTCATGCTCAATGCAATCACCGAATAACATTTATTTAGGTTCAACACTAATCTCGAAAGTATAGGGAGTGTGTGAAGATGATCATATCAATCTTGGAACCACTTCCAACACACATCGTCACTTCACCGTCAACTAGTCTCTATTTATTCTGCAACTCCTGTTTCGAGTTACTAATATTAGCAACCGAACATGTATCAAATACCCAGGGGCTACTACGAGAACTAGTAAGGTACACACCAATAACATGTATATCAAATATATCTTTGTTCACTTTGCCATCCTTCTTATCCACCAAATATTTGGGGCAGTTCTACTTCCAGTGACCATTTCTTTTGCAGTAGAAGCACTCCGTTTCAGGCTTATGTCCAGCTTTGGGCTTCTTCACGGGAGTGACAACTTGCTTGCCATCCTTCTTGAAGTTCCCCTTCTTACCCTTTGCCCTTTTCTTGAAACTAGTGGTCTTGTTTAATCATCAACACTTGATGCTTTTTTCTAGATTTCTACCTTCGTTGATTCCAGCATCACGAAGAGCTCGGGAATCGCTTTCGTCATCCCTTGCATATCATAGTTCATCACGAAGTTCTAGTAACTTGGTGGTGATGTCTAGAGAACTTTGTCAATCACTATCTTATCTGCAAGATTAACTCCCACTTGATTCAAGCGATTGTAGTACCCAGACATTCTGAGCACATGCTCACTAGCTGAGCTATTCTCCTCAATCTTTTAGGCAAAGTACTTGTCAGAGGTCTCATACCTCTTGACATGGGCATGAGTCTTAAATACCAATTTCAGCTCTTGGAACATCTCATATGCTCTGTGGCATTCAAAACGTTTTTGAAGTCCCGATTCTAAGCCGTAAAGCATGGTGCACTAAACTATTAAGTAGTCATCATACTGAGCTAGCGAGACGTTCATAACATCTGCATCTTCTCCTACAATAGGTCTGCCACCTACCGGTGCATCAAGGACATAATTCTTTTGTGCAGCAATGATGATAAACCTCAGACCATGGACCCAGTCCGTATCATTGCTACTATCCTCTTTCAACTTAGTTTTCTCTAGGAACATACAAAAAGATAGGGGAGCTACAACGCGAGCTATTGATCTACAACATAATTTGCAAATACTATCAGGACTAAGTTCTTGATAAATTAAAGTCCAATTAATCATATTACTTAAGAACTCCCAATTAGATAGACATCCCACTAGTCATCTAAATGATACGTGATCCAAATCAACTAAACCATGTCCAATCATCACGTGAGATGGAGTAGTCATCAATGGTGAACATCTCTATGTTTATCGTATCCACTATATGATTCACGTTCGACCTTTCAGTCTCCATTGTTCCGAGGCCATATTTGTATATGCTAGGCTCGTCAAGTTTAACCTGAGTATTCTGCGTGTGCAAATCTGGCTTGCACCCGTTGTATTTGAACGTAGAGCCTATCACACGTGATCATCACATGGTGTGACGCCCTCGATTCAATCGTACACTAATCATACACGCAAATGTGTACGATCAAGATCAAGGACTCACAGGAAGATATCACAACATATCTCTAGACACAAATTAAAATAATACAAGCTTTATATTACAAGCCATGGGCCTCGAGGGCTCGAATACATAAGCTCGAAAACACAACAGTCAGCGGAAGCAACAATATCTGAGTACAGACATGAGTTAAACCAGTTTTGCCTTAAAAAGGCTAGCACAAAAGGAACATAGATCGAAAAGGCAAGGTCTCCTGCCTGGGAGCCTCCTATCTACTCCTGGTCGTCAACGATCTCCACGTAGTAGTAGGCATCGGCGGTGGCATCTTGCTCCTGGGCTCCGACATCTGGTTGCATCAACCGGAAAGAAAAAGAAAGGGGGGAAAGGGGGAGCAAAGCAACCATGAGTACTCATCCAAAGTACTCGCAAACAAGGGTCTACACTACATATGCAACATTATCAAAGGAAGGTTGTATATGTGGACTGGGCTGCACAAATGCCAGAATAGAGAGAAGGCCTAGTCCTATCGAAGACTAGCATCTTCTAGAAACCACCTTCTTGCAGCAAACAGGAGGGAGTAGAGTAGCATAAAGTAAAGTAGTAGTAGTGTTATCAACCTCGGCCAGAGATCCTTTCTCGACTTCCTGCAAGAAAGCAATCACAGAGCCATACTATCCAGTTCTGCTCACAATCCATTACTCATCACCATCCAAATCTCATCACAAGTATCCAATTCTAGTTGTATCGATCGGGATACAACTCTGAGTGTCCATTATCGTAGGACAGGCTATCGATAGATGTTTTCTTCCCTGCAGGGGTGCACCAACTTACCCACCATGCTCAATTAACTTCGGCCGGACACACTTTCCTGGGTCATGCACGATCTCGACCAAACAATACGCCGCAACCCGACCTAGGCCTAATAGAGAGGTTAGCACGCCGGTCTAAACCTATACCCCCAGGGGTCATGGGCCATCGCCCCGGGAACTCCTGCACGTTGCGAACGCGGCCGGTGAGCAAACCTAGCTACCTCCTTAAAAAGGCAGGTCCTTACGCAGTCCAACTCGGCACGCGCCGCTCAGTCGCTGATGTCTATTAAGCTTCGGCTGATGCATACGACGCAGAACACCCATACTATGCCCACGTGATGGTTAGTGCTATCAGGCCAGAGGCCCCTCAGATCAAATATCCAAACCGTTAGTGTGTTGGTAGTGCATTCACGAGCAGAGACTCATGAAAGATGTGACTCCGTCGCCCCGTCTCTAGGACTAGCGGCAAGGGCTAAGAATGCCCGCCTCGTATTCAACTCTCGGGTACCCTCCAGGTCAACCCGTCTCCATAACACTCGCAGGTACCCCTCAGGGTCAACCCGCCTTTCGAAGTAACAGTTGTAAAGTCTAAGTATTCGTGTGTACAAACATCAAGGGGAAAACCCGACGAATCACCCCCGGTGGATTCCACTCGATGTAATCATCAAGGTGAACGTAAGAGAAACCACCCTCGAAGTTCATACTTGAGGGGTTGCACGACAGAGTCGTATCGGAAGTGGTTAAGGAGGAAATCACCCTCGATAACCATGACCGAATAGCTACACTACAGGGTTAACATCAGAAGTGCTGATGAGGTCTCACCCTCGGCACTCGATAGTAACCCAGTAGTGTCGAGCAACTAAGGGGAAAGTGATGTGTGATGCCGGGGCCTGGTCTTCGATCCCGTTGATCGGGTCTTCGATGATGAATTAGGGGCAACAAGGACTAGGTGGGGGTCACTGATGGATCACTAACCAACCTATACTAAGCAGTTTAGGATAAGCAGGTAAGTAACAATAAGCAGGTTACAAAAGCAGGCTATGCATCTGAATAGGAGCAATCAATTACAGTAGCAAAATCTAATGTAAGCACGAGGGAATGGAATAGGCGATATCGGGATGATCAAAGGGGGGCTTGCCTGGTTGCTCTGGCAAGGAGGTGTCGTCGTCGACGTAGTCGATCACAGGGGCAGCATCGGTCTCGGGGTCTACCGGAGAGAAGAGGGGGAAGAAACAGTAAATATAAAGCAAACATAGCATCACAAATCATAACGTGGCAATATGCTGTGCCGGGTGTGACCTAACGTATGGCTACACGATATAGGTGAAGGGGGAATTCAACCGGGAATGTATTCCCGGTTTCGGACCTGTGTCAGACAGATGACCGGAGGGGAATGTTCAATGTTCAGATAGTTAGAAGCATCTGACAAGTATGTAGTTAGCGTATTCGGGTTCGTCTCGTTGTTCTGAGCAACTTTCATGTATAAAGTTTTTCCAACCGAGCTACGATTTATTTTCAATAAATTTTCAAAGATTAAACCATTTTCTGGATATATTTATTTACTTTGAAACAATAGAAAAGGGAAATGGCGTCAACAAGGCGTCATCAATGCATCAGCGGTCGGCTGACCAGTCAAGGGTCCACGCGGGACCCACGGGCAGTGACTGGGCGTTGCCCAGTCAGCCGTTGACTGGGTCAACAGGGCCAGCAGGGCCCCTGGGGCCACTAGGCAGTGACTCAGATAGGTGGCCCTGGTTGGCCACGTCCGCATCGGCGCCGGAGTGAGCTCCGGCGAGCCCTGTTCACGACGGAGGGCTCGGGCGGCCATCGGGATTCGTCCCCTGAAGTCCATTTGACGCCCGGGGGGGTGTGTTTAGTCGGGGGCGGCGAGCCGCGCCAGGGGGTGGCCGCAGCAGTAGCTGGGGCAGCCTGAGGCGGCGTCGAGTAGAGGAGGCGGCAAAGGCAGCGAGCGAGCGTGGGCCAGGTCAGTCCGTGCGTGAGGGCAGCTGGCGTGCTGGTCGCGCCCAGGAGCGATGGGCACGCGCGAGCCACCGGCAGGAGCAGCGGCAGAAGCAATGGAGGAATGCAGCCGCGTGCGGCTGGGGCCCGCAGGACGCGACGGGAACACGGGCGGCGTGCGCGCAAGAGCAGGCTCGGGCAGCTGCGGGCGAGCCGGAGCGGAGGTGAGCGGCAGCAGCGTTCGGATGCTGATAGATGCTACGTCTTGAGCTTGCGTTGGTTTTCCTTGAAGAGGAAAGGGTGATGTAGCACAGTAGCGTAAGTATTTCCCTCGGTTTCTGAGAACCAAGGTATCAATCTAGAAGGAGGCTCCTCACAAGTCCCACGAACCTACACAAACAAACAAAGAACTCGCAACCAACGCGATAAAGGGGTTGTCAATCCCTTCACGGCCACTTGCGTAAGTGAGATCTGATAGAGATAATATGATAAGATAAATATATTTTTGGTATTTTGTAATATAGATGCAGAAAATAAATATGCAAATAAAAGTAGATTGCAAACTTATATGATAAAAGATAGACCCGGGGGCCATAGGTTTCACTAGAGGCTTCTCTCAAGATAGCATAAGTATTATGGTGGGTGAACAAATTACTGTCGAGCAATTGATAGAAAAGCGAATAATTATCATGTTATCTAGGCATGATCATGTATATAGGCATCAAGTCCATGACAAGTAGACCGACTCCTGCCTGTATCTACTACTATTACTCCACACATCGACCGCTATCCAGCATGCATCTAGAGTATTAAGTTCATAAGAACAGAGTAACGCATTAAGAAAGATGACATGATGTAGAGGGATAAACTCAAGAAATATGATATAAACCCCATATTTTTATCCTCGATGCCAACAATACAATACGTGTCTTACAACCCTTTCTGTCACTAGGTAAGAACACCGCAAGATTGAACCCAAAGCTAAGCACTTCTCCCATGGCAAGAAAGATCAATCTAGTAGGCCAAACCAAACCGATAATTCGAAGAGACTTGCAAAGATAACTCGATCATACATAAAAGAATTCAGAGAAGATTCAAATATTATTCATAGATAAACTTGATCATAAACCCACAATTCATCGGATCTCGACAAACACACCGCAAAAAGAGATTACATTGAATAGATATCCACAAGAGAGGGGGAGAATATTGTATTGAGATCCCAAAAGAGAGAAGAAGCCATCTAGCTAATAACTATGGACCCGAAGGTCTGTGGTAAACTACTCACAACTCATTGGAAGGGCTATGGTGTTGATGTAGAAGCCCTCCGTGGTGGATCCCCCTCCGGCAGAACACCGGCGACGGCTCCAAGATGGGATCTCGCGGATATAGAAGGTTACGGTGGTGGAAATATTTCTTTGGTGGCTCCCTGGATGTTTTCGGGGTATGTTGGCTTATATAGGAGGAATAAGTACGTCGGTGGCCGCCCGAGGGGCCCACGAGACAGGGGCACGCGCCCAGGAGGGGTGGGCACGCCCTCCTATCTCGTGGCCGCCTCGGCTGCTTCTTGTCTTGCGCTCCAAGTCCTCTGGATCACGTTCATTCCAAAAATCACGCTCCCGAAGGTTTCATTCCGTTTGGATTCCGTTTGATATTCCTTTTCTTCGCAATACTGAAATAGGCAAAAAAACAGCAATACGGGTTGGGCCTCCGGTTAGTAGGTTAGTCCCAAAAATGAAATAAATGTGTAAAATAAAGCCCATAGACATCCAAAACAGGTAATATAATAGCATGGAACAATCAAAAATTATAGATGCCTTGGAGACGTATCAAGCATCCCCAAGCTTAATTCCTGCTCGTCCTCGAGTAGGTAAATGATAAAAACAGAATTTTTGATGTGCAATGCTACCTAGCATAATTCTCAATGTAATTTATCTTTATTGTGGCATGAATGTTCAGATCCAAGTGATTCAAAATAAAAGTTCATATTGACAAAAGAAATAGTAATACTTCAAGCATACTAATAAAAGCAATCATGTCTTCTCAAAATAACATGGCTAAAGAAAGTTCATCCCTACAAAATCATATAGTTAGGCTATGCTTCATTTTCGTCACACAAAGATGTTACCAACTTCTATACCCCCGATGACAAGCCAAACAATTGTTTGGTACTTAAATAATCTCAAACTTTTTCAACCTTCATGCAATACATGAGCGTGAGCCATGCATATAGCACTATGGGTGGAATAGAATAATGATTGGGGTTTGTGTGGAGAAGACAAAAAAGGAGGAAGTCTCACATTGACGAGGATAATCAACGGGCTATGGGAATGCCCAATAATTGATGTCAACATGAGGAGTAGGGATTGCCATGCAACGACTACACTAGAGCTATAAATGAATGAAAGCTCAACAAAAGAAAACTAGTGGGTGTGCATCCAACTTGCTTGCTCACGAAGACCTAGGGCATTTGAGGAAGCCCATCGTAGGAATATACAAGCCAAGTTCTATAATGAAAAATTCCCACTAGTATATGAAAGTGACAACCTATGAGACTCTCTACATGAAAACATGGTGCTACTTTGAAGCACAATATTTGAGATTCACTACATGAAGAATAAGGTGCTACTTTGAAGCACAAATGTGGAAAAAGAGATAGTAGCATTGCCCATTTATTTTTTTTCTTTTTTTTCTTTTTTTTCTTTAGCCTTTTTTTGGCCTTTTTTTATTTTTGGGCAATACTCTAATAATGATGATCATCACACTTTTATTGATTACAACACATGAATTACAACTCGAAACTAGAACAAGATATGACTCTATATGAAATCCTCCGGTGGTGTACCAGGATGGTGTAATGAATCAAGAGTGACATGTATAAAATTTATGCATGATGGCTTTGCCACAAATACGATGTCAACTACATGATCATGCAATGACAATATGACAAAAGTAATGTATGTCATGATGATGATGAATGAAACGGTGGAAAGTTGCATGGCAATATATCTCGGAATGGCTATGGAAATGCCATAAATAGGTAGGTATGGTGGCTGTTTTGAGGAAGATATAAGGAGGTTTATGTGTGATACAGCGTATCATATCACGGGGTTTGGATGCACCGGCGAAGTTTGCACCAACTCTCAAGGTGAGAAAGGGCAATGCACAGTACCGAAGAGGCTACCAATGATGGAAAGGTAAAAGTGCGTATTATCCATGGACTCAACATTAGTCAAAAGAACTCATATACTTATTGCAAAAGTTTAGAAGTCATCTAAAACCAAGCACTACGCGCATGCTCCTAGGGGGATAGATTGGTAGAAAAAGACCATCGCCCGTCCCCGACCGCCACTCATAAGGATGCACAAGCCAATTTGTTACACAACTTTAACCATACGTGCATGCTACGGGACTTGCTAACTTCAACACAAGCATTATTTAAATTCATAATCACCCAACTAGCATGACTTTAATATCACTACCTCCATATCTCAAAACAATTATCAAGTATCAAATTGATCATAGTATCCAATTCACTTCCTATGATAGTTTTTATTATACCCAACTTGGATGCTCATCATTCTAGGATCAACTTATAACCATAGCAAATACCATGTTGTTCTAAAAGACTCTCAAAATAATATAAGTGAAGCATGAGAGATCAACAATTTCTTCAAAATTAATCCACCGCCGTGCTCTAAAAGATATAAGTAAAGCACTGGGCAAAAACTATCTAGCTCAAAAGATATAAGTAAAGCACATAGAGTATTCTAGTAAATTTCAATCAAGGAGGCTTCTCCCAAAAGGTGTGTTAAAGCAAGGATGATTGTGGTAAACTAAAAAGCAAAGACTAATATAATACATGACGCTCTAAGCAAAACACATATCATGTGGCGAATAAAAATATAGCTCCAAGTAAAGTTACCAATGAACGAAGATGAAAGAGGGGATGCCTTCCGGGGGTATCCCCAAGCTTAGGCTTTTGGCTATTCTTGAATATCTTGGGGTGCCTTGGGCATCCCCAATCTTAGGATTTTGCCACCCTTTATTCCATATTCCATCAAATCTCTACCCAAAACTTGAAAACTTTACAACACAAAACTCAAGAGGAAATCTCATAAGCTCCGTTAGTGAAAAAAAACAAAACCACCACATAAGGTACTATAATGAACTCTTTATTTATTTATATTGGTGTTTAACCTACTGTATTCCAAGTCTCTATGGTTCACACGCTTACATACTAGCCATAGATGCATCAAAATAAGCAAACTACACACGAAAAACAGAATCTGTCAAAAACAGAACAGTCTGTAGAAATATGTAACTAACGCAAACTTCTAGAACTTTAAAAATCCTACCAAAACAGGACGTCCTAAACACTTTGTTTATTGAACAGAATCAAAAAGAATCAACGCAAAAGCTCGTTTCTGTGATTTATTGAATTTTTTCTCGTGAGCACAAAGTTTCTGTTTTTCAGCAGAATCAAATCAACTCATATCATAGGTTATCCTATAGGTTCTACTTGGCACAAACACTAAATAAAACATGAAAACACATCTAAACAGAAAGTAGAAACAAAATTTATTACTAAACAGGAACAAAAACAAGAAACACAAAGAAAATTGGGTTGCCTCCTAACTAGCGCTATCGTTTAACACCCCTAGCTAGTCATAAATGGGAAGATAGATCTAAGTAGTGCCATCTTTGGCACTTGATTCATAGGTAGCTCACATGATAGACTCATAAGGTAATTTGACTTTCTTTCTTGGAAAGTGCTCCATTCCTTTCTTTAATGTAAATTGGAATCTAATATTTCCTTCCATCATATCAGTAATCACACGAATCGTTCTAAGGAAAGGTCTACCAAGAATAATAGGGCAAGAAAGATTGCAATCTACATCAAGAACGATAAAATCAACAGGCACCAAATTCTATTATCAACAATTATAACATCATTGATCCTTCCCATTGGCTTTTTAATGGTGGAATCCGCAAGGTGCAAATTTAAAGAGCAATCATCAAGATCATGGAAACCTAGAATATCACACAAAGTTTTTGGAATCGTGGAAACACTAGCACCCAAATCACACAAAGCAAAACACTCATAATCTTTAATTTTAATCTTTATAGTAGGTTCCACTCATCATTAAGTTTTCTAGGTATAGAAACTTCCAAATTAAGTTTTTCATCAAAGGATTGCATCAAGGCATCAACAATATGTTTGGTAAAAAGCTTTATTGGACTATAAGCATGAGGAGAATTAACAACGGATTGCAACAAGGAAATACAACTTCCTAAAGAAAAATTATCATAATCAAAATCCTTGAAATCTGAGATAGCGGGTTCAATACTATTTAAAGTCATGACCTC
Organism: Triticum dicoccoides; assembly: GCF_002162155.2. Lineage (NCBI taxonomy): Eukaryota > Viridiplantae > Streptophyta > Magnoliopsida > Poales > Poaceae > Triticum > Triticum dicoccoides. Next base: position 213,850,992 of record NC_041393.1, on the reverse strand, counting down.
TCCAATCCCACTTTTACCAAATTTAGCATCAAGATCTAAAAACTCCGAATTCTTGGGACGCCTTCTAAATAAAGTTGACTCATCTCCAGTCCCGTTTATTATCAAGATTCATATTGCAAAATAAAGATCTAATAGGGGACACATCAATAACTTTAAGATCTTCATCATTATTCTCATGGAAACTTGAAGAACACGCTTTTATAAAGCATTTTTTCTTAGCACGCAATCTAGCGGTTCTTTCTTTGCATTGGTCAATGGAACTTCTCATAGCTTTGAGAGACTCATTTATATCATTCTTAGGAGAAGAAGATCTAAGTTTGAGAGAATCAACATCAAGCGAAAGTCTATCAACGTTCCTAGCCAAATCATCAACTTTGAGCAATTTTTCTTTAAGCAAAGCATTAAAATTCTTTTGAGAGATCATAAATTCTTTCACACTATTTTCAAAATCAGAGGGCATCTTATTAAAATTACCATAAGAATTATTGTAGGAATTTCCATAATTATTAGAGGAATTGCTAGGGAACGGTCTAGGATTAAAGTTTCCTCTATAAGCATTGTTTTCCAAAATTATTCCTTCCAACAAAATTTACATCCATAGATTCATTATTATTCTCAATCAAGGTAGATAAAGGCATATCATTGGGATCAATAGAAGAACTCTTAGTAGCAAACAATCTCATAAGCTCATCCATCTTTCCACTCAAAACATTAATTTCTTCTGTAGCATGCACTTTTTTACTAGTAGATCGTTCGGTGTGCCATTGAGAATAATTAGCCATAATATTATCAAGAAGTTTTGTAGCATATCCTAACGTGATTTCCATAAACGTGCCTCCGGCGGCCGAATCTAAAAGATTTCTACAAGCAAAATTCAATCCGGCATAAAAATTTTGTATGATCATCCATAAATTCAAACCATGAGTAGGGCAATTGCGAATCATCAATTTCATTCTTTCCCAAGATTGGGCAACATGCTCATGATCAAGTTGTTTAAAATTCATAATATCGTTCCTAAGCGAGATGATCTTAGCGGGAGGAAAATACTTCGAGATAAAAGCATCTTTGCACTTGTTCCAAGAATCAATACTATTTTTAGGCAAAGACGAAAACCAAACTTTAGCACGATCTCTAAGTGAAAACGGAAATAACTTCAATTTAACAATATCATTATCCGTATCTTTTTTCTTTTGCATCTCACACAAATCAACAAAGTTGTTTAGATGGGTAACGGCATCTTCACTAGGAAGGCCAGAGAATTGATCTTTCATGACAAGATTCAGCAAAGCAGCATTGATTTCACAAGACTCGACATCATTAAGAAGAGCAATCGGAGTACTAAGGAAATCATTATTGTTGGTATTGGAGAAATCACACAATTTGGTATTATCTTGCGCCATGGCAACAAGTAATCCAACACACAATCAAACAGAAAAATGCAAGCGAAAGAGAGAGGAAGAAGAAAGCAAGCGGAAAAGAGAGGAGATTGGGAAAGACAGGGCGAATAAAACGGCAAGGGTGAAGTGGGGGAGAGGAAAACGAGAGGCAAATGGCAAATAATGTAAATGCGAGGGAGATGAGTTTGTAATGGGTACTTGGTATGTATTGACTTGAGCGAAGACCTCCCCGCAACGGCGCCAGAAATCCTTCTTGCTACGTCTTGAGCTTGCGTTGGTTTTCCTTGAAGAGGAAAGGGTGATGCAGCACAGTAGCGTAAGTATTTTCCTCAGTTTTTGAGAACCAAGGTATCAATCCAGTAGGAGGCTCCTCACAAGTCCCACGAACCTACGCAAACAAACAAAGAACTCGCAACCAACGCGATAAAGGGTTTGTCAATCCCTTCACGGCCACTTGCGAAAGTGAGATCTGATAGAGAAAATATGATAAGATAAATATATTTTTGGTATTTTGTAATATAGATGCATAAAATAAAGATGCAAATAAAAGTAGATTGGAAACTTATATGATAAAAGATAGACCCTGGGGCCATAGGTTTCACTAGAGGCTTCTCTCAAGATAGCATAAGTATTATGGTGGGTGAACAAATTACTATCGAGAAATTGATAGAAAAGCGAATAATTATGATGTTATCTAGGCATGATCATGTATATAGGCATCACGTCCATTACAAGTAGACCGACTCCTGCCTGCATCTATTACTATTACTCCACACATCGACCGCTATCCAGCATGCATCTAGAGTATTAAGTTCATAAGATTAGAGTAACGCATTAAGGAAGATGACATGATGTAGAGGGATAAACTCAAGCAGTATGATATAAACCCCATCTTTTTATCCTCGTGGCAACAATACAATACGTGTCTTGCAACCCTTTCTGTCACTGGGTAAGGACACCGCAAGATTGAACCCAAAGCTAAGCACTTCTCCCATGGCAAAAAAGATCAATCTAGTAGGCCAAACCAAACCGATAATTCGAAGAGACTTGCAAAGATAACTCAATCATACATAAAAGAATTCAGAGAAGATTCAAATATTATTCATAGATAAACTTGATCATAAACCCACAATTCATCGGATCTCGACAAACACACCGTAAAAAGAGATTACATCGAATAGATCTCCACAAGAAAGGGGGAGAACATTGTAGTGAGATCCAAAAAGAGAGAAGAAGCCATCTAGCTAATAACTATGGACTCGAAGGTCTGTGGTAAACTACTCACAACTCATCGGAAGGGCTATGGTGTTGATGTAGAAGCCCTCCATGGTGGATTCCCCCTCCGGTAGAACACTGGCGACAGCTCCAAGATGAGATCTCGCGTATACAGAAGGTTACGGCGGTGGAAATATTTCTTCAGTGGCTTCCTGGATGTTTTCGCGGTATGTAGGCTTAAATAGGAGGAAGAAGTACGTCGGTGGCCGCCCGAGGGGCCCACGAGACAGGGGGCGCCCAGGAGGGGTGGGCGCGCCCTCCTATCTCGTGGCCGCCTCGGCTGCTTCTTGGCTTGCACTCCAAGTCCTCTGGATCACGTTCGTTCCAAAAATCACGCTCCCGAAGGTTTCATTCCGTTTGGACTCCGTTTGATATTCCTTTTCTTCGAAATACTGAAATAGGCAAAAAAAACAGCAAGACGGGTCGGGCCTCCGGTTAGTAGGTTAGTCCCAAAAATGATATAAATGTGTAAAATAAAGCCCATAGACATCCAAAACAGGTAATATAATAGCATGGAACAATCAAAAATTATAGATACGATGGAGACGTATTAATAGAGAGTCGCGTCGAGTGGCGGCAGCGAGGTTCTGTGGTGGCCGGAACTGAGCGCTACGAGCTCACCGACGGCGAGGTGCTTCGGGCAATTTATGGAGACGGCAAAGCATCGCGAGATCGAACAATCTAAAGAGTGAGGGAGGGCCTATGCAGTACGGCGAGTGCAACGGTGGCATGCACGGGACCCTATGGTCGCCGTGGCTACGTCGGCGATGAGGCCAGGCGGTGTAGGGTGCGGCCTAATGCTGGAGCACGGGCTATGAGTGACTAGAGGGGGGTTAGGGAAGGGCGCGTTCTGCGTAGGAGCTCACCGCAGGAGCATGGGGTCTATGCAACGGGCTTGGGGAGAACCGGTGGAGCAGATCGACGGCGAGGTCGTGCGGTGGACGTAGATGAGGAAGAGGAAGAAATTGAAGGCGGTGGCGCTCCCGGTACCGATCCAGTGTCGAGGAAGAAGAGGTGGACCACGAAGGAGCTTCCGGACTTGTTGGAGCGGCGAACAGGCGACGGTGGCCGCGGGCTTCACGGTGGCGAGGCCATGGCGGAGAGGAGAAGCAGCAGCCCGTGGGGGAAGGGGATCTGAGTGGGGAGGCGGAGAGGGAGCACAAGGGGGAGTGGCCGAGTGGGAAGGGAGCCCGAGGCGTGAGGGCTGCCCTTATCCCCTTGATGGTGACGTGGCAGCGCGGGGCACCGTGCCGGGTCCGGTGGGAACGAGCGGAGGTGCCTCGGTCGTTCGAACAGAAGGAAAGGAGGGGATCGACTGCGGGGGAGGCGCTGGGCCGGCTGGTGGGTTGAGGCCCAAAGGGGGCAGGCAATTCTCTCTTCTCCTTTTTCTCCTCCTTTGATTTATTTTTAAAACAGAGATGGGTTAGAAAATATTGGGCCTACTATTTACTTAGGAAAAATATGGGAAGTGCCCCTTTTATTCCCTGGTGATCTTAGACAGTCCCACAAATATCTTGGAGACCAGAAGAATTCATTTGGTATTTTTATAAATGAATTTGCATTTTAAATTGCTGGAATGGCACTGTTGTAAATGTTAGTGTCCATTTTAGCATAAGAGTGATGTTGTTTTTTTACATGAAATTGTATTGGAATATTTGCTAAATGATGAACATTTTTCCAGCAACTCTTGTGCAACTTCAAATTTCACTTATGATTTGAATTCGAATTGTTTGGATCAAGTGAAGATTAGCAACAATAATGTGATGACATGGCACCATTAACAGGGGATTACTGTAGCATGACACTGGGGCTGTTACAAATCTCCTCCACTACAAGAAACCTCGTCCCGAGATTTAAGGAGTGAAATAAGAGGGGAGCTATAAGAACGGATGTCTGAAAGGATCGGCATCCGATAGTTATCTCAAGGAAGGAGATTTTAGAAGCACCAAGAATTGTAGCGGGAGTGCTATAAGGAGGTTCAACAAGTTTCAACCAGGTAGGCATCCAGCGGATGCCTAAAACAAGTGATGATGGGGTTCAGAGCAATGAAGAATAATGTTGCCTATGATACTAGAATGAAACATGGGGAGGAAGTTGGCTCGTGAATTACATACGAAGCCAAGTGCAAAGAATGTTTCAAAATCAAGTATGTACATGAGAGTAAGGTTTCGATCCTATGGAACTGTGGCATATGGGCCCACCATGTGGGTTAAAAGTGGGAAGGGTGCTAACATTTTGCACGATCATGATAGCAAGGCAGGTTAGAAAATAGCCTATCAATTATGTTGCCAACAAAGTTTGGTACCAAGGGCGTGGGACGAAGAGAACCATTTTCCTGCTCGTTAATTCGAGGCGGACCAATAGGCAAAGTTCTCGTCCATCGGTGATACCTGATACGTCTCCAACGTATCTATAATTTTTGATTGTTCCATGATATTATATTACCTGTTTTGGATGTTTATGGGCTTTATTTTACACATTTATATCATTTTTGGGACTAACCTACTAACCGAAGGCCCAGCCCATATTGTTGATTTTTCTTGCCTATTTAAGTATTTCGAAGAAAAGGAATATCAAACGGAGTCCAAACAGAATGAAACCTTCGGGAGCGTGATTTTTGGAACTAACGTGATCCGGAGAACTTGGAGTGCAAGGCAAGAAGCAATTGAGGCAGCCAGGAGATAGGAGGGCGCGCCCACCCCTCCTGGGTGCTCCCCTGTCTCCTGGGCCCCTCGAGCGGCCACCAACGTACTTCTTCCTCCTATATATACCTACGTACCCCGAAAACATCCATAGATCAACCACAACACAATTTCCACCGCCGTAACCTCCCATATCCGCGAGATCCCATCTTGGAGCCTTCGCCGGCGCTCCATCGGGGGGAATCGACCACGGAGGGCTTCTACATCAACACCATAGCCCCTCCAATGAGTTGTGAGTAGTTTACCACAGACCTTCGGGTCCATAGTTATTAGCTAGATGGCTTCTTCTCTCTTTTTGGATCTCAATACAATGTTCTCCCCCTCTCTTGTGGAGATCTATCGGATGTAAACTCTTTTTGCGGTGTGTTTGTTGAGATCCAATGAATTGTGGGTTTATGATTAAGTTTATCTATGAGAAATATTTGAATCTTCTCTGAATTCTTTTATGTATGATTGAGTTATCTTTGCAAGTCTCTTTGAATTATCAGTTTGGTTTGGCCTACTAGATTGATCTTTCTTGCCATGGGAGAAGTGCTTAGCTTTGGGTTCAATCTTGTGGTGTCCTTACCCAGTGACAGAAAGGGTTGCAAGGCACGTATTGTATTGTTTCCATCGAGGATAAAAATATGGGGTTTATATCATATTGCTTGAGTTTATCCCTCTACATCATGTCATCTTTCTTAATGTGTTACTCTGTTCTTATGAACTTAATACTCTAGATGCATGCTGGATAGTGGTCGATGTGTGGAGTAATAGTAGTAGATGCAGGCAGGAGTCGGTCTACTTGTCACGGACGTGATGCCCATATACATGATCATGCCTATATAATCTCATAATTATTCACTTTTCTATCAATTGCTCGACAGTAATTTGTTCACCCACCGTAATACTTATGCTATCTTGAGAGAAGCCACTAGTGAAACCTATGGCCCCCGGGTCTATCTTTTATCATATAAGATTTCAATATACTTTTATTTGCATCTTTACTTTTTGCATCTATATTATAAAATACCAAAAATATATTTATCTTATCATATTATCTCTATTAGATCTCACTTTCGTGAGTGGTCATGAAGGGATTGACAACCCCTTTATCACATTGGTTGCGAGTTCTTTGTTTGTTTGTGTAGGTTTGTGGGGCTTGTGAGGAGCCTCCTACTGGACTGATACCTTGGTTCTCAAAAACTGAGGGAAATACTTACGCTACTGTGCTGCATCACCCTTTCCTCTTCAAGGAAAACCAACGCATTCTCAAGACGTAGCAAGAAGGATTTTGCGTCGTTGCCGGGGAGGTCTTCGCTCAAGTCAAGACATACCAAGTACCCATCACAAACTCATCTCCCTCGCATTTACATTATTTGCCATTTGCCTCTCGTTTTCCTCTCCCCCACTTCACCCTTGCCGTTTTATTCGCCCTCTCTTTCCCAATCTCCTCTCTTTTCTGCTTGCCTTTTTCTCTCCCTCTTTCACTTGCCTATTTGTGTGCCTGTGTGTTAGTTTGTCTACTCCGTGCCATGGCTGAGTCAAAAAGAACTAAGGGATCTCTCCCTAGTTTTAGTGCCTTGGATAGCCCTCTATCCTCTCTAAGCTCCTAATAATGATGCTATGAGGAGACCTACCGGGGTTATCAATGAGAATTTAAATAATTTTGAGGAAGATGACTCCGGAATTTTTCGTTATTTGCTTAATGAGTCTTTAAAATATGCTTGGGATAGATTATTAAGGATTCAGGCTAGCTATGTGCCACAATATCAAATTGAGGTTTATCTAAAAAGTCTCTATGTTGGCTTACCCGCTTCTTTCAAGCAAGTTCTAGATTCTATTTTTGAAGGGGGTTTTCTTGAAGGGGATGCTATAGATACCTATGAAAGAATGAAATCTATATTTGGGCACCCCATGAATGATAAGATTGAATCTACCACCCTCTTATGCTTCTATCAAAACGAAATTATTAGAGAGATGAAGGCTAGCTTAGATGCAAATTTCCGTAACGTACTTAATCTTACTTCCTCCATTAATGGAAATATGATTTCCCAAAATAGAAGGATGAATGCCATAGAAAGGAAATTCGCTCTTTTCTTTCCAAGTGCCAAAGATGGCACTACTTAGATCTATCTTCGCTTTTATGCCTAGCTAGGGGCGTTAAACGATAGCGCTAGTTGGGAGGCAACCCAATTTTCTTTGTGTTTTCTGTTTTTGTTCCTGTTTAGTAATAAATTTTGCATCTACCTTCTGTTTAGATGTCTTTTTATATTTTAATTAGTGTTTGTGCCAAGTAGAACCTATAGGATAACCTATGATGATAGTTGATTTGATTCTGCTGAAAAACAGAAACTTTGTGCTCACGAGAAAACATTCAATATATCACAGAAACAAGCTTTTTCATTGATTCTTTTTGATGATGTTCAATAAACAAATTGTCCAGGACGTCCTATTTTGGTAGGATTTTTGAAGTTCCATAAGTTTGCGTTAGTTACAGATTGCTACAGACTATTCTATTTTTGACAGATTATGTTTTCCGTGTATTGTTTGCTTATTTTGATGCATCTATGGCTATTATTAAGTGGTATGAACCATAGAGAACTTGGAATACAGTAGGTTTAACACCAATATAAATAAATAATGAGTTCATTACAGTACTTCATGTGGTGGTTTTGTTTTCTTTCACTAACGGAGCTTATGAGATTTCCTGTTGAGGTTTTTGTCGTGAAGTTTTCAAGTTTTGGTTAAAGATTTGATGGACTATGGAATAAGGAGTGGAAAAAGCCTAAGCTTGGGGATGCCCATGGCACCCCAAGATATTCAAGAATATCCAAAATCCTAAGCTTGGGGATGCCCCAGGAAGGCATCCCCTCTTTCGTCTTCGTTCATCGGTAACTTTACTTGGAGCTATATTTTTATTCGCCACATGATATGTGTTTTGCTTGGAGCGTCGTGTATTATATTAGTCTTTGCTTTTTAGTTTAACACAATCATCCTTGGTGTACACACCTTTTGGGAGAATCCTACTTGATTGAAATTTAATAGAATAATCTATGTGCTTCACTTATATCTTTTGAGCTAGATAATTTTTGCTCTAGTGCTTCACTTATATCTTTTAGAGCACGGCGGTGGTTTAATTTTCAAGAAATTTTTTATCTCTCATGCTTCACTTATATTATTTTGAGAGTCTTTTAGAACAGCATGGTATTTGCTATGGTTATAAATTGGTCCTAGAATGGTAGGCATCCAAGTTGGGTATAATAAAAACTATCATAGGAAGTGAATTGGATGCTATGATCAATTTGATACTTGATAATTGTTTTGAGATATGGAGGTAGTGATATTAAAGTCATGCTAGTTGGGTGATTATGAATTTAAAGAATGCTTGTGTTGAAGTTAGCAAGTCCCGTAGCATGCACGTATGGTTAAAGTTGTGTAACAAATTTGAAACATGAAGTGTACCTGGCTTGTGCATCCTTATGAGTGGCGGTCGGGGACGAGCGATGGTCTTTTCCTGCCAATCTATCCCTCTAGGAGCATGCGCGTAGTGCTTGGTTTTTGATGACTTCTAAATTTTTGCAATAAGTATATGAGTTCTTTTGACTAATGTTGAGTCCATGGATTATACGCACTTTTACCTTTCCATCATTGCTAGCCTCTTCAGTACCATGCATTGCCCTTTCTCACCTTCAGAGTTGGTGCAAACTTCGCCGGTGCATCCAAACCCCGTGATATGATACGGTCTATCACACATAAACCTCCTTATATCTTCCTCAAAACAGCCACCATACATACCTATTATGGCATTTCCATAGCCATTTCGAGATATATTGCCATGCAACTTTCCACCATTCCGGTCATCATCATTATGACACGCATTACTTTTGTCATATTGCCATTGCATGATCATGTAGTTGAGATCGTATTTGTGGCAAAGCCACCATGCATATTTTTTTATACATGTCACTCTTGATTCATTGCACCATCCTGGTACACCGCCGGAGGCATTCATATAGAGTCATATCTTGTTCTAGTTTCGAGTTGTAATTCCTGTGTTGTAATTAATAAAAGTGTGATGATCATCATTATTAGAGCATTGTCCCAAATAAAAAATAAAAAAAGAAAGGCCAAAAAAAATAAGGCCAAAGAAAAGAAAGAAAAAAGGAAAAAAAGAAAAAAAGAAAAAAACTAAAAGGAAAAAAGAATAAATAAAAAGGGACAATGTTACTATCTATTTTTCCACACTTGTGCTTCAAAGTAGCACCATGTTCTTCATATAGTGAGTCCCATATATTGTGCTTCAAAGTAGCATCATGTTTTTCATATAGAGAGTCTCATATGTTGTCACTTTCATATACTAGTGGGAATTTTTCATATAGAACTTGGCTTGTATATTCCTACGATGGGCTTCCTCAGATGCCCTAGGTCTTCGTGAGCAAGCAAGTTGAATGCACACCCACTAGTTTTCTTTTGTTGAGCTTTCATTCATTTATAGCTCTAGTACATCCGTTGCATGGCAATCCCTACTCCTCATGTTGACATCAATTGATGGGCATCTCCATAGCCCGTTGATTATCCTCGTCAATATGAGACTTTCTCCTTTTTTGTCTTCTCCACACAATCTCAATCATTATTCTATTCCACCCTTAGTGCTATATCCATGGCTCATGCTCATGTATTGCATGAAAATTGAAAAAGTTTGAGATTATTTAAGTACGAAACAATTGCTTGGCTTGTCATCGGGGGTGTAGAATTTGGGAACATGTTTGTGTGACGAAAATGAAGCATAACCTAACTATATGATTTTGTAGGGATGAACTTTCTTTAGCCATGTTATTTTGAGAAGACATGATTGCTTTTATTAGTATGCTTGAAGTATTACTATTTCTTTTGTCAATATGAACTTTTACTTTGAATCATTTGGCTCTTAACATTCATGCCACAATAAAGAGAAAATACATTGAGAATTATGCTAGGTAGCATTCCACATCAAAAATTCTGTTTTTATCATTTACCTACTCGAGGACGAGCGGGAATTATGTTTGGGGATGCTTGATACGTCTCCAACGTATCTATAATTTTTTATTGTTCCATGCTATTATATTACCTGTTTGGATGTTTATGGGCTTTATTTTACACATTTATATCATTTTTGGGACTAACCTACTTACCGGAGGCCCAGCCCGTATTGCTGTTTTTTTTGCCTATTTCAGTATTTCGAAGAAAAGGTATATCAAACGGAGTCCAAACGGAATGAAACCTTCGGGAGCGTGATTTTTGGAACGAATGTGATTCGGAGAACTTGGAGTGCAAGTCAAGAAGCAATCGAGGCGGCCAGGAGATAAGAGGGTGTGCCCACCCCTCTTGGGCCCGCCCCTTGTCTCCTAGGCCCCTCGAGAGGCCACCGACGTACTTCTTCCTCCTATATATACCTACGTACCCCAAAAACATCCAGAGAGCAACCAAAACACAATTTCCACTACCTTAACCTTCTATATCTGCGAGATCCCATCTTGGAGCCTTCACCGGCGCTCCGCCAGAGGGGGAATCGACCACGGAGGGCTTCTACATCAACACCATAGCCCCTCTGATGAGTTGTGAGTAGTTTACCACAGACCTTCGGGTCCATTGTTATTAGCTAGATGGCTTCTTCTCTCTTTTTGGATCTCAATACAATGTTCTACCCCTCTCTTGTGGAGATCTATTCGATGTAAACTCTTTTTGTGGTGTGTTTGTCGAGATCTGATGAATTGTGGGTTTATGATTAAGTTTATATATGAGAAATATTTGAATCTTCTCTGAATTCTTTTATGTATGATTGATTTATCTTTGTAAATCTCTTTGAATTATCAGTTTGGTTTGGCCTACTAGATTGATCTTTCTTGCCATGGGAGAAGTGCTTAGCTTTGGGTTCAATCTTGCAGTGTCCTTACCCAAGTGATAGAAAGGGTTGCAAGGCACGTATTGTATTGTTTCCATCGAGGATAAAGATGGGGTTTATATCATATTGCTTGAGTTTATCCCTCTACATCATGTCATCTTTCTTAATGTGTTACTCTGTTCTTATGAACTTAATACTCTAGATGCATGTTGGATAGCGGTCGATGCGTGGAGTAATAGTAGTAGATGCAGGTAGGAGTCGGTCTACTTGTCATGGACGTGATGCCTATATACATGATCATGCCTAGATAATCTCATAATTATTCGCTTTTCTATCAATTGCTCGACAGTAATTTGTTCACCGACCGTAATACTTATGCTATCTTGAGAGAAGCCACTAGTGAAACCTATGGCCCCCGGGTCTATCTTTTATCATATAAGCTTTCAATCTACTTTTATTTGCATCTTTTAATTTTTGCATCTATATTATAAAGTACCAAAAATATATTTATCTTATCATATTATCTCTATCAGATCTCACTTCCGCAAGTGGCCGTGAAGGGATTGACAACCCCTTTATCGCGTTGGTTGCGAGTTCTTTGTTTGTTTGTGTAGGTTTGTGGGACTTGTGAGGAGCCTCCTACTGGATTGATACCTTGGTTCTCAAAAACTGAGGGGAAATACTTACGCTACTGTGCTGCATCACCCTTTCCTCTTCAAGGAAAACCAACACAAGCTCAAGACGTAGCAATACCGAAATGTCAGCACCATTAGTAACAGGGTCTCACTGACAAGGTTGTACATGGGGGGGTGTCTTATAAGCAGGGATTTATTTCTGCTTATATCATATAGATCAGAAGAAAGGTTAAATAAACCAATGGAAAGAAAAAGTATGATTATCAAATCAAACAGTCCAGTGGAAAGGAATATGTGTTTACACATAGGAGTTGGGAGTATATCCTTCCCAAGGAAAAGCGGAGCAGGATATACATGATAGGAAAACAAGTTCAAAAGCATTTAGATAATGGGGCGAGGGAAGAATCATGATATTACCCTTACAACGGTGTGAGGGTAATTGAACGAGAAACATTTTGTATTATGCTTCCAATGTCCTTGTTGATATTCGGAATACCACAGTCATGGCTCGATGCAGCAATGATATGGTGTCAAGTAAAGATTGGGTTCAAAGATCTCAAGACATACCGAGAAACAATTCCAAGATTATCTCAGAACGTAAGGAATAACCAAGCACAACCAGGTCTATGTTGGCAGATAGTCAAGATGTCATCGCTGATATCACAAATCATCAAGGGGCAGGGATGGTATTTCTGGCCATAAATTCAGTTGACATCTCTGAAGAAGCCAAAGTGTTGACGGTGATCACGACAAATTTTGTCGAGAGAATCTATGAAGATGCCATCAAGTAGAAAAGGATAGATGGAGTGAAAGGCTATGAGAACCACGATTCGACACAAGTTCGAAGTCAAGCTTGTTGTTCGAGGTGAAATGATAAGATGAGGAAGATCGGTGTAAGCTTGGCTCATCGTCGGAAGTTGGTCCGGGCATAAGGTCCAGGTAGCACGGTGAAAAGTTCACACGATAAAAATATAGCCGGACAGGCTAGGAATGATGTGATGGGGTATAAAGCTTCCCATTATCAAGTACTAGGTGTAATGCCGAAAGGTAAATCTTAGTAGAGGTTGGACGGGGGAAATGATTTGCAGAGTATAAGTATTTCAACTTATCCAGTAAATGGAATCAAGGAGGAAATATGGTCGGAGCCACGATTGTAAAGGATCAATTCATAGATACAAGATGAGTTTGTACCAAATAAATAATTATTTTTACGAGCAGCTTCCATGATAAGTTGTACATCGGATCCATGGGCATGAACACAAAGGTTCAAGGTCGACTCCCACTTCTTCAATGCATACCCTTTCATTCACTCCTCGTTTTCGAAGAAATTGTAGTTCGGAAGATTTATCTAGTGAAGTACCAGAAGAGTAAGACTCACATCTCTTTCGAGTTCAGACAGATTAGGGAAGGCATAGGTTCAACTCGTAGGGGTATCTTAGGAACATCTACCACAAACTTAAAAACTAAATTATACAAGCTTGAAAGTAGAGCAAGGTTGAGAAGGCAGAGGATACAATTTACCAAAGGCAATATGTATCAGGGGAAGAGCACACAAAATTTTGAATATGAAGGAATCTGCCGGATAATAATCCAACAAGGGATTCAGCGGTCCTTAATGGATCTGATGTGAGTAATCAGTACTCAATCAGAAGAAGGAAAGAATGCAAAGGCATTGGATTACAGAAACAACTGACTAATTCAAAGCTCAATTGCAAAGGAATTATGATTTTCGAATCAAGGGATCAAAAGAAAATGCTCTTATCAAGGATGGATAAGTAGAAAGGACTTAGGGGAACAATTGACTGCCAATTTGATTGATCGAGGACCAGCTTAAGTTCAAAATGACACCTAAGCCGGAAAGATAATATATAAGGATCAACTGATGGTTGTGTGCATGCGCACACCTATTGAATCAAATAGGACCAAAATGGGAATCACACAGGATTTTAATGAATATCGCCAGACAAATGGAATTAACCAGAAAGCAAGTATGCAAAAATTCCAAGAGCAATAGGTTGTAGAGGACTTTTGAAAGATCAGATAGCATTTTCAGGTATTTTGGAAAGCATATGAACAACTGGGGACGAACGAACCCTGGTTAAGTGAATTATCCGCAGTTCAAAAAGAAGCTGCAAAGCAGAAGGCACAAAGGATTCTCGGAACAACGGAGAGTACTAGTGGTATCTTATAATAACAGGAGCAACTAGGGATGAAGGTACAAGAGGAAATGATGCTATTCAGGGGGATTATCAGTGGTTAGGAACTGCAAGGCAGCTAGCGCACAGTCTCAAGAAACATCGAGGAGTATGCGTAGAATCTTTTGGCGAAGCAAGCGATCATCGATAATGTCGGGGCTCTCCGGGAGGAAGTGGGTACGAGAACTTAATGTCAGAGTTAGTAAAATGTTTAACCCGAATAGATGAGAGTTCAGGGTCAAAGAGTATAGACGAGGAGTAAAAGATCCTAATACCACCCAATGGTGACGTGGGCCCGTAAGACACACATCCATGCTAGTAAAAGTTTTGTAGTGACTAGACTCAACTTCGGCCAAGGAGTTGGAAAGGGGGCTACCTACAGGCAGTCGGCTCTGATACCAACTTGTGATGCCCTCGATTCAATCGTACACTAATCATACATGCAAATGTGTATGATCAAGATCAAGGACTCACAGGAAGATATCAAAACACAACTCTAGACACAAATTAAAATAATACAAGCTTTATATTACAAGCCAGGGGCCTCGAGGGCTCGAATACATATGCTCAAAAACACAAGAGTCAGCGGAAGCAATAATATCTGAGTACAGACATGTGTTAAACAAGTTTTGCCTTAAAAAGGCTAGCACAAAAGCAACATAGATCGAAAAGGCAAGGCCTCCTGCCTGGGAGCCTCCTATCTACTCCTGGTCATCAACGGTCTCCACGTAGTAGTAGGCATCAGCGGTGGCATCTGGCTCCTGGGCTCCGACATCTGGTTGCATCAACCGGAAAGAAAAATAAAGGGGGGGAGGGGCAGCAAAGCAACCGTGAGTACTCATCCAAATTACTCGCAAGCAAGGATCTACACTACATATGCAACATTATCAAAGGAAGGTTGTATATGTGGACTGGGCTGCAGAAATGCCAGAATAGAGAGAAGGCCTAGTCCTATTGAAGACTAGCATCTTCTGGAAACCACCTTCTGCAGCAAACAGGAGGGAGTAGAGTAGCATAAAGTAAAGTAGTAGTAGTGTTATCAACCTCGGCCAGAGATCCTTTCTCGACTCCCTGCGAGAAAGCAACCCCAGAGCCATACTATCCAATTCTCATCACAATCCATTACTCATCACCATCCAATTCTCATCACAAGTATCCAGTTCTAGTTGTATCGATCGCGATACAACTCTGAGTGTCCGTTACCGTAGGACAGGCTATCGATAGATGTTTTCTTCCCTGCAGGGGTGCACCAACTTACCCACCATGCTCGATTAACTCCGGTCGGACTCACTTTCCTGGGTTATGCCCGGCCTCGGCCAAACAATACGCCACAACCCGACCTAGGCCTAATAGAGAGATCAGCACGCCGGTCTAAACCTATGCCCCAAGGGGTCATGGGCCATCGCCCCGGGAACTCCTGCACGTTGCGAACGCGGCCGGTGAGCAGACCTAGCTACCTCCTTAAAAAGTCAGGTGCTTACGCAGTCCAACCCGGTGCGCGCCACTCAGTGGCTGACATCTATTAAGCTTCGGCTGGTGCATACGACGCAAAATGCCCATACTATGCCCACGTGATGGTTAGTGCTATCAGGTTAGAGGCCCCTCGAATCAAATATCCAAACCGTTAGTGTGTTGGTAGTGCGGTCACGAGCAGAGACTCACGAAAGATATGACCCCGTCGCCCCGTCTCGAGGACTTTCGGCAAGGGCTAAGAATGCCCGGCCACGCCTCGTATTCAACTCTCAGGTACCCTCCAGGTCAACCCGTCTCCACAACACTCGCGGGTACCACTCAGGGTCGACCCGCCTTTCCAACTAACAGTTGTAAATTCCAAGTATTCGAGTGTCCAAACATCAACGGGAAAACCCAAGGAATCACCCCCGGTGGATTTCACACGATGTAATCATCAAGGTGAACGTAAGAGGAACCACCCTCGAAGTTCACACTTGAGGGGTTGCACGACAGAGTCGTATCAGAAGTGGTTAAGGAGGAAATCACCCTCAATGACCACGACCGAATAGCTACACTATAGGGTTAACATCAGAAGTGCTTATGAGGTCTCACCCTCGGCACTCGATAGTAACCCAGTAGTGTCGAGCAACTAAGGGGAAAGTGATGTGCGGTGCCGGGGCCTGGTCTTCAATCCCGTTGATCGGGTCTTCGATGATGAAGCAGGGGCAACAAGGACAAGGTGGGGGTTACTGATGGATCACTAACCAACCTATACTAGGCAGTTTAGGATAAGCATGTAAGTAATGAAATGTCAGGACCCTGACTCAATGCCACATCGATCTAGCATGTAACACCTCATATCACTTTGCGGCCTCACGCACGGTATTCCCACGGGTGTTGCCTTACCTTTGCCCGGGACCGTTTGCGCCTTTTGGTACACATATATGATAGTGTCGCTAGCATCCATATGATAAGGAGCCCGGGCTGACATGGCTAGTCGTAAACCCAAAGTGGCACAAACTTACAGGGACAGGCATCCATGACCCAGCATCGAACGTGTCGGTCATCAGCGAGTGAATCTAGGCTGTAGCACTGGGCTAGCAGGACTCCGGTGAACCGGGCTGTAGCGGGCTAACAGGACTCTGGTATTCATCGCGTGACATTTTCCCAAAGGGACAGACACAGGAACGAAGAAGGACACATGCCGGCCAGCCTAAGTGTTCCGGAGCAGTAGCAAGCTACCATGGCTCAGTGGAAACACTAGGAGACATTTCCCGGTAAGAGAGGCTACTAAGAATAAACAACTAGATAGTCAGATCCCACACATACCAAGCATTTCAATAACATACACATAATATGCTCGATATGTGCAAATACAACATGGCATCACAACATGACTCTATAACTCAAGTATTTAATCAATAGGCTCCGAGGAGCGAGATATTACAAACAGGGGTCTCATGACCCAACATTCAGAGCATACATATCAAAGCACAAGCGGAAGCTATCATGTCTGAGTACAGACATCTATAAATGAAAAAGGCTGAGAAGCCTGACTATCTACCAAATCCTGCCGAGGCACAAGACCGTAGCTGAGGTAACAAGCTAAACGTCGAAGTCCACGTGGAACTACTAGTGAGACCGAAGTCTCTCTGCAAAAACATAAAATAGGCAAACGTGAGTACAAATGTACCCAGTAAGACTTACATCAGAACTAACTACATATGCATCATTATCAACAAGGGGATGGTGGGGTTTAACTGCAGCAAGCCAGCTTTGACTCGGTGGCTATCCTAAACTACGACTACAAGCAACTCTTTTGAGGTGGCGCACACGAGTCCACATATTCACCATATCAATACACCACTATGGATCCGCTCCCGTCTCCCTACGAGAACGCCATCCATAGCACTCACGCTTATCTTGCGTATTTTAGAGTATCCACTTTCACTTGTCTATGAACTGATATAAGCAACCCAGAAGTCCTTTACCGCGGACACGACTATTCGAATAGATGATATTAACCCTGCAGGGGTGTACTTCTTCATACATGTTTCCACCACTTAGCGTCTGCACACGACATGTGCTCGGCAGACTTCAAGCGAAAGCCGTCGTGGGTGTAGACCACGACCTACCTAAACACTCAAGTCTCTAGTCCAGGTTTATCGCCTATTCGGGTTCCATCCATGAGGAGATCCGGCCGGAGTTTCGCTCACAGCCCCAAACGATGTGAACAGGGTTCCCGAGATACCAAACGGGCATCTGGTACACCGTGCCACGTACCTACCGCATCACAGCCCACCCCTACGGTCAGCGCTGTCCACGGCCTCCAGTAAGCTACAAACACCAGAAACTACTTGCAATTCCTGGACAGAGGACTAGGGTGAATAAGAAGTCGAGCGGGGTCATATTTCAGGGCCCAATGCATGGTAGTAGCTGAATCATGGATCACAAACACAGAACTCAGTTCCTGAGGACGGCTGCAATGAGACAACCCACCATGTACTCCTACATGGCCTCTCACCGCTACCTTTACCAAATCGTATTCACACACTTAGCTCACACACAGTAGGACATGTTCACACACCTCTGATTCATCCCCGATGAATCAGACCTGACACAACTCTAAGCAGTAGCAGGCATGACAACAAGCATGAATGAGTAGGCACAACAGGGCTCAAACAACTCCTACTCATACTAGTGGGTTTCATCTATTTACTGTGGAATGATAGGTCATGCAAAGGATAAAGGGGTTCAGCTACCGCAGCAAGTAGCAGATGAATCGTTGTTGTCCTAATGCAGTAAAAGAGAGCAGGAGCGAGAGAGTGGGATTGTATCGGAATGAACAAGGGGGTTTTGCTTGCCTGGCACTTCTGAAGATAACATTGAGTCTTCATCAGTGTCAACGGTCACATCGTCGGTACAACGTCTATCGAGGGGGAACAACACCGGCAAACACAGAGGAAACACGATCAATGCAATGCACAATATGATGCATGCTATGACATGGCAATATGAATGTGTTTTGGGCTAATGCACTTAGCTATGATTTAAATGAAGTTGGTTTGAATACAAGATTCAAATTCAAACTCCATATGTGATTATTCAAATGCCACTTAATTGATTTGTGATATACAGCAGCTATAAGTTGTTCTAACATGCATGAAAATGGTACGGATGGATTCCTTGAATTTTTCTGATAATTTTTCATATATAAATTATTTAATTTGGAGTTACGGTTGAATTACTATGAATTTTTGAAGTTTAGGGCATTTTCTGAAATTTTCTGAATAATAATAAATCCAGAAATGATTTATGGCGTCAGCACCACGTCACTGTGACGTCAGCAGAGTCAACTGGGCGCCCCAGGTCAAACCTGACTAGTGGGACCCACTGGTCAGTGACCCAGTCAACTAACCAAGTTAGTTAGCCCTAACTAACTGGATTGGGCCCACTGGTCAGTGACTAACCTAAATATGATTAGCCCTAACTAACTTAGTTAGCCGGGCGGGGCCCGCATGTTAGTGGCTCACCTAATTAACTAAGTTAATTAACACTAACTAACCTAACACTAATTAAGCAGGCGCCTGGGCCCACACGTCAGGGGAGGTCAAACCCCGGGCCGATCAGGTCAAACCTGCCGGCGACATGTCGCCGGTGACGACAGTAGCGGCGGGGCGGCTCGGAATTGCGATACAGGGAACCATTCGAGGCGCCGCTGGGCTCTACGGGAAGCTGGCGATCCCGCGCATCCAACAGTGCAACCGGGGCGAGCTGGGGTGGCCGTAATCCTCGCCGGCGTCGAGCTCAGCGGCTGCCGGACCTCGGGCGTTGGCGGAAACGGTGCTACGGTGCACAACAGGGAGAACCCGTGGGTGCTGCAGGTTCACAGGAGCGCGGCGAGCACGCTGGTGATGCTCGGGCGAGCGGACGAGCTCAGGAGCATGGAGCTCGTCGGCCGTGGCGGCGGCGAGCTTCGGCGGAGGTGGGGAACGGAGCTAGAGCAAGAACGCGAGCAGGAGAGGAGGGGGAGTCGGTCCATGAGCTCACTGTGGTTGCAGAGCGCGTCTCGGTGGGCTCGAGGGCGACCTGGAGACGGAGAATCGGGCCGGCGATCTTCGATGCCCGTCGGTGAAGATGGCGGCGATGGCGTCACTGCAGGGCTCCTGGTGTTGCTTGGAGCGGTGGGGAGGAAGAGTAGGTCGAGGCAGAGCTTTGGGAGGCGTCGGGGAGGCGAGGCGGTGGTTGTGGCCGCGGCGAACGGCGTCGGTGGCGACGGGGCTCCGCTCGGTGGAAGAGAGAGGGAGCCAGAGAAGGGGGGGAGAAGGCACGGGGGAGAGTGCGAGGCCTGGGAGGGTGCGTGGCGTCACGGACGGGGTCCAGGGCGACGAGAGGAAGGCGGCAAGCAGGAGGTGGCCGGGGCATCGCCAGCGCTCGCCACCGAGCTGCTTCGGGGCGAGGGGAGGAAGACGACAGGGGGGGACGCCTGGTGGGCTGGGCCGCACAAGAGCTGGGCCGGCTGGGCTGAGAGGTGAGCGCCGGGTAAGATTTCTCTCCTCTCTGCTTTTATTTCTATTTAATTCTGTTTTCTATTTTCTGTAGTTTGTTTTGATTTAGTTTTAGACACTAAATCATTTTAATAAATTCTGTAGGTTTTTATGTGGCTTGCTAAAATATATACAAAGCCACTCACAAACTTCCAGAATTATTTGGAGTCATATTTAATATATATTAAATATAAATCCAAAGCAAATAGTTATGGGATTAATTCAAATGGCCCAAAATAATTAACTCTGAGATACCAAAAATATTGTTTTGAGTTTTACCTCTTTGCAATATTTTCAGAGACTAAGAGGAACATTTTCTTGGACTTCTTTGAGAAGATTTTAATGTTGATCATTTTTAGAAGGTTTCTGAGGCTTTGAAAATCCCTCAATTCAAATTTCAGTTGAATTAAAACATGATGCTCACATGAGGTCTGGCCTAGTGCATAACAGGACCAGGGATGTGACAACTCACCCCCACTAAACAAAAATCTCGTCCCGAGATTTAAGCATAGGGTAAGGTGAAGGGGGAACGCAACTAGCACAATCTTCACGATCCAGGTTGCACTTCAAATGAACGTTGATTCAAACACCATCTTTGTCTCGAAGTCTTCCTCTGAGAACTCCAACTATCATGTCAGCGAGAGGAAAGGGAAGACCCTAAACGAATTGTTCTTCTCGAAGGTCGAACAACTCAGGATTAACCCACGGATTGAGACATAGCAACATCTCTCGAGCTGAGAGACGAAGCACACATCCATAGGAATGGAGTGAAGCAGATGACAAAGGTTCACTAGGTAGACAACAATTTCACGCTTAAGAAGGTGGTAAATGATTGTCAACGTAGCGAGGAGTTTGAGTTGCCATGATACCATAACGATGCACCTTAGGGAAGGTGACTCGTAGAAATATCCCCTTAAGTGGCAAAAAGAATTACCTTTGATTCAAAGATCCTTGAAACTCTTTATACCAGCTTAAGGCAAATCATAATCGATCATTTAGAGGGGTTCGGTAGAATGGCATACCCGAACTTGGATGATGTGG
This sequence comes from Triticum dicoccoides, assembly GCF_002162155.2. Classification (NCBI taxonomy): domain Eukaryota; kingdom Viridiplantae; phylum Streptophyta; class Magnoliopsida; order Poales; family Poaceae; genus Triticum; species Triticum dicoccoides. The sequence continues at coordinate 213,829,885 of NC_041393.1, read as the reverse complement.
ATTACCTTGTTGAAGACAACGTAATGGATGAATTTGCTTATCACCGGAAATGGAAGAGACCCATGGTAGAATGGCACATTGGCGGTGCAAGCTGGGAACAAAATGCAAATGCTGGGAATGATTCTGGTAACTGGGGAAGAGCTCAGCAGTAGAGAGTGATTCCACTATTGGAGTGGTTATAGCATAACCGAAGGGACTAGGAGCAATCCCGGTTAGTGCCGGCGATAATACCTAGTGCTTGTGCGTGCTCTCAAGAACTTGAGCATTTCCACAATCATCAATGTTTTATCAACAACCGCGTCAAGGGTGCTGACAACTCAACATACTACCATGATGAATAGCGATGGATGATGCAGATGCAAAGGAGATAACACCTTCTCAGATTCCACCTTAGCGAGGCCAAGGAAACAAAATCTGGATGATCGACCGAGAGACATTTAGCACTCCGCTTCTAATGTTCTCCTTGATGTGCTAGTGTAACCCATTCATAGAAATGGTCTGGTATCTAGAACATCAAGTAAAGGTCGGACTTCAGAAACACAAAATCCATAAGGAACAACTAGGGAGGTAAATCCTACGAAATCCTTATGGGGAGGTGGCCAACTTCTTCAATCAAGATACTACAATAATAGGTCTTTCGGCTGGGTGTGTTGGCCATGACATCCAGTTTACCGGTTATCGAGGGACCAGTATTATAGTTCTTGGGAAATGTTCCAACCATCATATCTGCCTGAGATTCAGATTTGGTTGGTGTCCGAATAATCCGGACTCATCGAGTCTAGGAAGAAAATGAAAGTTTGCAACACAAATCGACGAGATGACGTTGCGAGATTCTCGGGAAATGAACTACGATAGTAAGCTCCAAAACATGAGCTGGTTCTGCTACAACATGTGAACACATTGTCCCAGACAAGCATGGCCACGTAGTAGTCTTATAATTAAACACTACCGAGTTCAGGAGGGGGAACCATCAGCGAGGATATCGAAGTTTTGTACAAATCCGTCTGGTACCTTCGGGACTAGCACTTAGAACTTATTAACCTTGAGCAAATCAATCAGTGGCTTGGTGTGCTAGGGACACATATAGAATGGAGGTTGCAAGTCTCCGAACCACAGAATACTTCGCACGTATGCATGACTGATTTGGGATGATTCCAAAGGAAACAACATTGACTTTCTCGAATCCACGGCGGCAACTTGCATCAAATGCACATGAGCTGGAGGAAGTCACTTCTTACATCCGAACATATGCTTCATGAACTAGCATGAAGAAATGCTTTCAAAAGTTTCCAACACTAGCTTAATGTTCAACAAATCATGGAGGAGATAAGGATGTTGTCAATGGGCTCAACAACAATTCATCCGGGTTTCCTTTTAAAAGGAATTCCATAGCTAAGTGAACACGGTGATAGCATTGGTCAGACCAAAGAATATAATGGTGTATGCTCGAGGAAAACCCACGAGTAAGACAACATTATGAACATCATTGGTTCTGATTTGATTTGAGGATAGCCCACACCCAAATCAAAGGTTGGACAAGATGATAGGTCTATTAACTGATCACGAGGGTCAGTCGATGAAATATCAATTTTCTTCAACACACACATACAAAGGGTATCCCTTTGAAATGAACTAAGTCAGGTAAGCTTTTATCTTCCAACTCTCCAAGTTGTTGCTTGGCTTAACAAACTAGCTCAGGGGTATCCAGCACAGATTCTTGGAGAAAGGATGGTTTACAGAATAAACCAACTTGATCACGAGCTCAACACAGCGGTCAGGTGACAACCTGGTAATACTTCCGAGAAGATCTTCGGAAAATCACGAACCACCGATATGTTACTAAGCTCGAGAACAATCTTGCTTTTTGAGGCAAGACGATATGATCAATAGAGCGAAGATTTGAAATAATCCTAACTCATCGATCGAGGAGTGCACCGAGAACAAGGACTAGGTAGCATGATCAACCTTAGAATGATGATTCAAAACCAACACGCTAAGAATGAAATTATTGTCCATTAACTACCAAGCAACAAGGTTGCTAGGAGTATTGAATTCACACATCACGATTCACTTGTCGGCATTCCGGTTGCGACAACACGGAACCGAGGGATGAATAATGATGGCGAGAAGTATCACTACATCAAGAATTCACAAGAGCCAGTGCAATCCTCATGAAAATCCTGACATAAAGACGGTAATACTTCAGGGTAGAACAGAATCAAAAGCTAGGCTGGCATTTTGATCTGCGGAGCACAATTGCTTTGACCCAATCCTAGATATGGAAGAGGTACTGGAGTTTGTTTCTCCTATCATTCCGCGATAGAATGGCTTGACGGACCACAAGAGTAATAGGCGTCGATAAACGAACGCACGCATACTCTTGACTATCAATTGATAGACGAAGGTCAGTAGACAACTAAAGAGGGACAACTCAAAGGAACATATAACTTTCTGAGTTGTGGATGCATAAATTAGTATGTCGAACCAAGTTCAACATAATTCTTCCGGATAACCCATGCAGAAAGGTTGAGCTGGCAGAGTCACAATATAGCATGGAGAACTCATCGAGAGCGCTCTTGTTGTCATCTTTTGGTTCAGAAGAACTCCTACCAAGAATGATTCATGGTAATTGGAAGAAGGATGTACCATGAACCTCGAGGACTATCGCAAAGGTTACTATTATCCTAAAGGAACTAGCAACACTATCAACATGATGTAAGTAGGATGAATCTCGGGTTCAAAACCCAGGAATAGAATACCTACTCCTAAGTAGCATCACGGAATGCTTTCGAGAATAAAGGCCAGAATCATCACACTAGGACACAAATCATGGCTAGACCACTAGATGATCCCCTGAGACCCCTAGGGTCATAATAATTATTCCAACATAAAGGTCGAGGCAGTAGAATACCTCAACTCAACAATTAGTGTGATTGAGCTGGCATAAAGGAGCATCGAAACTAGACGGAAAGGATTTTGCAAATGCATCAGACTATTTAGAAACCTGGAATGACTCGGACAGCATAACGGCTGTAAATGCTCAGAAGAGATTTGAGACATTCACAAAAATGGTGGCATAACCACTCAGAAGCACAATATCAAGGTTTCGAGATCAGCAATTAACATACGGAAGTAGTAGAAACTGAACTCAAGCTTAAATCCAACAATCTTATAAGTCTACGGATTAGTAACGCGTGATCCTGATAGAAAGAAGAGATAGCCTAGCTCTTAATCCCCGTAGGAAAGATAAGATGACTCAAATCAGAAGGGCATGAGGTATAAGGACTGAAAAGAGCCTTACGTTCCATCCCACAATCAATTCCCTTATATAACTAAAGAATTTCTAGACTCAACTTCGACCAGTTTGGCTTGGTAATCCTACAGGCAGTCAAGCTCTGATACCAACGCTGTCAGGACCGTGACTCAATGCCACATCGATCTAGCATGTAACACCTCATATCACTTTGCGGCCTCACGCACGGTATTCCCACGGGTGTCGCCTTACCTTTGCCCGGGACCGTTTGCGCCTTTTGGCACACGTATATGATAGTGTCGCTAGCATCCATATGATAAGGAGCCCGGGCTGACATGGCTAGTCGTAAACCCAAAGTGGCACAAACTTACAGGGACAGGCATCCATGACCCAGCATCGAACGTGTCGGTCATCAGCGAGTGAATCCAGGCTGTAGCACTGGGATAGCAGGACTCCGGTGAACCGGGCTGTAGCGGGCTAACAGGACTCTAGTATTCATCGCGTGACATTTCCCCGAAGGGACAGACACAGGAACGAAGAAGGACACATGCCGGCCAGCCTAAGTGTTCCGGAGCAGTAGCAAGCTACCATGGCTCAATGGAAACACTAGGAGACATTTCCCGGTAAGAGAGGCTACTAAGAATAAACAACTAGAAAGTCAGATCCCACACATACCAAGCATTTCAATAACATACACACAATATGCTCGATATGTGCAAATACAACATGGCATCACAACATGACTCTATAACTCAAGTATTTAATCAATAGGCTCCGAGGAGCGAGATATTACAAACAGGGGTCTCATGACCCAACATTCAGAGCATACATATCAAAGCACAAGCGGAAGCTATCATGTCTGAGTACAGACATCTATAAATGAAAAAGGCTGAGAAGCCTGACTATCTACCAAATCCTGCCGAGGCACAAGACCGTAGCTGAGGTAACAAGCTAAACGTCGATGTCCACGTGGAACTACTAGTGAGACCGAAGTCTCTCTGCAAAAACATAAAATAGGCAAACGTGAGTACAAATGTACCCAGTAAGACTTACATCAGAACTAACTACATATGCATCATTATCAACAAGGGGATGGTGGGGTTTAACTGCAGCAAGCCAGCTTTGACTCGGTGGCTATCCTAAACTACGACTACAAGCAACTCTTTTGAGGTGGCGCACACGAGTCCACATATTCACCATATCAATACACCACTATGGATCCGCTCCCGTCTCCCTACGAGAACGCCATCCATAGCACTCACGCTTATCTTGCGTATTTTAGAGTATCCACTTTCACTTGTCTATGAACTGATATAAGCAACCCAGAAGTCCTTTACCGCGGACACGGCTATTCAAATAGATGATATTAACCCTGCAGGGGTGTACTTCTTCATACATGTTTCCACCACTTAGCGTCTGCACACGACATGTGCTCGGCAGACTTCAAGCGAAAGCCGTCGTGGTTGTAGACCACGACCTACCTAAACACTCAAGTCTCTAGTCCAGGTTTATCGCCTATTCGGGTTCCATCCATGAGGAGATCCGGCCGGAGTTTCGCTCACAGCCCCAAACGATGTGAACAGGGTTCCCGAGATACCAAACGGGCATCCGGTACACCGTGCCACGTACCTACCGCATCACAGCCCACCCCTACGGTCAGCGCTGTCCACGGCCTCCAGTAAGCTACAAACACCAGAAACTACTTGCAATTCCTAGACAGAGGACTAGGGTGAATAAGAAGTCGAGCGGGGTCATATTTCAGGGCCCAATGCATGGTAGTAGCTGAATCATGGATCACAAACACAGAACTCAGTTCCTGAGGACGGATGCAATGAGACAACCCACCATGTACTCCTACATGGCCTCTCACCGCTACCTTTACCAAATCGTATTCACACACTTAGCTCACACACAGTAGGACATGTTCACACACCTCTGATTCATCCCCGATGAATCAGACCTGACACAACTCTAAGCAGTAGCAGGCATGACAACAAGCATGAATGAGTAGGCACAACAGGGCTCAAACAACTCCTACTCATACTAGTGGGTTTCATCTATTTACTGTGGAATGACAGGTCATGCAAAGGATAAAGGGGTTCAGCTACCGCAGCAAGTAGCAGATGAATCGTTGTTGTCCTAATGCAGTAAAAGAGAGCAGGAGCGAGAGACTGGGATTGTATCGGAATGAACAAGGGGTTTTGCTTGCCTGGCACTTCTGAAGATAACATTGAGTCTTCATCAGTGTCAACGGTCACATCGTCGGTACAACGTCTATCGAGGGGGAACAACACCGGCAAACACAGAGGAAACATGATCAATGCAATGCACAATATGATGCATGCTATGACATGGCAATATGAATGTGTTTTGGGCTAATGCACTTAGCTATGATTTAAATGAAGTTGGTTTGAATACAAGATTCAAATTCAAACTCCATATGTGATTATTCAAATGCCATTTAATTGATTTGTGCTATACAGCAGCTATAAGTTGTTCTAACATGCATGAAAATGGTACAGATGGATTCCTTGAATTTTTCTGATAATTTTTCATATATAAATTATTTAATTTGGAGTTACGGTTGAATTACTATGAATTTTTGAAGTTTAGGGCATTTTCTGAAATTTTCTGAATAATAATAAACCAGAAATGATTTATGGCGTCAGCACCACGTCACTGTGATGTCAGCAGAGTCAACTGGGCGCCCCAGGTCAAACCTGACCAGTGGGACCCACTGGTCAGTGACCCAGTCAACTAACCAAGTTAGTTAGCCCTAACTAACTAGATTGGGCCCACTGGTCAGTGACTAACCTAAATATGATTAGCCCTAACTAACTTAGTTAGCCGGGCGGGGCCCGCATGTCAGTGGCTCACCTAATTAACTAAGTTAATTAACACTAACTAACCTAACACTAATTAAGCAGGCGCCTGGGCCCATACGTCAGGGGAGGTCAAACCCCGGGCCGATCAGGTCAAACCTGCCGGCGACATGTCGCCGGCGACGACAGTAGCGGCGGGGCGGCTCGGAATTGCGATACAGGGAACCATTCGAGGCGCCGCTGGGCTCTACGGGAAGCTGGCGATCCCGCGCATCCAACAGTGCAACCGGGGCGAGCTGGGGTGGCCGTAATCCTCGCCGGCGTCGAGCTCAGCGGCTGCCGGACCTCGGGCGTTGGCGGAAACGGTGCTACGGTGCACAACAGGGAGAACCCGTGGGTGCTGCAGGTTCACAGGAGCGCGGCGAGCACGCTGGTGATGCTCGGGCGAGTGGACGAGCTCAGGAGCATGGAGCTTGTCGGTCGTGGCGGCGGCGAGCTTCGCCGGAGGTGGGGAACGGAGCTAGAGCAAGAACACGAGCAGGAGAGGAGGGGGAGTCGGTCCATGAGCTCACTGTGGTTGCAGAGCGCGTCTCGGTGGGCTCGGGGGTGACCTGGAGACGGAGAATCGGGCCGGCGATCTTCGATGCCCGTCGGTGAAGATGGCGGCGATGGCGTCACTGCAGGGCTCCTGGTGTTGCTTGGAGCGGTGGGGAGGAAGAGTAGGTCGAGGCAGAGCTTTGGGAGGCGTCGGGGAGGCGAGGCGGTGGTTGTGGCCGCGGCGAACGGCGTCGGTGGCGACGGGGCTCCGCTCGGTGGAAGAGAGAGGGAGCCAGAGAAGGGGGGGAGAAGGCACGAGGGAGAGTGCGAGGCCTGGGAGGGTGCCTGGCGTCGCGGACGGGGTCCAGGGCGACGAGAGGAAGGCGGCAAGCAGGAGGTGGCCGGGGCATCACCAGCTCTCGCCACCGAGCTGCTTCGGGGCGAGGGGAGGAAGACGACAGGGGGGGACGCCTGGTGGGCTGGGCCGCACAGGAGCTGGGCCGGCTGGGCTGAGAGGTGAGCGCCGGGTAAGATTTCTCTCCTCTCTGCTTTTATTTCTATTTAATTCTGTTTTCTATTTTCTGTAGTTTGTTTTGATTTAGTTTTAGACACTAAATCATTTTAATAAATTCTGTAGGTTTTTATGTGGCTTGCTAAAAATATATACAAAGCCACTCACAAACTTCCAGAATTATTTGGAGTCATATTTAATATATATTAAATATAAATCCAAAGCAAATAGTTATTGGATTAATTCAAATGGCCCAAAATAATTAACTCTGAGATACCAAAAATATTGTTTTGAGTTTTACCTCTTTGCAATATTTTTAGAGACTAAGAGGAACATTTTCTTGGACTTCTTTGAGAAGATTTTAATGTTGATCATTTTTAGAAGGTTTCTGAGGCTTTGAAAATCCCTCAATTCAAATTTCAGTTGAATTAAAACATGATGCTCACATGAGGTCTGGCCTAGTGCATAACAGGACCAGGGATGTGACATGAAAGTGCGTTATATCGACTAGAGGGTGGGGTGAATAGGCGATTTTTATGAATTCTTCACTGAGGAATTTGCCGGTGAGGAAATTCCTTGGCGAAGAACTACTTGCAGCGGAATAAGTACTTAGAAGTAAGCATAACAGGATACAGACATAGTCATCATGATGAAATGAAGACAAGCACAGAGTACAGAAAGCGTAATCACAGGATAACACAAGATGAAGACAAACAGACTGAAGAAATTGAACTGAGGAAATTGAGAAAGTCTTCAGTCAAAGTCTTCAAACACAGATATGAACAATCACTCAACACAGTAATGAGGAAATGAAAGAGTTGAGGAAATAGAACCAGTAAGGTTGGTGAAGACAATGATTTGGTAGACCAGTTCCAACTGCTGTCTCAGTTGTACGTCTGGTTGGAGCGGCTGAGTATTTAAACTCGAGGACACACAGTCCCGGACACCCAGTCGCTGAGCACGCAGCTCAGGACACCAAGTCCTCACCGTATTATCCTTGAACTAAGGTCACACAGACCTCGTCCAATCACTCGTGGTAAGTCTTCAGGCGACTTCCAAACCTTCACAGACTTGGTCACTCGGCGATCCACAATTCCTCTTGGATGCTCTAGACCATGACGCCTAACCTTCTGGAAGAAGCACGGTCTTCAAAGGTAACAAGCGTCGGACCCACGCAGGATCAATCTCTTCAGTGATGCTCAATCACTTTGGGTTTGTAGGTGTTTGGGTTTGGGTTTTTCCTCACTTGATGATTTTCGCTCAAAGTCCTCGGAGGATGGGGTGCTCTCAAATGACAAGTGTCAGTTTCTCTCGGAGCAGCCAACCAGCTAGTGGTTGTAGGGGGCGTCTATTTATAGCCTAGGGAGCAGCCCGACATGATAAGACATAAATGCCCTTGTCTGATATGACCCTTAGGTGGATAAGATATTTTGGGACAGTTGGCGCGCAGCACAGCAACGGTCGGAAATTTGACTCTCAAATTCCTCGGGGCTATCATGTTTCTCACTGTGTAGGCAATCCGCACTGGCGAATTCCTAACTCCTCAGTCAGAACAAATTCCTCAGCGACCAGAAGAACTTCATCGCTGTCACTGAAGAAATTAATTGAACTGTATGAGATTTCCAAAGGCTTCACTCGAAGGGGTTGGTAGGTGTAGGATTTTGAGTTGAGCATCACTTGGAAATTTTTCCTTAGTATTTCCTCGACCCCCTTTAATAGTACGGTGTTTCCTATGAATCAAGGAAGAGAGAAACAAAACTATGAAAATGAAAGTCTTCAAGCTTCATATTACTCGCATGAATATCAAGTCTTCACGGACACACCAATTTCTTCACTTTCAAAGTCTTCATGAAAGTCTTCAGGAATACCAAAATCTTCAGTTGAAGATATTCATTTCTAGGGGTCGACTTTCTCTGTAAATATCAAACTCCTCATAGACTTATAGACCTGTGTACACTCACAAACGCATTAGTCCCTTAACCTATAAGTCTTCAATACACCAAAATCACTAAGGGGCACTAGATGCACTTACAATCTCCCCCTATTTGGTGACTGATGACAATATAGGTTAAGTTTTCAACGGGGGTAAACATATGAAGTGTAAGTACTAATATTGAGGAATTTCATTGCAAGATATAGAAGAACTCCCCCTGAAGATGTGCATAGTGAGGAATTTGCTTTTGAAGCAATGCACACTTGAAGAGTTAAATCATGGAGATCTCCCCCTATATCTTGTAATTCATACACGCATTTGACATATAATATGAAGAATTTAAAATGCATGATGAAATATGGTGCCTGATGAAATTTAGCATGCGTGCAATAATATTAATGAGGAACAAGCATGCAGAATAACGCATTAAGAGTATCAAATCACAGTGCATCAAAAGTATCAGAGCACCATCGGTTTAAGATTACAACTCGATCCAATAAAGTTTCAGAAAAATGAGATTTGTAACTTAGCAAAAAACGCCCATATAATAGACCCGCTTGAAGACTAACTCAAATTTCTCCCCCTTTGTCATCGAATGACCAAAAGGATCGAAACTGAGGACTAACGCCCCTGAAGAATATCAAGTTGATGGAGGAGCGCCAGTGTTGTCGGGGTCGGTTGTCGTAGTAGGGCCTGCCGCAGTGTCGTCCAAGTCTTCATTTTCATCAGGTTCGCGCGATGAAGAATAGGAGCTGGCCACCAAGGAAGGAACCTTGACCTTCTTGAATTTCTTCGGTGGAGGTGCAGACCAGTCAAATTCTTTCTTGAGACCCATTTTCTTCAGATCTGCAGCACTGTAGACATGAGATAGAACATCCCAGGTACGGTTGAAGGTTTCATGGAGGTAGTAGTGGTTTTTCTTCACTACATCGTGTGTTGATGTCATGTTGTGAAGAATTGAACCAAACTGACGCTTGACCCATTTATGATTGCGATCAACTTTCTGATGAAGACTGAGTAGTAATTCATGATCAGTCATCACCCTGGGTGCTGTGGCTTGAGGATTTTGCTTAGCGGCAGAGTCATGTGTGGCAGAGTCATCATTGGTGGAGTAGGATGTAGCCTTGCAAAATTGACCATCCAATGGACGAATGCCTTCATCTATCACAGCACTTGCCTTGCCTTTGTCATTGGCTGAGGAAAATGTCCGTTTGAGGACTTCAATTGGAGGCAAGTAGCTGTCGTCGTTCAGAGTGTCAGCCTTGTAATTGAGTGAAGACCTTGTCCTGATGAATCTCATAATCCATTGTGCATAAGGCTTCAGCTCAAATGGTGATATAGCAATATTCGCCAGAGTCCTCATGAACAAATCATGGAAGTTGACGGGAACGCCATGAATGATATTGAAAAGCATATTCTTCATGATGCCAGCTACCTCTTCATCATTTGAGTCGTGGCCTTTGATAGGACTCATTGTCTTCGTCAGAATGCGATAGACAGTCCGAGGCACATACAGTAATTCCTTGACAAGGAATTTGGTTCGAGGGGCCTGCCCTGGCTTCAAAGGCTTCATCAGTACTTGCATGTAATGATTTGAAAGCTCAGGTTCACTGTAGACGCAACGAGCACCGTCAAGGGGAGGACTGAGTGGTAAGCACGAAGCAATTCTGTAGCTGGTGCCTTGTAGTGAGTATTTTCAGACATCCAGTCCAGCACCCATGAATTCACATCCTCAGAATTTCCGGTGATGTGCAGCGTCGCATAGAATTGAAGAATGACTTCTTCATTCCAATCACAGATGTCAGTGCAGAAATTTAGCAATCCAGCATCATGAAGAACACTGAGGACTGGCTCGAAGCACGGCAGAGACTCCATGTCCACATGAGGAATATGTTCATGATCGAAGACTTTGTCTTTGTTGAACAGTACTGAGGAATAGAAATTTGCTTGACTAGCAGTCCAGAAACGCCTCTTCCTTATGCGAGCAGAATCATAGGGGTTGTAGTCTGTGAAGAACACATGCTCGCTGAAGAAATCTTCAGCCTTGAACTTTTGCTTCTTTGAGAATGGATCCGTTGGCTTGGGCACTAGGGTGTCAGTGAGTTGCATCACAACCTCAGGAATCACAATCTCAGGTTCTTCAGGCTGAGGAATTTCTGGTCCCTCTTCAGTGGCAGTCTGCGTGTTCAAAGGATCAGCAACATCAGTTTCTTCAGCACTAGAGGCTGGAATTTCTTCATGCACAAATGAGGTGGGATGAGTTTCTTCAGAGCCATTTGAACGGTTGGTGCAGGGGCCTGAGGTATTTGTTGTATTGGGGTGAAGAGTGGAGAATTGGGGTGCTGACTTTCCCAAAAGTCATCATTCATCACGGGCTTTGTGCAGCCAATGTCCACATCTTCATCTTCAATTTCTTCAACGCCAGCCTCTTCAGCTGTGAACTGAGGCATTGGCGAGGAAGCAACAGGCGTTGAAGGGATCGTATCCACTTCAATTTCTTCATCAACCTGCTCTGACGAAGCAGCAGATTGAGGTTCTTCATCAGATCCGCTTGGGATCACATATTCTTCACCAAAAGGAACAAGGTCCTTTGATGGCATGGTGGAAATTGGAACAGCATCAATTGGATTTTCAAGTGAGCTGGTCATAGGCTTCATCTTCTTTGGAGCTGAAGATTCTGAAGCACTTGATGCTTTCCTTTTCTTCACTGCAGCTCGCTCTGCAGCCTTGGTCTTCTTCACATATAATGCAGATGGAAGGATCGGAGTTGGTGTAGGCGCAGGAGGAGCTGAGGAATCTAATTGATTTTCTTCAGGCGCAACTGATGCAGTTGCCCTGACTTCTTCAGTTTCTTCAGGCGCACCACTAGTGGATGCCCTGGCAATTTCATCAGCGGCTGGAATGGAGTCATCAGCCCTAGAACTAGCATTTTCATCAGCAGCCTGAATTTCATCAGTGGTGCTGGCATGTGCTTCAGTTGGCTGAGCAGAAGCTTCAGCTTGAGGAATGTCTTGTTGCGATGGGGCTGCAACATTTGTGAACTTCTCAGTCAGTTTAATGAATCTGACTTTCTCTCCTTGTCAATCAGCATAGTAAGCATTGAAATCATCATTGAGGGCTTTGATTTCAGACTGGATCTTGAGGAGTTCATCAGTTGTCATATTGACAATGTTCTTCTTAGGAACTTCTCCTTTCTGAACTGAGCCTTCTTGATCTGCCTGGCCTTCTCAAATTTCCATTTCTCTTCAGTGATGAAATGGGTCAGCATGTGACTTTGACCAGGAGTCAAATTGAAATCAGGCATAGGAGTATTTGGATCCTTGTGCCAGAGATCAATGTAATCGAGGATCGCCCTTGGATCCAAAAGCAGTGGCACATTTGTGCATTTGGCTCTAGCGGCCCTTTCTTGTCTGTCTCTGATGATTTCTGCAAGTTCATCATCATCAGCTTCATCGTTAGATGGCACTTGGAAGGCAACATGTTTCTTCTTCGGACTTGGCCGAGGACCTCGACCAGTCGTTGCCTTTGTCTTCAGCAGAGCGGGGCCTGATGAAGATTTTGGTGCAGCTGAGGAACTCGCTGAGGCACCAGAGGCAATAGAGATGCCTGTAGTCCTTTGGCACGTGGCCAGATGTACAGGTGTTGAGGACTTTGCCGGAGCAGCTGAGGACTTTGGGGGAGGAGCTGAGGATTTTGGAGGAGCAGGAGCAGCATGAGGAACTGGCCGTGAGCGCTTGGAAGAATCTGGCCGTGAGGGCTTTGAAGATTCTGGCCGTGAGGGATTGCTGAGGAACTTGGCCGTGAGGGCATAGTTGGTGAAGCACTTGGCTTGTGAGCGGGCTTCTTTGCCATTGATTTTCTAGGCTTGACAGAGGCCTCAGTGGCAGCAGCAGCAGCAGAGTCTTCATTGAATTTCCTCACTGCTTCTTTGGCTTGTCTCGCCAACTTGGCTTGGCGTTTGGCCCATTCTTTAGGAAAATCCTCACCACGCTTGATGCTGGTAGGGTCAGCTTCTTGGCCAGGTGCCAATGGAGCTCTTGGGCATGGAGGATTTAGTGCGAATTTCTTCATATACTTCGGAGTTACATATCTGTACTCCCTCCACTCTCTTGCCCGTCTCCTTTCAATCCTCTGTATGTACACCTTGCGCTGAGTTTTGTTTTCCTTTCCGAACTCGGCCTCATCAGGTGTGCAATAGTCAACATAGATGTCCTCAGGGATCTCAAAAGCAGTCATGACCTCTGGTTTCTTTCCTCCTTTCTGCGGCTTCTTACTGTTTGCCATATTCTTCAGATGAGGAATTTGAACAATCAAATTCTCTGAAGAAGTATGCAACTTTTCCTAGAGGAACGCTGCAAATGAGTTAAGTTGATGAGAACCTAGTGATTCAGCAGCGTACATGAGTACCTGTGAACAGAGTATAGTTGCGAGCAATTTGGAGAGGTCATATGCGTTCTCAGAAGGTTTTTCAAAAAGAACAAGTTTGAGGAATTTGACCAGATGAGCCTTGAAGAATTTCACTAAGCGTTCTTTGTCTTAGGTTCCAGAGTTGTATAGATCGAGGATCCACACAATTGAGGAATCTTGAAGAAAAATGATGCTTAGAGAAACGAATCAAGAACAGATGACTAGTGAGGTGTTTTGTGTGTGAGGATTTGAAGAATAAATCACCTTCGAAGATTTTGTAGAGAAAATTTGAAACAAAGAGGGCAGTAAAAGTAACGTTTAATTACCCTTGATGAAGAACAGACGAACTGTGAAGTAGAACAGTGAAGTTCGTCGGTGTAGATCTTCCACTCCCTAACTCGGCAGAGGAAGACAGCTACGGCGATGGCGGAGTGAAGATTTCCACGGACGGCATGAGTACGATGGCGATGAGGTTGAGGCAGTGAAGCTCTTCCTCACCGGCGACGATGGAGTAGTGGCGGCGCTAGGGTTTGAGAAGCTCGAGCGAGAGAGAGAGCGGTCGAGCGGAGTAAAGGAAGTGAGGAAGGGGTGAGGGGGTATTTATAGTCGCAGTTAAAAACTGTTTGCCCGAAGATTTAGGACGAACGTGCCCCTGACCCTTCTCATCCGCCTGACATGTGTCACCCACGTACTGAAATGTGGAGATCGTGTTAGATTGTGGGTGAATAGATAAGTCTATCGTGGGATACGTGACGGTTTGAGCGACAAAACCGAAAATTTGGATAAGATAAGTTTTAAGTTCCGTTCGCAAATTCTTCAGCTGACAAAGACACAGTGAAGATTTTGAACGAGTTTCAAATAGAACGCACATGAAGAATTTGTGAATAGATTGGGTTGAGTATAGCATAGAGGGGGAAGGGTCCGATCACATTCACTTAGCAGAAAATGCAACTTGAAGAAATAGCCATAAGTGAATGCTGTAGAGTATATAGCCAACGAAGAAAAACGACGGAAACAGTGAAGATTTTGCAAAGTTGAAGAATTTGAAAAACTGAAGAATTTCAAAACTAAGGAATTTCAAAAATGAAGATTTTCTACTTTGGTGGTGGCGTGACCCACCGTATAAGAATGATGACCGCGTACAATTGTCGTAGGGTTCTGAGAATCAATTTCTTCATTAATTTCTTCACACTTAGAGTGTTATTCTTCATTGATTGAAGAAAAATGTTTCTTCATGTGTTGCACATCTAAGTCATCAATTTTGCACAAGTGTTAGGATGAGTGTCCTTTTTCAAAGAACATTCGAAGATTCTAGGATATTTAGCTCACACCGCAACTTGCTAAATCTCTTCTCATCCAAGGGCTTTGTGAAGATATCAGCCAGCTGTTCTTCAGTCTTCACGTGCTCGATGGAGATGTCGCCCTTCAACACATGATCATGAAGAAAATGATTATGAATCTGAATGTGCTTTGTCTTCGAGTGCTGAACTGGGTTGTGAGCAATTTTGATGGCACTCTCATTGTCACAAAGGAGAGGCACATTCTTCACGTTGACGCCATAGTCCTTGAGGGTTTGCTTCATCCATAGCAGTTGAGCACAGCAAGAACCAGCAGCAATGTACTCAGCTTCCGTAGTAGACAGTGATACGCAGTTCTGTTTCTTCAAGGACCAATAGACCAAAGATCGTCCGAGGAAATGACAAGTACCAGATGTTGACTTGCGGTCCACACGATCACCAGCATAGTCGGAGTCAGAATATCCAATGAGATCAAAAGTAGAGCCCTTGGGGTACCATAATCCTAGTGTTGGTGTGTGATCTAGATATCGAAGAATATGCTTCACAGCCTTATGGTGTGATTCCTTCGGTGCAGCTTGAAATCGGGCACACATGCAAACACTAAGCATTATATCTGGCCTAGATGCACATAAGTACAATAAAGAAATAATCATGGAGCGGTATACCTTGTGATCAAAGTCAATACCATTTTCATCAGTGGATAGATAGCCATTTGTGGGCATAGGAATTTTGACGCCTTTGCAGTCTTGCATGTCGAATTTCCTCAGAACATCCTTGAGGTATTTCTCCTGAGATATGAATATGCCATTTTCCTGTTGACGAATTTGAAGACCTAAGAAGAATTTCAACTCTCCCATCATAGACATTTGATATTCTTCACTCATCATATAGGCAAATTCATCACTATAACGTTGGTCAGTACAGCCAAAGATAATATCATCAATGTATATTTGGCACACAAACAGTTCACCATCATAGGATTTAGTAAAGATAGTAGGGTCGAGTGAACCGGGTGTGAAGCCATTCTTCACGAAGAGTTCCTTCAAAGTATCATACCACGCCCGAGGGGCCTGCTTGAGGCCATAGAGGGCCTTGTTGAGTCTGAAGACTTTGTCAGGATTCTTTGGATCTTCAAAACTTGGGGGTTGAGCAACATATACTTCTTCCTCAAGCTTACCATTGAGGAATGCACTTTTCACATCCATTTGATATAAAGTGATATTATGATGGTTAGCATAAGCAAGTAATATGTGAATAGCCTCAAGTCTAGCAACAGGTGCAAAAGTTTCATCGAAATCAATTCCTTCAACCTGTGTGTAGCCTTGAGCTACAAGTCGTGCCTTATTCCTCACCACAAGGCCATTTTCATCTTGCTTGTTGCGGTAGATCCACTTTGTGCCAATGATATTATGCTTGCGAGGATCTGGAAATTTGACCAGTTCCCAGACATTGTTGAGCTCGAACTGATGTAATTCTTCTTGCATGGCCTGAATCCACTCAGGCTCCAGAAATGCTTCATCTACCTTAGTGGGCTCTGTGATGGAGACAAAATCATAGTGCCCACAAAAGTTAGATAAATGTGAAGCTTTTGAGCGTGTGAGAGGACCTGGTGCTCGAATGTCATCGATGATCTTTTCCACTTGCACTTCTTTTGCAATGCGAGGATGAGCTGGTTGTCGTCGAGGAATTTGATCAGCATTTTCTTCAGCACCATTTTCTTCAGCATTTTCGTCAGGTGCATCAGCTTGATTTTCTTCACGTTCTGGAATGAATTCTTCAGTAGATTCTTCGGTAGGAATGACATCCTCAGTAGCCTTGAACTTGATAGAATCCTCAGGTGCTGGTTCATCTATCACAGAAGGTAGGGGCTCTCTTTGCGAGCCATTAGTTTCATCGAACCGCACATCTACAGTTTCAACAACCTTGTGAAGAACGTTGTTGAAGACTCTGTAGGTGTGCGAGTCCTTTCCGTAACCAAGCATAAAACCTTCATGTGCTTTCGGTGCAAATTTAGCATTGTGATGAGGATCTCTAATCCAACATTTAGCACCGAAGACTTTGAAATAACTCACATTGGGTTTCTTGTCAGTGAGGAGTTCATAGGCAGTCTTCTTGAAGAATTTGTGAAGATATACCCGATTGATGACGTGGCACGCAGTATCAATTGCCTCAATCCAGAAACGACGAGGCGTCTTGTATTCATCAAGCATAGTACGAGCCATTTGAGCGAGGGTTCTGTTCTTGCGCTCCACGACGCCATTCTGCTGAGGAGTGTAAGGAGCAGATAACTCATGAGTAATACCAAGTTCATCAAGATAGCCATCAAGACCGGAATTCTTGAACTCGGTCCCATTGTCAGTTCTGATGTGCTTGATCTTCACACCAAAGTTGGTTGAAGCCCTCAAGGAAAATCGTTTGAAGATTTCCTGCGCTTCATGTTTGTAAGTGACAATGTGTACCCATGTGTAACGAGAATAGTCATCAACAATAACAAAGCCATATAGAGATGCATCATTTGAAACAGCAGAATAATGATTAGGACCAAAGAGATCCATGTGAAGCAATTCAAATGGACGAGTAGTGGTCATGATAGTCTTCGCTGGGTGCTTGGCCTTTGTCATCTTTCCAGCTTCACAAGCTCTGCATAAGTGATCCTTGAGGAATTTGACATTCTCAATGCCAATGACATGCTTCTTCTTCGCAAGCGTGTTCAGATTCCTCATGCCAGCATGACCAAGTCGTCGATGCCATAGCCAGCCTTCTGAAGCTTTTGCAAGTAAGCACACGGCTGGTTGTGGTCCTGTAGAGAAATCAACAATATACAGATCTCCTCTCCTAAAGCCTTCGAAGACTTTGGAATGGTCAGCTTCCATGATCATAACACAACGATACTTGCCAAAGACAACAACCATATCAATATCACAAAGCATTGAGACAGACATGAGGTTGTATCCTAAGGACTCGACAAGCATGACTTTGTCCATGTGTCGATCCTTGGAGATCGCCACCTTACCTAGACCCAATACCTGACTTTTGCCTTTGTCAGCGAAGATGATATGCTTCAGATGTGACGGTGATAAAGGAGCATCCATCAATAGATTCTTGTCACCCTTCATGTGATTTGTACATCCACTATCGAGGACCCACTCGTTTGCTTTGGGCTGATCATCCTGCAGATGAATTAGTGCATCTTACGAACTCATATACTTCATTAGTGCAGAATATGACGTCAAATTCATCAGTTCAATTTCATTAAGCAATAGCACAGATAGGCAGTGTGAGGACGTGTGAAATGAAAGTTCATTTCATCATGATTCGCCTGCGTCCTTTCAGGCATTTTTGTTAGGCCTCCAGCAAATTCTTCAGACGTTAAAGCACGTCTGGAGACCTGACCTTGCAGAAGAAATTAGTTCTTTTTCTTCCCCACCCACATCTGAAGGGGTGGCAAAGAATTCATCACTCTGCGAGCACCATATGAGAAAGGTGGCATAGAAGCTAGTCCACTTCGTTTCACATAAGAGGGGTTAGGGTAAGCATATGAATAAGCAGAGAAATCTTCGAGGACTTATGAACATAATGATTTGAAGAATAATGCGCATATTCATAGCCCTTAGCTCTGCCCTGCGAAACAGAAGGGTTAGCACGATGATGATCATATGAGGACTTTGATCCATTTGAGGAATTTGATCCATGTGAAGAATTAGGTCCATATGAAGAACTAGATCTAGGGTTCCTGTTCTTCACAGGTGGTGTCATGAGGACATTCACCTGAAGACTTTCAAGGCACTTCTTGGGAACCCATATTTTCTTCATAGGAGAACCGTTCCTGCAGTTAGTGCCAACATATCTAGCAAATACTTCACCATTCTGATTTTTGAACAGTTTATAGTTGGAGTCAAATGACTCATCAGAAGAATGGGGAGATTCACATGTAAAGCCAGATAAGTTGGATGGATCAACTGGAGGTCCCTTTGCAGCAACCCATGAGATTTTGGGGTACTGCTCAGGCTTCCAATATGTTCCATCAGCATTGAGTTTCCTCTCAAAGGCAATACCCTCTTTCCTAGGGTTCCTGTTGAGGATCTGCTTTTTAAACACATCACAAAGAGTCTGATGCCCTTTGAGACTTTTGTACATGCCTGTCATGTACAATTCCTTCAGCCCTGCATCGTCAGTGATACTAGCAATGTCCTCAGATGAGGAATTAGTGATGGCAGAGGCAGGTGAAGAATTTGTAACATTTGAAGCATTTGAACATTGTAGCGACCAGACCTTAAACAGTCTGATCTCTGTGCTCAGTGTCATCCCTGGATCAGTAATGCTGACACCACACAGTACTTGGAGGATTTATAACAAACTAGCAATCACACACTTATTACATCGAATGTCTCAAAAGAGAACTTATTGAAATAAATATGGCTTAAGGCCATCTAAAATCAATAACAACGGAAGACTTGGAAGATAAGCGAGTCCATCAACTCCAACGGCATCACTAAGTATAGAACCACGACCTAAAAGCACCTTACTCGTCATCTGAAAAGTCTGCAACATGAAACATTGCAGCCCGAAAACGGGTCAGCACATGGGATATGCTGGCAATATAACACATAGAGGATAACAATGGAATTATGCTACACTACATGCATATTTGGCTGGTGGAAAAGCTCTATGGTTACAGTTTTGCATAAAGCCAATTTTTCCCTACTGCAAAGGAATAAATTTATTTAACTATCATGGTAGTTGTTAAACATTGAGAATGGTTGACAGCATTCTCAATCCCAATTAAAAGTACTCATTAAAACCCAGAAATATTAATTTAAAGTAACATGATGAGATTCACATGATATCCAAGATCTAGATACTCAAGATGTCCATAACCGGGGACACGGCTAACCATGATTAGTTTGTACACTCTGCAGAGGTTTGCGCACTTTTCCCCACAAGACTCGATCTCCTCCATTGGATTTCTCGCACTGCATGATGTTTGAGAAACGGATGACCGAGACATAGTCTTTCAGAAGCACTAGCACCTTACATGTGGGTAGACCGGTACACCTACTTTCCCCTACATCTGCTAGTCTACCCGTAAGAGTTCGCACAACTTAGTCAACTATGCCAGAGCCCATAATGGCTTGTGGCTGCACACGAAGTTTCTAGTTTGAATAATCTCATGA
Source organism: Triticum dicoccoides (assembly GCF_002162155.2). NCBI lineage: Eukaryota > Viridiplantae > Streptophyta > Magnoliopsida > Poales > Poaceae > Triticum > Triticum dicoccoides. Next base: position 213,809,950 of record NC_041393.1, on the reverse strand, counting down.
TCCCTTTGAGCCTGGGTGGCGGTCCGAAGAAATACAGGCAAGTCCTGATAGAAACCAGGTGCCTCAATCCACCCAGATGTGTGTTTAAGTTGCCACCTTAAATAAACCATTGATTAGCAATCTCACATCTGTCATGGATACACTCACCCAATCCACATCTACTAGCATAGCATGGCATAATAAGCAAACGTAGAAGTAACTCCCAAAGGTTTGACAATAAAACAGGTAATAGGTACTACCTCAACTACTTCCCATCCCACAATTTAATTAGATCCTAATCATGCAATGTTTGAGGATAGATCTAATGCATAAAACTGGGTAGTAGAAAACGGTATGATCAAAGTGTTACTTGCCTTGCTGATGATCCGCGAAACCTAGAGACTCGAAGTAATAGGCGGCGCACTCCGGGTATTCTATCGCAGACAAAAAAACAAGCATACAATAAGTACTCATCTAATGCATAGGTAAAACTCGAATAAAAGATCTAACTAGAATGTTCAACTTAAGAACTCCGGTTTGCAAAAAGAACCAAACCAAACAAAGCAACGAAAGTCAAACGGCGAAAGAAAACAGCTTCCTTTTACTAATCTGGATCTAAGTCAAATTTTACAGAGGTAAAAACTGGTTTAAGTAGATTATTCGGAAAGATGGTTTCGAGACGAAACTCCAGGCGCTTGAATCGCCTGATTCCGATAAACGAGCGAAAAGTTAAACTAAAACGAAAATCGGATCAGGAATCGCGATCAGAAAAATCGCGGATTAAATCCGAGAAAAGACAAACGACGAACGGGATGACGAACGAACGTTCGTTGACTAAACAGATCTGATGAACACGTTCATTAAAACGAACGAACGAGCGAACGCTCGCTATTTAACTAAACCGAAAAAAACCGATTTAACGAAAAACCGAAATAAAATAAACCGAATAAAACTGTTCGGTTTTTAAAAAAAATGGTGACACGTGAATCGAGGCAGCGGCGAACCTCGGGCGGCGGCAGCTCTGGCGAAGTCGCGGCTCCGGCGGTGGCGGCTGGCGGCGGCGGCGGGCGCGGGTTAGGGTTAGGGTTTCGGGCGACTGTGTGCCGGCGGCGGCTGGCGGGCTGGTGGGGCGGGGTGGCTGGGCCTGGGGGGCGCCGGGGCGGCGCTTTATATAGTGCCCCCCGAGCGGAGTCCCGCTTGGGCACGGCCCAGAGGCGGTTCGTTTTTTTTAAATAATTCC